>NC_043701.1:147251436-147384584 GCF_006229205.1 Suricata suricatta | reverse complement strand
CTTGGACAAGTGGTGTCTGTATCAACCAACCAAGAGACAGACAGAGTTCTTGGCCTGGGGCAACACAGTGTTCCCTGAGCTTTCAGGGATGTGGGGGAAAGGAGACAATTTGGAGAATCCTCCTGTTTACTAAGCAGACTATGAAGGTGCTACGGGCAGCAGCCCTTAAGAATGGAACGGAAACAACACACTCATGTGTTGGGCTGACTCGTGTCCCACCAAAATTCATATGCTGAAGTCCTGATCTCCAGTACCTCCAAATGTGACAATTTGGGGAGACAGAATCTTTAGAAAGGTAAGTAAGACAAAGTGGGATCATTAGGGATGACCCTAATCTAACATGACTGATATCTTTATGAGAAGAGATCAGGACACACACACACACACACACACACACACACACACACACACACAGGTCCATGTAAGGACACAAGGAGAGACAGAGCCATCTACAAGCCATGGAGAGAGGCCTCAGAAAAAACCAACCCTGCTGACACCTTCACCTTGAACTTCCAGGCTCCAGGACTAAAAACTCTTTGTGTTTAAGCTCCTCAGCCTATGGTACTTTATTCTGGAAGCCTGAGCAGACTGCGACAGCCACAATATCACCTAAGTTCTCCCTAGGTCATGGGGTGTCTCTCTCTTTAGACTTTCCACCTCAAGTCACATGTGTTTGCACAGACATCCTAGCCCCAAGACCCCAACAATAACACCTGACCTCCCCTCCTTTTTCTAGTGATGTGGGCAAGCAACAGGCAGCATCCAGGAAATACTTGTCAGGTGAATGCGCCCAAGACAGCCTCTGGGCCAGCAGACCTTTCAGCCCTAGGTAAATGCTATGAATGGTGTTTGAAACATGACAGCAAGCCTAGCCTTGATATTTATGACCCTGCTTCTTGGCCTTCCTGGGGAGTGGTGCTCTCTGCTCTTCAATTTATGGCCCTTCAGTGCAGCCCCAGACTGATGAGGGGATTGCAAATGGGCTGTCTGCTAATAGCGCATGCAGACGGTGCTGGAGGTGGGGTGATCCTTGGCCCTGGGGTCAGACACAGGCCCTTCTCACCCAGGGAGGGGTGCAGTGGACCTGAGAAGCACCTCGTCCTCCATCTTGCCCTTTGCAAAGACCTCAGAGTTTACAGATTGTTCACTGTTTCCTAACCGTCCCTCACTCACTATCTGACGTAGCTGCATACCCCTGTACGTCCTTAAGATTTATCTTTAAATCGACTCACTGCCCCTGGAGGCCAGGTGACCCAGGCCATAAGACACCAAGTCCATTTTCTTGCCATCCCCAGGCCTGAGCACAGAATGGGGACACTGATCAGGGCCTCTGCAGGGCTTGCAGAAATGTGGAAAGGATTGTCTTCCCGAGAGAGGAAAATCTCAGGGAGGGGAGTTGCTAAGGAGTTTGCTACCCCAAATCCCGTGCACCCACCTGGACTTGATTTCACTGAAGAGGCAGGTGAATTGCCTTTCTAGGAGCTCTGAAAGGCTAGGGGGGTGGAGAGAAGACACTGGAATAGGGCGATGCCTTCAATGCCCAACAACAGGACTGGGAGTGACCCATGCCTTGGAAGGCACTGGAATTCCTTGGAGGGGCTTAGCTAACTACCCACCTGCCGTCTTCTCAGAGGGAGAGCAGGTCACGTGGCAGCCCAAATTTTCCCAGGAGGAACTCCAGCCTCGGATCAACATGTGGACTGGGGTCCTTGATCTTCATGTAAGGTCTGGCCCTAGGAAAAGTCTGCCGAGGCCAAGTCTGCTCTGGAGTGCAGAGAGAGGGCAGGCACAGCTCGGCAGGGTGCCTCTCCCTCACCCCTAGACTGACTCCCTATGCCTGTCCCAGGGCTCATGTTCACGTCCTGTGGCTCAGCCACGTTAGCTGGGCCTCCTGAGCAGAGCCCCTCGCTTCCCATGAACAAGGCAAGCCTGCAGAGAGCCCAGATTCCAGGGAGGGAGACAGGCCTGAGAAACACTCCGAGTGGGGGGCTGTCCTTCCCCGAGAGCTTCCCACCTTCCTAGGTGTGGGATGCAAACACCGGAGTGAAAAAATGTAGTGATTTTATACTCACGAGCCCTCTTGTCTTTGGAAAATACTTGTTTTAATAAAATAAAGACAATCCAGTATTTCCCCTTAGTTTCCAGGAAGCGACCCAACTTTTTTTCAACATAATAAGCCCTTTGAAAAGGTGAGTCTTGTGAGTTCGTGGGCAGCTTGTGAGCAGGTCACCGTTTCCAGATCACTGCTCCCAGGCTCCCAGGTGCTCCTTTCCTTTTTATAGAGTGTGTCCTTGGGCAAATTCAAGGCCAAAGTCTCATGGGCCATGGAGTGGCTCTGGGTGTGCAGCTCTGATGGCCAGCAGCCCGTTCCTCAGGGGAAGAGTCCTCGGTGCCCCAGGCACTGCACTGGCCAGGTGCCGCTGCCGCCGCTCAGGGCGCACGCTGCTCGCTCCGCCTGCCCTCTACCGGCTCTTCCTGCCTAGCCTTCTGCAGACCAGCAGAATATTCTCCCCTTCTCATCGCCGACCAGGAGTTTGGTCTGGTTTCTTGGGAACAGAAGGAATAGACAAGAGTGTTAGAGCTGAGCCTGCGGGTCCCTCTTATCACACCAGGCACTCAGGAAACTGTAACACAGGGGGTTCAGTCCAGGACCCCAGGGGGCCTGCACCTGACCTGCACCTGAGGTGGTGGTGGGAGCTGGGAGACTTGGAGTTTTGACCCAGAGGAGGGGAACTTTTGAACTCTGAGGGTTGCGGCCCGCCCTCATGAGTATGGGGAGGGACTCCCCAGGATGCGCAGGCTCCAGGCAGCAGAGTGAGGCCCTGACTCTTCTCTCCAGTATCTCTAGGGGTGTCCTGGGAAGAGGCACTCAGGTTCCCCTTCTAAATGAATGGCAAGTTTTCCAGCAGAGTTAGGGATCTGGACTCCCCATCCCCATCCCCTTTTCCCATGCCCCACACTAGCCCACTTCATTTCAGCCTGGCTTCTAGAACACTGTGTGGTTCCCACTGCCATGGGTCCTGAGCCACCAGCTCCAGGGCAGTGAGGGAGGAAGGGAAGTGCCTCTCCAAGGTCCACGGCCTCTAGAGACTACATTTGCTCATGTGAGGAATGGGTTAATGACAGAAAGTACCACTTACCTCCACTGGGTAATTAGGAAGAATAAAATAACGTCTGTCACGTGTGGTATCTGACACTTGGCTATTCTACATTGGCTTAGAGCTCTCAAAAGGATTTTTTTTTTTTTTTTTGGTAATGCAGGGTAATCATCACACCAAATGTCATCATCGGTAGTGGGCCTCAGCAAAAAAGTGCCTCTACAGCACAAAGTTACAAAGCTATACCCTTTTACATTTCTTTCTGAATTTATGGGGATTTGAAAGAGACGGAGAGCAAGAATGTGTAAGAATGTGTGTGTAATAAAAAAATTTCCCGGGGCCCTACGTGGGCTCCTTGTTTGCCTCTTGTGCATGGTGGGCCCTCCCTGGTGCCTTGTAGGAGTGAGGGGACCTTCCAGGGCCAGGCCACCAGAGCCGAGGGGACTTTCTGCGGGGTGACCACAGAGCCCTCTGCTGGAGGCCTGAGGAAGCCACGCCTTGGTTACCTGGACACGGCCAGAGCTGTCACCGCAGGGCTGGTCTTGCTGGGCTTCCCTGTCAAAGCAAGGCTGACATCCAGCTCCCGACACAGGGCGAGATTCTCTTCCCACCGGTGACCTGTGGGGATCACGCAAGAGGATCGTTAGGAAACCACGCATGCACGTGGATGTCCACGGGCAGAGCCACGAGCACATACACACATATTTATATTTGTGGTCAGCAACTTGTTAAATTGAGGGGAAAATATATTTAATCTTTGCCTGTGCTGTTGCAAAAAGGGCCGTCCCAATTTAATTTGCAGGCTGTGATAGTTACATGTGCTGACGTGCTGTGGTATCCATTGTGTACCAAATTGGATTTGTGTATTATTGCTTTCTAAATTGCATGCCTAGTTCAGCAAAATTGTTCATCAGTGTTTACTGGCTTTATGCTTAATAAGATGCCCCACAATACCTTGCTGCCAGGATGTAACGCAGCCCGTAATTGCCTAGTAAAAATAAATTACATAAAGTCGGCATTATCAACTTATCTAAATCCTCTCACGCCACAACCAATAATTAAATGCTGAGAACGTTTTTTCAAAAAATATAACTCAATAATTGTTACTTCACTCATTTTAATGACTGCATTTGGGGCAGACAGTAATTCCTTCAACATGGAGGGTGAGATGGAGAGACCTCAGCCAGGTACATCCCTGCGAAGTCACTCAGAGTCGGGGCAGGAGTGATGCAGCTGTTCCAGCTGTGCAGGGTGGCCTCTTGTGTGCACGGGTAGGCCTGTGCACCGGGGAATGCATGCGCATTTGGCATTTGTGCAAAAGGCCAAAGGATAAGCCTTCCCTGAGCCCTTTTTCTGTTCCAGATCTAGTCCAAGTCTATGGCGTGGTTCCTAAAATAAATTGTGTCACTGGGTTGGTCCTTGTTTCAAACGACAAATAAATGAATTCCAGGCAGAAATTAGATTGCATCTGTACATAAATGCGGCATCCTCAATATCTTCAAAGATCTCCTTTCTTGCCCCTTAAGACATTGCAGGGATGCAGCAATAGGCACACAAACAGGACACGTGTGCAAATATCCATGTGTCATGCCCAATTCTGTCACTTTCCAGCAAAACAGTTTTGAGCAATATTGGAGAACAACAAGACCTCCACAGGCTTAGGTTTGTAAGCCTGCAGATGGATTTTCTATTTCTATACCGTGGTCCTCCCTGATTTTCATGAATATGTCTGTGCCCTCATCATTTCACCAGAATCTTCCCTAAACTGTAATCACAACCCTGGCACTTAATTCTATTTGGCGGTGGTAACCTCAGGCAGGTCAGGACAAATGGCAGAGGAAGGATGTGGACCCGGGCCTGATGGGGCTGCTACCACCTGAAACTGTCTTGTGAGCTCCCTAATGTCATCAGCCAGGACATTAGGGGAGAAGGCTCTTCCAAGCCTACATAAATGATACAAACAACCTGCGCTCTGTGGAGTCAATTCTTCTCTGTGTCTAGAACCCTGTCTCTTTCTTTTCATGTCACTTCCCCTTTCTTTGAACCCTATTCCCAATGAGTACCACCTCAGCACAACTGTTGACCCTGAACAGAAACCCATGAATCCACCGGCACTTATGGAACCAGTAGAATGTCCCTGAGCTGCCCTTCATTCATGTGTCTTTCCATCCATCTAGCATTCTTGTTCAGACATCTATTTATCAACCTTTTCCTCATGGGGCTGCCATAGCTTCAGAAATGGGCAGTAGAGCCCAGCACTGAACCGGCACGCTTTTGTGCAGATGTGCCACAGAATTGTTCATAACCAGGCTGGAGAATACGGATTCTGTGCTAGTTTCTTCCAACTGGGTGGCAAGAGGGGAGGAAGCTTGACCCCTGCTCTCCAAAGAAGTGTTTCTAGTTTCTTAGAGTGCACAGGTGCCATACATATTTCTTTTTACGTTGAGATGGGCTGATTCCTTGTAGTCCCAAAGGACCCTCAGATACTAGGCACAATGAAGTGAATATGGTTGTAGATTCTTCTGAGGTCACTGCTCTGGGTCTTCCCTGATCATTGACAAGGGTTCCAAGATGGTGTTATTTTGAAGGAAGGGATTCTCACTGTAGAGCCTGGAACCCAGTAAGGACTGATCAGATGTCTGTGCACATTTTTGCAAAGAAAGAACACCAAATGGATGATTACATGAATTGAGGAGTTGCAGAGTGTCTCGTTAGTCTAGAAAGGAACTAACTGAAGATGGCTACTCTTTTTAGAGGGCAGCCTTTAGCACTCTAAAAAATTCTCTCCCATGAATGATCATAGGTCTTGGGACACGAGTAAACCAGAGGAACTCATGATGACCGGAGAATTCACACTTGATGGTAACATGTTTCCTGTCATCATGGGTGGCACGAAGAAAGATGTCTCAGTTCTGGGCCAAAATCTTTGATGAAGATGTTGCTGAGAAAGAAGGTTGGCCGCATTGGAGGAGATGATGGTTGGGGGCTATTGGGACAGCTGTGGTGGAAGAGATGGAGGCGATGGCTTTGCTGGTGACCTTTGTGCCTGTAATCAGGGTGGTGCTATTGTTGCAGTGTATCTGTGGTTGAGATTAGGGCAGTCTGAAGTTAGTCTGAGGTTGCTTGTGTCTGCTCTGGTGCAGAAGTGAGAACAATGGTAATCATACGCCTCTGGGTAACTTTGGGAAAGTTCCTAAGCCTCTCTGTGCTTCATTTTCCTAATCCTTCATATGGGTGTCAGAGTAAGATCTAGCTCACAGGGTTGTTGTGACAAATAAGAGAATACATGGCAAGTGTGCACAATGGAAACTACTCATGGTCAGCCCTCTCCCTCCAGGCTCTGCAGTGGTGGCCATGGTGGTGGTGGCTCCAGGGGCCATGGTGGCAGAATAGAGAACAGGTTTTCTTCTTTCAGTTCCATCTGCCACAACCCAAAGAGGGCTCCAGAATTGTCGTTCTTTTACTTTGGTACATACCACACTCACCTGGGGACCTGTTAGACATGGAGATTCTAAAAACCCCCAATCTTTTGCTGGGGTTTAAGGTAAACACAAGACCTGCATCTACATTTTTAATAAGGTTCCTGGAAAATGCTGATGCAGAGGACCTCCAGACCACCTCTCAAGAACTTGCTGTGGGGAGTGGGTGGATTGAGCCAGGACCAACAGGGCAGGCTAGGGCACTATGGAACCACTTCTGCTCTCAAGGCATACAGCAAGGCCACTGGCTGGCCCCTCCTTGCCCCTATCTGCAGCCTGGCTGTCCAGGCAAGTAGGTATTTAGACCCAAGCCCTGGGCTGGGAAGCTTAGCATTGAAAAGTCTAAGAGTCTCTGGGCAGTTGGAGAACATCAAACAAAGCTCTGTAAAGTTCTGAAGCTCAGAAGCCCCTAAAAACTACCACCACTGTCCACGTGTCCAAGGAGCATCCCAGAGCTCACTGGTCCCTGTGTGATGGGGCCAGGACGTGACAAGACTTCTCCATGCTGCTGCACATTCTGCCAGCAGCTTGCAGTAACCTGTGTTCTGTCCCCCACAACTGGTAACATCCAGAGAGACTCAATGGCCTCCCTCGATTCCATAGGCCTGAATGGAGCTATAGAAGGGGACAGGGGAGTGAAGACAGCAAGGCAAGGGGCCCGCACCCTCAACAGGGCAGGTACCTCTTGGACTTGGAGGTTGAGCTGAGGGATCCTCTGGTGCTACTAGCCCAGGAACAGATGTCTTCATGTCCTCAGTCTTCCAAATCTGTCCAGAAAAGAGAAAGGGCCGATCGATGGCTGGGGAAACGATCCTGTCTATGGCCTTGGGCCCATCCCATTACCTCACATCCAAGGGACCCTGAGGGAAGAGATGGGAATATGGTCCTCTTTCACTTCCAATGCTAATGTATTCTTGGGGACAAAAAAATTACTTAGGCTTCAGTAGAGCACAGTTGAAGCTTATATGAGTTCACTCTGTACTCCTGGGATCAGAGTGCCTCTGTTCTCGACCTCTCATCTGCAGGGATGAGACTCAGCAGCTAGTTTGTTGTCATTTTTCTTAGCTAATGCCCTCTCAGCCCCCTGCCACCATCCCTGGAGGCGTCCCTCACCACTTAGCAGCTAGGCCTCCCCATCCTCTGTGTCTGGCTCTTGGTGTCAGCCCTTCTGTTAATGTCCTCATGCTGACTGCCTATGGCTTCTCACCTGCTGAGTCCAGATGTTCTGTTGACAAAGGGTAAGGATCAGCTTTTTCAGGTCCACACCAGGCCTAACCCAGCCCTGAGCCATTCCGGGAGCTCAGTTACCATGCTGGAAGAATGAGTGCTGAGTGCATCAAAGACTCTCACTCGTGACTTGGCAGCCCACAGAGGAAATGCATCTGCTGCTCCATCAGCCTGGGCTCCTCTGACTGACCCACAGTGTGAGTCACCCCAACACGCCCAGGTGTCCCTGACCTACTCATGTTCTGGCTAGCCCAGGATGCCCTATACTCCTCCTAGCCCACATATGGGGCTTATCAAGGGCCCCCACCCTCAGCCTTGTCTCTCCTAGCCACACACACTGACCTCTCAACCTGCTTGACCTCTGCATATGCTTGACTTTTCCTCATCCTTGGGACTCAATTGTACTGCCACCTCTTCTCATGTCTCTCTGTTAGAAATAAATCCATACTCTCTTTGGACCCTCACCACATATTTATTTGGCAAGTATCATCTCCATGATTATTCTGAGACTTGGGGCATGGACACCCATGCAAAACAAGGCCAAGTTTTAGCAACGATGGCACTCAGCAAGCTTTCATAAATGTTTGAAGAATTCAATGGACTAGCCAGAATACGTTATGGCATTCAGTCAACATTTCCTTTAAACTGTGGAATTCAGTTGACAGTTTCTTAAGTAAGCCTCTGAATTATTCCTTTACTCCTTCCTTCATCCTTCCTGTCAGTCTCAGAAAGATTACCTTGTTCTTCCCATACTAATCCTCACACTTCCACGTTTCTGTTCCCTTCTCTTCCTGGTTTCTTGATGCATTCCCTCTCCATGGCCTTATTCAGAGGATCCATGGCACTCTTTGATTATCCTGGCTATAGCATGCATTGCATACATGTATTTTCTGTTTGTATTCTCTTCTAGGATATTATCATCTTGACGATAAGGGTCTATTACCATTAATTTCTGTGTTCCTGTGGCTTGTATGAGGAGTTTGGTATAAAGCCAGAGTTAGAATGGATAGATGAAAAAATATTTGGATGGATAGACAGATTCATGGGTAAATTGATAGGAATATGGAAGGATAGATCATTGTATTAAAGGAAAGGAACAGAAGAAGAAAGAAAAGGAGGAAGGGAGGGGAGAGTGAGGGACAGGGAGGAAGAAAAGAATGGTAGATAAATATTTGGGTAGGAAGGTAGATGTATTATTGGATGGATGGATGAATATATGGATAGGTAGATGGGTGGATAGATGGATGAAAGGATGGATGAATAGTTATAGAGATAAATAACTGGATGGGTCAGTAAGTGGACAGATGAGTGGATGGATGGATGGGAAAGTATGTGAAAGGATGGCCCAAATATTTCTTTTCAGCACTGGGCTATGCTCTTACACATTTGACCATTCAACTTTCACACCTTGTGATTATCAATGTTTCTTTCATTATATGAGTATATGTGTGTATACAATTATATATATAATTTTATCTATCTATCTATCTATCTATCTATCTATCTATCTATCTATCTATCATCTATCTATTTTTTGCCTGGAGAGAGGCTTGACTTTGCCCTTGATTGCTATAAGGACCTGATCTGGCATGCCACTTGGTCTCAAATGCAGTCTATAGATTTGGACTCTTGGAGGAAGTGAGAACCAAGAACATTTTCTTGTACTATGCCTTCATTGTGCCCAAGACACACCTACCCGAACCATGCCGTCTTGACTCCCAGTGATGATGACATAGTTTGTGTCCCATGCTGGTCCTTCCATCATGCAGCAGCAGGTTATGGCTCCTTCAGGGCCCCAGGCTGTGGTGATGCTGGCCAGTGGCTGTCCGTTGACATTCCACAGAGACAAGTGGGCTCCCGCACAGGAGACAATGGTGCCCTGCAGCAGTGAAAGCTGGCTTCACTCCATGCTGAGGTCACTGTCTGCCCTTCCACCATTTGGTCGGCCAGACTTGGTACACCCTATTGCCCCTAACCTGCTATCTTCTGAAGACTAACCAAGGTACTCCAAGACCTAAGATGCCCCCTTCTTACTAGATGGCTTATAGGTCTCCTGTGTTTGCACACAGCTACAAATTCCTGGATATTTTCATACTGCAACCATGTGTTTGGATACCACTTTCCCTGACAAACTGACTAACTCACGCTTTGGGCTCTTCCCTCAGCCTGGAGACTGGCCATGGCTCTGGACATGGGGCCTATACCTGGTGGGCCAGCCATGTCCTCATGAAGAAGATTTGGATATCACCTGTTAGAGGGCAGAGTACAGAGGTCTGAATGATTGTATATGGCTAAGAAAATTGGATAATGTCCCTCTGAAGGGAATTTCCGAGGATAAATGGACCCATTGAATCTCCCAAAATGTCTAGAGTTTTCTTCTCCAGTCCTTGTCAATTTTATGGCCAATGGTATAGTGGTCACTCTCACTGAGGTCTCATAAAGCAAGCTGGAACCATGCCTCTGAGTCCTAACCACAGAAAGGATGTAGGAAACTCAGCGACCCTCCATAGCCTCCTGGGCTCCATCATATCCCTTCCTGAATTGCTTGGTAGAGTCTGCTGGAGGCCAAGGACCATGTCTGATACATCTCTGCCAAGCACCCAACACTGAACCCAGTAGGCACTTAGTGAATTCAATTGGCTCCAGGACAGGTTGAATTCAACAAGTTATTGGTCATGATATGTCTTCTCTGAGGTCTGAGGACATTATTCTTTATAATGTTCTCTCAGATCAGGGCTTGATTCCTTTCCCAATACGTCCACCAATTTATTAATTCATTCACTCACCATCCATCCATCCATCCATCCACCCATCCACCCTCCATCTGCCCATTTACTATCCACCCACTAATTCACCCAAATATCCATCCACCCACATATCTATTCATCCATCCATGCATCCATGAATCCATGCATCTATTCATCCATCCGTCTTCTATCTGTCCCTGTAAGATTCATCTTAGATTCAAGCCTACCTGGAACACCATATTTGGCTAAATTTGGGACCAGGTGTCTTCTTCATTATCTCCCCCTCCTTCTATTATCCCCTTGCCCGTCCACTCTATCTATGCCCTGGACTCCCAGGGTTTTCTGTGAGAAGATGCAGAGCCTTTGAATCCTCAGGGAACTCCCTGTCCTATGATAAGGATTCCAGCCTGGGAGAAACTCCACACTGAGATTTAGATATACATTTCTCTAACTCTTTCTGTTTTCTCTGTCTCTGTTTCTGTCCATCTGTCTCTCTCTCTGTTTCTCACACACACACACACACACACACACACACACACTCCTGATAGGCTTATCTTTAGTAGCAGCTTGGAGGGACAAGCAGAAGCACTTCCTGTCATGGAGACCAGAAGCACCTAATGAGTTAACACTGACTTGCAGTCAATGAACTAAATTACTCCGTAAAGCCCAGAAGATCTCTTACCAAAGCCAACTTCCTGCCCCAATTCCCTCATGCCTGTGCCAGAACAGACACCTCCCACCACTCTCCCCAACCTGAGGGAGAAAAATAAAAAAGGAAAAAATAAAATCTAGACCCAGATGCTGAACATGTTGATGGCTCCACTCTGCCTGGGCAAAGAATACTCCACACTTTTGGGACAATATTTCTCAACGTTCTTGGGAAATCAGCCTCTCTTTGCTACTGTGTTTTATCTTGGGACACAGCACCATGGCACCAGACAGGCTCATAGATACTGAGAAAGCGAGGCTCACCGAGACATCACTGATGGCAAGAGCAGAGATACCCTCCCGGTGGACAGGCAGGCGGACCACGTGAGTGAGGTGGTCTAGGTCCCACAGGATGCAAGTACAGTCTTGGGAGCCACTCACCAGGAGGCTAAAGGTGACTGATGCTGCCAGGCATGTGACAGCCTGTGTGTGTCCATACAAGGCCTAGGAACAAGAAGCAGACCTACAGGTTATGGGAGGGACTCTCAACCTAGGTAACTGGGGAGATATCCTGCCCTCCCATTCACTGTTGGGCTCCAGATGATTTAAGGTGATTACATGATTCCAAAGTCTGTGTGTGTGTGTGTGTGTGTGTGTGTGTGTGTGTGTGCGTGCGCGCATGTTTGCATATGTGTGTATGTGCATGCGTCTATGCTGGCCTCTCAGTTCCATCCATTTCTGGGAGTTGAGGCTCATCTAGGGTGGATCTGCAGTTCTTTTATCATAACTGAAACAGGTCGGTAGTGCCCTCATGCTGTGTGCTCACCTATACTTGCCTTGCGTGTTGAGGCAGCATGTACCACTAGTCACAAGCAAGGGCACTGCTTTCCAAAGTGTGGTTCCCCACCAGGTGCATAAGCATCAGCTAGGAATTTGTTAGAAATGCAAATTCTTGGGCCCCATCCAAGACCTTTTGAGGCAGAGACCCTGGGAGCGGGGCCATGGTGAAACCATGAAATCATCTCAAGAAACCATGGATTTTCACAAGCTTTCAGGGAAATTTTCATACATGCTCAAGTTTGAGCATTATGTGAAGGGAACCCCAGAAACAAACATGCCTCTGCCAACTAAAATGGAAGGGAGGCAGTGGTGGGGTGGGGGGTGTCAAGTCATAGTTAAAAAAGATGCGACTTTTCAAGTCTGATGGATCTGGGTTCATAGCCGGTCTGGCAACTTGGCAGCAGGTGATTCAGGGCCTTGGTCTTGGCCCTCAGGTTGCTCTGTGCTGGGTCTGGCCTGGTTCACAGACGGCTATGTATCCAAATATGGCCAGAGGCCTTGCTCCCCAGGGACATGTGCCGGAGGGGCTGAGGTGGCCTGGTATTCCCAGGTCCACTGCCACTGGCAACAGTGTGGTTTCCATCACACTGGTCCCAGAAGCTGGCAAGTAAGCCTGATCTGAGAGCTGCTGCGTCCACATATGTGGAATGAGCTGGAGAAGTGCAGAGATGGCGTTCTGAAGCGTGATTACCCTGGCTTACCTAGTGGTAAACCTCCACCCTCAGGACGGATGACTGCTCACTCATTTGGGCCAATGAGGCTGAGAATCATTTTTCAAAGCTGTCACTTTGCCTGGTCACAGCCAGGAAAAGGTCTGCCAGGATTCCTGTTTGTTTTCAATAGATCCTAATGTGGCACCAAGCAGATGGTGCTGGCAAGGTTCTGGACGTGACCCACAGAAGATGACTGGGGTCATCTCAAGAAACCGGAAGCTGTCTACATGACGAGAAAAGCAGAGGATCTGACAGGAGCTCTGGTGGCTGAGTTCTTACCGCAGGGGGACATGGTGACTCCAAAGAATGCAAGCTGGGGGACTTTGGGGTAAAGGCTGGGAATTCAGAGAGAGAAGCTCTGAGCCCACGTGCCCCCATGTGCTGTCCATTAGTGGAGCTAAGTCTTCTGCTTTCTGAGGGGAGGCACTGGTGAGTGAGGGGACCAGCCTGCGTGCGGGCACCACCCATCCGTGAAAGGCTCATTGCCTCCCACCACGGCACATTCCACCACCCCCATCCAGAAAGGCTGGGGAAACCAATGACAAAGGACAGCAGATGTCAGTGTGCTGTCTACTGGCTCTTTTGTTTTCTCAGAATACAGTGGTCCCCCTTATCCATGGGGGACATGTTCCAAGACTCTCAGTAGGTGCTTGAAGTTGTGGATAGCACCGAATCCTGTGTGAACTGTGTTTTTTTCCTGTACATACATGCATATGAAAAAATTTAATTTATAAATTAGGCACAGTAGCAGCTTAAAAGCAATAACTGGGGCACCTAGGTAGCTCAGTTGGTTGAGCATCCAACTTCAGCTCAGGTCATGATCTCACGGTTCGTGGGTTCAAGCCCCGCATCAGGCTCTGTGCTGACTGCTAGCTCAGAGCCTGGAGGCTGCTTCGGATTCTGTGTTTCCCTCTCTCTCTGATCCTCCCCTGTTCATGATCTGTCTCTCTCCGTCTCTCAAAAATAAATAAAATGTAAAAAAAAAAAAGCAATAACTAATTATAAAATAGAACAGTTTTAACAATATATTGTAAAAAATGTTATGTGAGTGTGGCCTCTCTCTCTCTCAAGATGTCTTACTAGACTCTAGTCGTCCTTCCTGTGATGACGTGAGGGGAACGGCATAGGCACTGTGACGTGGCGTTAGGCTACTACTGACCTGATAATGAGTCAGAAGGATGATTGTCTGGTTTGGGGCCATGACTGACTGCAGGCCAGTGAGATCATGGAAGGTGAAACTGTGGCTAAGGGGTACTGTCACAGTACCTCTCTACATGGCCAATTCAAATAACTTCACTACATCATCATGCCTGAGTAAAGTAGCAAAAAATAAAGAAAATAAAACAATAAAATAGAATAAAATGAAGCAAAGCAAAACAAAACAAAAACCTCTGGAAACAACTGCTCTTGCTGGACACTTGTGGTGAGATGGGTACTCTTAAGTAATCACGGAGGCACCGTAAAGCTACAGAACCACTATCAAAAGCACTATGTCCCTGCTTGGTAATTCTACTTCTTGAAATTTATTTTAAGGAAACAATTAATCAGAAGCAAACAGCAATCTATATAAGTTGTTTTCTGCAGCACTATTTGAAATAGGTAAAATGTGGAAGTAATGTAATTGTCTAGTTTGAGGAGAAATGGTTTATTAAACTGTGGTGCACTGATATAACAAAACAATTGAAATGTAATTTTATGGAAATGGAATAATATGGAACAATTGAAATGTAAATTACAGAGGCTGTGGAAAAGCAGAAACAATTTGATAGGCTGGATGGAAATAGAATAAACATATCTACACAATGATCAGAATGGTATAAATATGTATATCTAGGGATGGCAGTACGCAACAATGGAAAGTTTTATAGAGATTACAGAGAATTAGTCAACTTTGAAATGAATTTGAAAGTTGTCTTTAATGTTGTAATATCTTTAAAAAATGAAACACTTAAGAAATATTGTAGGAAACTATTTAATGATGTTTTTGCCAACAAGTCAGGGACAGACCCCCTCGCTGAGCAGCTGGTGGTCTGGGGGGCCCCCAAGGCCATGTCAGCCACTATAGGTAAAAGAAAAAGTGTCTTATTTTGCCTCGGAAATAAGAGCGGGTAGGATTCCCCGTACCTTTTCCCTTTGATTTATAACTAGGAAAGTATGATGAATTATATTTTTATGCTGTCAATACAGAGGCTTTTCTCTTTTTTTATGTTTTTTATTTATTTTTGAGAGACAGAGAGAGACAGCGTGAGCAGGGGAGGGTCAGAGAGAAAGGGAGATACAGAATCTGAAGCAGGCTCCAGGCTCTGAGCTGTCAGCACAGAGCCCAAATTGGGGCTTGAACCCACAAACCGTGAGATCATGACCTAAGCTGAAGCTGGACGCTTAATTGACTGAGCCACCCAGGCATCCCATTACAGAGGCTTTTCTATAGCACATCTTCTTCATTGGTAAAAGGGACCTGGGAGCAGTAGTGGGAGGCTGCCTCCCCGACTTCCCAAGGCCTGCTCTGCAGTCCGGCTGGATCTAGGGCATCACTAGAGCGGTGCCTGGGATTGGGGAGCACTCCACAGAGTAATGCGAGGTCTCTTCACATGGGTCAGGAGTAAGAGCCCAGCCCCCAGCCCCCAGTCTGTGCAAAGGAGAAGGAAACCCGGAACAGCGTGAGAAGGTGAAAAGGCAGGGTGCTCTGAGGCTGGCTCTGAGAGTCTGGTGAAGGCAGCCTGCACTTGGCCTGCACACTCCCTCCTCAGGGGTCACTGCCCCACAGGATTATCGGCCCCCTCAGCACTGACCCATTCATTCCTTCACCTTGCATCCACTGAGTCCCTACCTCGCACCACGTGCATGCTGGAGGGGCGGTGGGGAGGGCTTGGAAAGCATCCAGAGAAATGAGGAGCAGTTTCAGTGAAACATGTTCAGTTTAGGAAATCTGATCCATGGTGTGTTTTGTATGATTAATTTTGATGTTGTCATCTTGGATCTACATGGCTAACTACAAATAGAGACGTAACATGAGCCTGTCTTTGGATCCTGTGTCTCCCTCTCTCTCTGACCTTCCCCTGCTCATGTTGTCTCTCTCTCTCTCAAAAATAAATTTAAAAATTTTAAAACAATTAAAAAAATAGAGACGTAACAATGAGTTGCATTTTAGAGTTGGAAGCGTACCCTAGGGGTATTCTGGGCAAGTTCAAAGGTGCACAGGCAGGAATCGTGGGTTTAGAGTTAGACTCAGATTAAAATGCAAACTTGCTCTTTCTGAGTTTGTTTCCTTGTGTGAAAGTGGGATGGGGCACCTGGGTGGCTCAGTCGGTTGAGTGTCTGACTTCAGCTCAGGTCATGATCTCGCAGTTCGTGGGTTCAAGCCCCGAGTCAGGCTCTGTGCTGACAGTTCAGAGCCTGGAGCCTGCTTCCAATTCTGTGTGTCCCTCTCTCTCTGACCCTCCCCTGCTCATTATCTGTCTCTCTTTGTCTCTTAAAAATCAATAAGTGTTAAAAAAAAAAAGTGGGAATAACAGTGCTGGATTTACCAGATTAAAAAGAATGTGCAGAGTCTTAAGCAAACAGCGAGAATGCCCTGCTCATCGCCACCTGCGATACCATCGCCACCTGAGATACCATCCCGACCTGAGGCCCCATCCCGACCTGAGGAACTGTACCTGCTTGAGGTGCAGGCCTTTCGGGCGGCCTTTGGCTATGCTGAGCTCCCACACACATACCACCGCACTGGTGCCCGAGGTGATGATCGTTGTGGGGGCTGGGCACACGGTACACAGGCAGCGGCCCCAGGCAGCCAGGTTCTCGAACGTCATCAGGATCTGTGGGAGACGAGTGAGCTGAGCACTGGTGCCCCAGCCAGCGCAGGGTGACAGCGGGACAAGGCAAGTCTGGATGCTGCTGGCCTGCTCGTGTGCCATGGGAACTGGGGGACAGGTCATTTGTTCAGGAGGCTGGCACTGGTGACACGATCCAGGCAGTCCAAGCCTGTCCCCAACGAGCTCATACTCTAGTGCATGGGGAGACATAAGTGAGGGGATGTTATGGGGATGTGGTGAAAATCTGGCTGCCTCGTGAAGGGGTAGGGAAGGCTGGGGTCAGTGAGAGAGAGCTTGGTGGGGAGGGAGTTCATGCCATGTGATCGGTGGGTGGGAGGTACGGTGGGAGGGAAGCCAGGCTAGAAAAGGAGGCTGGAGGTGGCCAGGGCCACAGCAAGATGTGAAGGAACTCTGTGGCCTGCATCAAGAGTGGAGGGAGAGTAACCAGGTGGCTTGCTTCCGGCACTGACTCAACGCTCAGTGAGTGTCCTCGGAGTCTGAACCGTGAGCGATGCCAGAGGAACCCAAGGCTTTCCACCAAGACTCAGAGTCTGAGTGACCTCCATGCAGTCACGTGCAGCTGGTGGCAGGCACTGCTGTGAAGTGACAGCATGCACTGTCAAATTATGAGCTCCACTCCTTAGAATACAGGTTAGAGGCTTGGCCCACAAGGGCCCTTAGCTGGGCTGCATGACCCCTGTCCCTCCCAGGGAGGGGGCACAGCCACAAAGAGGAAGTGGGGCAGCTGTGTCTGCTTTGGGGTCACCTATCTGACTGCCTCTGTCTCAATGGTGCCCGCCCTGCACCCTGCCTGCCCACATACCCTATACCCCCCACACCTGCCCACCTTATCAGAGCCATAGTTCCCCAGGCAGCAGCTGAAGTCATCGAAGCCCCAGCTGAAGGTCCTGTTCCAGAGCGGAGGCAGGAGCACTTTGTTCTTTTCCACGGCCAGGATGGTCTTCTCGGTAGGGACGATGTGGCCAATGGCTCCTTTGGGGGATTCTGAGCCTAGAGAGAAAAGGTACATATCTGCCCCCCAGTTAGTATGGTGGAGCTTACATGCCAAAGGGCAAACCCCCTTTACCTGTGCTCAGAGAGGAGCCACGGGCAGGTGACCCAGACTTGGCACAAGCCTGGACATCGGGAGCTTGCTCATCAAGGCACCTCACGCCAGGGCCTCACACAAGGGGCCATGTTAGACCCTGGCCCTGCGCTGGGTCCCCTGGTCCTGGGTCCCTCCCCCTGCTTTGGCACATACATTAAGCTTGCACGTGGCCACAGGTCTTCAGTGTCTCTAAGGCGCTGATGTCAGGGAAGGAGTGTCTGTGCAGATGGCAGCAAGCCACAGGAGCCTTAGAGGGCTCTGCCCTTCCTGCCCCTAATCTGGTAGGTCTGGGTATGCCAAAAACACTGTTCTTGGATTTGAAGGAGAAAAAAAGGACACACCAAAACTCCCCAATAAGCCTGACCTTATACTCCTTATACAACACCAGAACGCTGCCCTTTGTCGTGGGGTTTCCCTAAAGCAGTGCATGCCCCAGGTGGCTCGGACATCAGGCTGTACAGTTTCCCTAGGAAGCAGCAGGGCTGCAACTCACACTGGGCTGGGTGCCCCAGGATAGCAGCTCCTGGCCAGCGGGTGCAGGCCCGCCTGGGGGCTCAGGAGCGGCAGTGACTGTGGGTACCAAGGAGCGGAGGCTGTAGCCCTCCCTCTCCTTGGGAACTCTGGCCGTGAAGGTGAAGAGGGGTGTGTGTGTGTGTGTGTGTGTGTGTGTGTGTGTGTGCATGCACACACATATATGAAAGGAGAGGAATGTGTGTCTTAGATAGACGGCAGACAGGTGAATCTGTCAGGATCTAACAGAGGTGGTTCTGGAAACTTCCAGAGCATAGGCCTCCCCAGATTCCTGCTGAGACTAGAGACACAGCCATCCAAAGTCAGACCCCAAGATGCTAAAGGGTCTGTGCCTCTGAGTTGCCAAAGGAACACTAGTCACTAAAGGGGCATCTGTGGAACAGGGTGCCAGACAGCTGAGCAGGTGGTTACCTTTGACTGTGACCTGGGAGGGCCGCAGTGACTGCAGATTGTAGAGAAAGGGCTGTGGGTGGCTGGGGAGGCTGGCAGGTATGACGGCATCCTTTCCAGGTGAAGGCTTCCCTGCCACGGTCCTGGCTGGGTGGGGTTTCGTAAAGAGCTGGAGAGGCAGGGGGACAGATACATACCGCACAAGTCATTAGGGACAGGAAAGCCAAAGGAGGAGCCTTCCCCAGTTGAGTCACAGCGGAACCTCTGCTCTGAGTGCTGCCTGAGCTGGTCTCGCTTCTGACTGACATAAACAGGAACAGAACTATCTGGTTCAACTCTTGGATGTTGCAGATGAGGGGCTTGGGCTCAGGGAGGGACCCTGCTTTCTCCAGGTCATGGTGCGGGACTAGCAAAAATAGCCTTCCTAGCTGTCCAACTATCATCCTCTCTGTGCTGCTTGGGAAAAGGGTGACCTCACTGAGGAGCCCCTGGTCCCTGGCAGAGCTGCCCCTCAAATCATGGGGTCAGAATGACCCTCTTCTCTCTCTAGATCACATGTCTCTCTTCATTTGCTTGAGTTATTTCTCATATTTTTTTCCCTTCCTTTACAAACTCTGCAGGCACATCCATCTGGGCATAAAGACAGAATTCTTTAATAGCAGCCATTCAAACATTTTAAAGAGCACAGGCAAACCCCATTAGTGGCCTTTCTTATTTTCACTTTTCTTAGATCTCTGCTGTCAAAGTGTCCCCAGTGCCAACTTTTTGCATAACCAGGCAAAATATGAAGCCCAAGGCCATGCTGCTTGGCAGAATCTTGCTGCTGCCACAGAGGGCGGCTGAGGCCAGCAGCAGCTCTCCACCCTCCCCTCCCCAACAAGGCTGTTTTTCCAGCCGTCAGGCCTGTTCTTCTGCTCCCTGATGGAAACATCCACTGGGTACCATGATGGAGGTGTGACAGCGGGCCTCAGATGGGCACACGTGCAGAGGCAAGGTTCAGCAAGCAGCTGGGGGTCTCACAGAAGCCTAGGCTCAGTTACAGCCTTCAGTCAACCTGGTAAAGCTGGGTGGGTGATCAATACCAACAGAAATCAGAACGATGATTTCTAAATGAGCATTAAATAAAGAATGCCCTTTCTCGCACAGCAGAATGACTAAAGCATTGCAGTCTCAGTGCCTGTAACAGCTTCGGCAGGCACAGCGCCTTGATGGCACAGTGCACAGTCCTGAAGTCTTTTGATTGGGACTCTAGGTTGGGACCACCAGAAGAATTCTCATTCTGATGATTACTTAGAAATATCTCTTTTGAAAGCTCATGGGATACATCACTAAGTAAAATCAGAATCTAAAATTGTGTGCGCTCCGTGATTGCACTGATGTGGAAATATTTTTGCTTGGGGACAAGAACTGTGAGAATATAACTCAGGACACAATGGACGGTGGTGGCTACTACTTTGAATTATTTGCTTGCTTTATCTGTATTATTAGGCTACCCTTTGGCACTTCTCACATCCCCTCACCTGGGAACTGAGCAAATGAGGAACATGTCATGTAAGACCAGGTAGAAAAGATGTTACTAGTTTTGCCCTGTTGAGATGAGCTTGTGCAAGCTTCATGGTTACATATGGGGAAGGCTATGCCCAAGATGGCCCTGGAGTTGGCTGGGCTTATGTACTCACTTCCCAGCTTGGCTCCTGACTGTCCAGGCTGAGACTCCAGCCCGTGGGGCCTTGCTAATAGCCCAGATGGCAGTACTTAGGAACAAAACTTCTCCACACAGAACTGAAGTTTGAGGGTCAACGGGGCCGGGATCAGTTAAATAAGTGCTTCTCTTGCACACCACTCACCAGGATGTCACCATGAACGCATAGCCTCACATCGCTACATGGCTCTCCCAATGAGGGTGGAGCCAGTGGAACAAAAGGCCCACGGAGACCCTGCAATTTCACCAGAGGCCCAGAATTTAGATACTGTCTCACTGCCAGCAACATGGTTTTGGGGCCGGCCAGACGGTGCTAGAGCTCCACCTCTAGACTATAAGTTCTATAATAGCCTCTAGGCTATTTATTTAGCCTCTCTGAGCCTCAGCTTCCTAATCTGTAAAAGAATAATTCCTATACCCAGAGCTTATGAGGGGATTCAATGGAGGAATCACTAATGTGATTTGTTGTCTAATGTCTAACATTTGTTGAGTGTCCGTTATATTTCAGGTACTTTCGAGCATTTGATGTCTTAATTCATTGGCTCTTCACAAAAACTCTGTGGCTAGACACACATATAGAAAATTAAATCCTGTGGATTTATTGTAGTGTCTGTTACATATATTACAAGTGAATGGAATCCTCATTGTGTCATTAATGACGTCATCACCTTCATCAACAGCAGATAGTAACAGAGGGCTAAGCCCCAATATTGAGGAGTGTAGGAGGACCATTTCCCCTCCCGAGACCTCTCTCTTGTTTTTATCCAGGAGAAAATGTCCTCACTCCCACTCCCAAGCTCACAGTGCATACACTCTTTTGAGAAAGCAAGACTAAGAGCATGGCTACTGTACCTGTTTGGGTACCTGTCCAAAGTTGCTGACAAACCCCAGGATGGTGCTCCTGATCAAGGGGTCACTGATGCTGCTGAGGTCCATTCTGTCACCATAGAAGTAGGGGTGGAAGGTATTAACAGCTTCTACCGCAGCTGAGCCCTGCTGCTTGTACCCAAAAATGAGGTCTATCCAGTGGTGGAGGTTGGCACTGACAAAGTCACTTTCCAAAGCCTGGAACCAAAACCCAAAAAACATGAAAAATGCAGGTCTCTCTTGGACTTGTGAGCCCTCTGCACAGATCAGAAGGGCACATATGCATCAGGATGCTGGCTCTGCACAGGAAAGATGTGACATCTCCCAGAGTTTGAACAGCACTAAGGGAGCAGACAAGCAGGTCACCCAAGGACCACCCAATTCCTGCCTCCAGCTAGTAGGGAGACAGATCTGACTGTTCCCAATCACCTAGCTCATTCACTCCATGATATAACCATGAGATGCAGAATACCTATGCCTTACACTGGTAACTAAATGGAAGAGACCAGACTGAAAATAAGCCTTGGGGTCTTGTTGATCTTGATATAAGAAAAAAGAATAGCTGATTCTGATCAGAGATGTTGGGAGAGTGGGAATAAGTATAGCAGGTAGGCAAACATGCCCTGGGGCACGTGGGGCCCCAGCACTGCCATGGATGTCCCTTCACATCTCTGTTCCTCAGTGTCTTCATCTTCTTCATCTATAAAATGGGGACAAGAATTGTACTTTCTCTGTGGAATTCTGTGATGTTTGGTTTGTGTCCGAGGCTGGTGCCCAGCAAGCTCCATGTAAGGTTGGCTACAGTGATTACACTGAGCACCTACCAGGTGTCAGGCACTGGCTTGGGGTGTTTGGTGTGTATTGTCTCTTCCCATTAACACCACCTTTCATTGGTAGATATCATTACACCACTTCTGGCGCAGGCTCAGGTGTGGTTTTAGAACCTACTGTCTCAGTCCCCAACTCCCAGGCCTCAGAACCCCACAGGGGATATCCAACTTCACTGAGCACATCTCACTGCATCCAAGTACCTAGAAAGGGTGTGAGGCCCTTTATCAATCATCTTTGGAATGAAAAGGATTGAATCTACCTTTGAAGTATAGCTCAGTCCCCAGGAATGTGAGCTTCCCTGACTGGGGCACTTCTGTCCAGTCCAGAGTATGCAGTGGGCCAGAGAATTTCATCCCCACACCCAAAGAGTAAGTCTATGATGACCTTGAGGAACATTCTGCCCACGTGCAGCCTTGCCATCTCCAAGGAAGGAGGACAAAAGAGTTTCCAGACTCAGCTATGAAGACTCACTGTGAGTTTAAGTCCTCTAAATTGGACCAAAACAGCCCACTCAGGGACACAGCTCCCACTGAAAGTCAGCAATATCTGCCTTCAACTAAAGGTGCCATCTAACCGGAACACAAAGTTTAGGGGAGCCAAAGCATGTTCCATCTTTCATGGATACCGCCCAGATGAATGATGCCAGCTCAGATTAGGGAACCCAGGTTGGCAATATTCCTCAACAGTTGCCACACATGAGCAAAAGGAAATGTGGGACAGTGTTTAGATTTCCCAGTTCACCTTTTTCTGCTAAGCAGAGCCCAATTTCAGGGCTGGGTCTCCAGACTCAAATACATTCATGTGGGATTGTCTAAGCATCCCTCATTGATCCTCTGGGTGGACATGGGCCTATGGAAGTCAGGTCAGCTGTGTCACATTAGTTTTCTGAGGTATATGGAAAAGAGGTTTCAAGAAAGCCACAGGCCGGGACATCTGACCTTTGCTGTGGACATTTTTTTTTCCTAGAACTATAAGTAACACTATAGTTAGTTCTTTAAGTTCTTCTAGAGCATCTTTTTCACCTTCTTTCTTTAGATGAAGCTTGGCTCTCCCCAAGCCTCCAGTCACGGCTACTTGATGAGTTACATGCCATGTGTGTTGGGGCCCGGAGGTGGTGTTGGTCTCCTCCTTGATCCACACTGCTGCCTGCGGATCATTATTCCTCTACTTTTTTGCTAAAAGAACAACAATCTGCTGCTCTGTGGTTTATGAAATTGGACTCTATACACCTTCCTCATCCTCACTGCTGTCATCCACCAACTCTTTTTCTCACTCACCAAACATGGTGACTTCTGGTCATGCCTTCCCTTCTTCTCTAAGATCTGCCCCTGCCCTCACTCATTTCAATATTTCACATCTCAGTTTGTAAGTGCCCCTTCTCCAGTGACTTTGGCTCCCCACCAAAAGTTACTTCCTCCTGCAGACACATCTTAACTCATGTCAGTATCCATAAGTGCTCCATCTTCAGAACCCCTCATTCAACCATCCCTGTTGGTGAAAGCCACATCCACCCCTTGCTGATTATTTTACTCCCTAAGACTATTCTGCTTTGTCAAAACTTGTAGTCCCCTCACCCTTTTACTTCTTTGCAATCTATCAACACTCTCCTATCTTCAGCCACACCTCAATGCAGCTTAGATTTAGTGGCTTATCATTTCAATAACATTCTGCTCAATGCATCTTGTTATGCTATTGAATTGTGTGTACTGTCTTTTTGCAGCACTCTGGACCAACTCAAATATTTTGTCTTCCTGCTTACACCAGGATATCATCACACAAGAGGACACACTGATTATCCTATAATCTTTGGTCATCAATTTCAAATGGATACTGAGCATTGCCAGAAAACTTAGGAATGTTTCTCTAGTCAACTCATGCTTAATTGCTCAAGATGACTAGTTCCCATTTGCTGCTCTCTCCTTACCTCTGACCCTCTTCCACTGTCTACTTTCACCACTGGCCATACCTCCTACTTTACAGAGAAAAACAGAGCTATCGATTGGAAACTCCCACAGCTTTGTGAAAACACATATAAACTAATTTTCATCTGCAACCCCTGACTGCCTTCCCTCCTACTTAACCTGGGAATCTGACCCACCTTTTATCTAAAACTAACTCTCTACCTGTGGTTTGGATTCCAAATACTCCTGCTTTGTCAAGAATGTATTCTTCTTTTCATTGTATACCCAACCTCTCTTTCCCATTACCTTTTAAACTTGCTTATTAAAATAAAAAAAAGAAAACCTTAATATTTTGTCAACTTTCCATCTCCTCCAGGTAGTATTCTCTGTGTTTATTCTCATCTTCACAACTAGGATTTTCATTACTCATCTTTATCATTTCTGTTTCCTGATTATCATTCACTTTATTTCTTCACATGGACTTGAGTTACTGTCTTTTATTTTAGGATGAAGAACCTCCTTTAGTATTTCTTGTACAGCAGGTCTGCTAGTGATAAATTCTTTTAGTTTTATTTATCTGTGAATGTCTTAATTTCTTCATTTTTGAAGACTAGTTTTGCTGACTATAAACTTCTTGGCTGATAGTCTTTCAGCACTTTGAATATTTCATACCACTGCTTCTTGTCTCTAATGAAATATTAACTGTTAATCTCATTAAAAATATTTTGTAAGTGATGAGTTGCTTTTGTTGCTTTCAAGACTCTTTGACTTTCCTCTTTGACAGTTTGATTATGATGTGTCTAAGTGCAGATCTCTTTGAGTTTATCCTACCTGGAATTTATTGAGTGTCTTGGATGTATAAATTAATGCTTTACATCAAAATCGGGATATTTTTGAACATTATTTCCTCATATATTCTCTGTGCCCCTTTGTCTTCTGTCTTTCTGGTACTTCCAGTTGTGTATGTTGGTATGTTTGATGGTAGTTCCACAGGTGCCTAGGCTCTGTTCATTTTTCTTCACCCATCTCCTTGTGTTCCCCAGATTGGATAAACTCAATTGACCTATCTTCCAAGTTTGGTGATTCTTTCTTCCACCTGCTATTGGTCCCTAGTGAATTTGTCATCTCAGTCACTGTATGTTTCATCTCCACAATTTCTATTCAGTTCCTTTGCACAAAACATTTTTATCATTGTCATACTTTCCTTTAGGTCTCTAAATTTTTTTTTATGTTTATTTATTATTGAGACAGAGAGAAACAGAGCATGAGCAGGGGAGGGGCAGAGAGAGAGGGAGACACAGAATCCGAAGCAGGCTCCAGGCTCTGAGCTGTCAGCACAGAACCCAATGCAGGGCTTGAACCCATTAACCGTGAGATCATGACCTGACCCGAAGTTGGATGCTTCACCCTGACTGGTCCACCCAGGTGCCCCTCCTTTAAGTCTTTAAACATGGTTTCATTTGATTCTTTGAACATATTTACAATAGTTGATTTAACATCTTTGTCCAATAAGTCCAAAGTTTAGGCTTCCTTAGGGACAGTTTTTGTTGACTGCTTTTTCCTCCTCTGAATGGGTCATACTTTCTTTTTCTTGCATGTCTCATAATATTTGTAGGAAACTGGACATTTTAGATAATACAATGTGCCAACTCTAGAAATCAGATCTTCCCTTTTCCCCAGGGTTTGTTGTTATTGTTACTGTTTATTGTTGTTGATTGTTCGTTTAGTGATTTTTCTGAACTAGTTCTATAAAGTCTGTATTTTGTTGTTGTTGTATATGGCAAAATCTCTGCTCTGTTAGTTTAATGGTCATCTTATTTGGATAAAGCTTTCTTAAATGCCTAGAATGAGTAAGTCTCCTAGTCTTTACCCAAGGAGGGGCTCTGTGTACAAGCTAAGTCATGGCGTCAGTGTTCAACCAGGCAGCGGCTGCCTGGTAAAAACTGCCTTTACCTCTCACATCCTGCTTGCATGGGGGCCTCAATGTCAGCCAGAAGTGAAGCCTAGCCCCTTAGAAGCATGAACACAGTCTTATGCATGAAAACATCCCTACAGATGTGTGTTCTTCTAGGTTCCAAGATATTTTGAAGTTGTCTCAAGGCCTCCTATAAATACCTCATTCCATAGTTTTTCCACTTAAGCTTTCTGGTTAGCCTATTGTTTGCCCAATTAAATCCACTGCCTCTGTAAGCAACAGTGTTAAACAATTGTCTCTAGTTTCTTTTTTCACAAATGCCACTGAAGTAAAGACCTTTGCACTATGCAGGCTCTGAGGTCAAATAAAGACAGCCTTGCTGGTGGGGTGTTTCAACACTTTTTGAACTACTAACAGGTCAAATAATGACAGTACTCTGGGTATGGGGTTTTGAAGGAGCTCCAACACCATTCTTCCCCCTCCAATGGACTCCTAGGCTGTTGGTGCCCACTGTTATTGTGGGCTATTGGTTTTCAAGGCTACTACGGAGCTGAAGAGGAGAAATGAGAATAGTGTAAGTTAAAACATCCAAAGCTTGCTATTCTTGCAAAGATTCAGCCATTTTTTCCTCAAAGGAACACTCTCCTGATCTTTCCAAGCTTCTGGTTAACTTCAAGGGTTCTGAAAAGTTTGTTGTGATAGTCTTTGCCATTATTCTTCTTGCTTTTATGGAGTAAAAGATTTCCAGAGATTCCTACTCTGATGTTTTCAACAACACTGATCGTTAACATCCTAACCCATTCCAATCTAATCTTTACTTCTCCAAAAGAGGTCTCCCCCTTTTGGTTACCACCAGTTCCCCTGGGTCACACCTCTAATCTGTATCCGATGGCATTTAATGTCTATCCTTTGTGGCACTTTGTGAAGTTATCATTTCCCTCTTATTCATGTGGCTATTTAATCAAGCTCCCTCCCCACTAGACTATTGACATCTGCAGTCAGGCCGGCAGAGTGAATCTGCTCACTCCCTCCAAGACAATAACTTTTCTGAGAGCATCTTATCAGAGGGCTGCTGCCACCTAAAGGTCAAGTTAATCTCTGGTCCAACTACTCAAGACCAGCGGCTTGTGGGAGAGATGACCACCATTACTAAATTTCCAGAGGCAAGGATAAAGCAGGGAAGAATTTTCTCCTGGCCAAGGAAGAAGGACAGAGGGAAAGGTATGGCTTTGCTGTCACCAGTCAGGCCAACCTCAAAATTGTTTTTTCTTTTTAGGGATAATTTACACACAATAAATTTCACCCGTTTTAAACAGACCGTTCAATGTGTTCAGGCAAACGCATGCAATCATGTAACCACCACCATAACCAAGATACAGGACATTTACATCAATTGCAAATGTTCTCTTGTACTCCTTTTCCATCATTCCCTACTCCAGAACCCAAAACATAAGCTTTTCCTGTTAACCTGGAGCATGGAGCCTAGCACCTTCTCCGGGCTCTCTAGACATAAGAGTCCCAGAAGTGCTTATCATGAACCCTCTGCCTACACAGAAAGCCTCCATGGAGATTGAGAAGATATTGCAGTATTCATTCAGGATTCTAGGGGTTCTGGTGTGAACCTGCTCGACTCACCTGTCTATGCAGGCTGATGAATTTCCGAGGGTCCCCATCAGCCCAGGGTGGGAGTTGCACGTCCCCCAGTGCTGTCCCATCCTGCATGCAGCCTGAGTGGGGTGAGAAACAACAGGACTTTGGGTAAACGGAAGCCCAAACTGGACTAGGAATCAAGGGATAAAAACATTGTGCTGTCCAGGACTGCTGATTCCTTGTAAACCCGTCCTGCGCGGGCCTTACAGCTTCCTGCTTCTTCTGTCTAGTGTGTCCCCACGCTTATGTGCCTGGAATATTCCTACTTGGTCTCCACGCCTTCAGCCCTCTACAAGACCCTCCTTGCTTCCCAGGCAAGTTTGTGCTCAATTCACAAGTCCTATAAAATGACAGTAGTGTCGTCATTGTTTGTATGTCTTCCTCCCTACTACTCTCTACCTTTTCATCTGGGTGCTTTTTATCCAGCGCTAAAACAGTAAGGAGATCATAACAATAACAGTAAAAGCTATCATATTTTGAGCACCTAACTCTATGCCAGGGCACTATGCGAGGTGCTTGGCACACATCATCTTATTGAATTTTCATTTAACTTTATAATTTATGCATTTTCTCTCCATTTTTAAAGTAAGGACAGCAAGGTTTTTAGAAGCAGCTTCCCCAGACATTAGAAAGAGGAGTCTGGATCTGAGCCCAAGTCTCTCTCCTACCCATTAGCTGCACAACCTTGAGCATGTTGCTTAATCTCTTTGGGACTCACTTTTCCTACCTGTTACCAAACCTCCCCTCCCCTCCTCCCAAGGCTGGTAGAGAAATGCACATAATGTGCTTAGAAAAACTCCAGGCATAAGATGGTTGCCTAGTAAACATTAGTTATGGTCTTGCTTAAACTCTCCAGAGCCTTCATGGTGCAACGAGAATAAAACCTTCCCCTCCTCTCTCTGGCCTACAGATTTGTGCCTGACATGGCTCTTCTTACCATCTAGTCTCAGCTTGCCTGTCACCAACTCAGGCGGTCCTTCCTGGGGACCAGAATGACACAGGGCCCTCTGAGTCACTCCTGAACCATTTTCCTACCTTGTTTCCTCATAAAAATCTTCAGCATCAGACAGTATTTCACTTATTTATTTGTCTCTATTTTCTATCCCTTCCTCCATTTCTGCATAGAATGTAAACACCTTTGGGACAATCTATCCCAAGAGGCCCAACTAAATCCCCAATGCCTAAAAAATTTCCTACATACAGTAGGTGCTCAACAGCCTGTTGTTCCTGACTTGCCTCAGAACACCTGGTTGTTGGCACGTGTGTCATTTCTGCAGCTAAGCTCCTACCCCTCTCTGCAGAGAGTCTCACCTTTCTTTCCAGGGCAGAAGTGACGCTGTCCCTCAAGCACAGTCCTCACCTCAGGCTGGCTTCCATCCCTGACTTACTCCGTTCATGGGCATTACCACATCTTGTGGGAAATGTCCTTCATGTCTGTTGGTGTCTCATCCCTCATCTAGGTGAGACATCTGAGAATCTGAACCCTGCTTAGGCCACCGAATTCCACGGGGTCAAACTTGATGAGTGTGGGCTTGGACCTGGGCACGTTTTAAATACCCCACAGGTATTCTGCCCCAAACCACAGCAGAAGAGGTGGGTACCTGGGGCAGTGACCAGATCTCACCCATGCCCACCCTGCATCCACACCTGGCCTGGCTCAAGGTGCGTGTGCCTGTGTGCTGTTTGGAGAAAGGAGGGCCCGAGGAAGGGGAGCTCTGGAGCACAGGTGTGCACTGGTGACAGTTCATGAGTGCTCTCCATTGGGTGAATGATCCCATCTTTTTTCTTCTGTGGGGAGAGTTGCCTGTACCCTGCCCCGGGCTCTGACCACACATCCCCTCTGCAAGGCACCCTTATACCTGCAGTGGAGGTCTCCCGAGGTCCACACACAGTCACCAGGGGGCCTGCTCGCTGGGGCTTCCTGAAATTTTTGCTGCTCTTCTAAACCAGGAAGTAAGAAGGCTTACTTCATCCTGGGGTGGGGCCTGACACACAAGAAACAGGAGGAGCCACCAGCGTCCCCATACAGCCACCATTACATGCCATCTAGCAAGTAATCTGTCCCAGTAGACCCAGCTTCTCTGGGTTCAACTCACAGAGTCCAGGGTAACCCATCTGTGGGCCATGGAGGAAAATGGGGTGACAGAGGGGTGAGGGCTTGCCCAAGGTCACACAGCAGGGCAGTGCCAGACCTGGCTGTTAGCAGACTGAGGCCTGGAGACGCCCCCACAGGAAGGGTCATGAGTGAAGCCATGGCTCCGAGCAGCCTGGGGCCCAGAGTCCTTCCTTGGTTCCCACCTCATCTTTGAGCACTGCCATGGAGAGGAGACCTCTCAACAACCATGCTGGTCTGGTGAAGGGCCTGTTCATTTAGTTGTTCAGCAAAGATATTGATGAACTCGGTCATTACTGATGAACTCCAAGGGAGTGATCCCTGCACTGCCCAGCCCACTCTGGCCACACCCCACCTCCACTCACCGAACTCCACGGCATTGCAGTTGATTAGGAACTCAGGGAGGTAGAAGAACTCTGGAGTCAGCTCCCTGACGTCACTCATGTTCTCTCTGGAGGCCGAATCCCATGCATTCTTTACGCTGTGGAACATTCTGTCTGCCACATCAAAGCTTCCGCCCTGTGAGGGAAAGGGGCCAATGTGATCACTTGTCTGCAGTGAGAACTCAGACTGTGTGGGCACTGCCTGTGTGTGCCTCACTCATCTGTTCTACCACTGAGGCATAGGTTCTGCCATTAAAGCTTTCTTTCCACTCACTTCCATACACGTTTGTTTGCCAATCCATGCATGTGGCCATGAACTCTTCATGCATCTATTCACTCAGCCATTCTCTGGACCCTTGCACAGCAGGCTTCCCCAGAGCTGGGCTCCGATCAGAGACAAGAAAACCGCAGTCATTCATCTGCCCATTCCCCACATTTGCAAAAGAACCACTCTCAATCAGGCACAGACGGGATATAAAGAACCCACTATAGCACAGAGAGTGGGCCAGCCATTCCCTGTGGGAATTCCAAGTTTCCTGGAAGAGTTGACCTCTGGTGAGTTTGCAAGCCTGGTGATAGAGAAGAGGCAAGGCCAAGGCCTGGAGCAGAAGCAGTAGGAAGCAGCCTAGCTCAGGGCCCTGCTGACATCTAACAGAGCAACCTGACAAGAGAGAACAGGTCTGAGGATGACGAGCTAGGGGCACACCAGCCTCCCAAAGACAGGAGGCCATTCCATGAGGATAAGATGTCTGTATACTCTCCATGGCCAGCCCTGGTTCCAAGGCCCATTTCCACAGGTGGCCGGATGCATCCCAGATTTAGAAGCTAGGATCGGGCCAGGCAAGACTTAAAGCAAATTCTTTCTTGGATCCCATGCTCTTCTCATCTGAATCATTAAATCTCTTTAGTTGATGCTACTCTTATTTACCAGGTGGCCTTGGGGGCTGGGAGGAGGAAGAAAGGTCCAGGCTTTGGGTCTCCTTAAGTTTAGGGTCACCCCCAAAACACCTCCCTGAGACTGGATAGTTCACTTGTCTCCAACAAGGCTGGGCCTTTGTTCAGTCAGAACTCATCCTCCTTATGCCAACTTCTGCAGAGTTCAATAACAAATGGGTAGAACCCAGAAGGACAGTGGTCTCCTCTGCCACCATCAGCTCCCTTCACTTTTCAGAGACTGAGGTCTGTCAGCATTTACCTAATAGAAGCTTTTGGGTGAGCAGCTGCAACAGTGGATGAAGGGTAAAGATGGGCCAAAGCTTTCTCTTGACCAGTCTACTCTGTGTTAGGCCCTTATACAAACAGAGAGGATGGCTCTTAATCTTCACAGCAGGTGTATCAGGAAGGAACTGTACTTCAATTTAGCAGACCAGAAAACTGAACTCCTGAAAGTTTTAATGGTTTTCCCAAGGCTATCAAAGCAATGAATGGTGGAACCCGGTCAAGCCCATGGATGCAATGCCAAAAAATATACCTGCTTTGCCCTTGTGTCAGTTTAATGGGGGGAATCCCTGGGTCTGGGGCAAACGTGACCTATGATGTGTGGGGCAAGGGGTCTCAGCTCTTTCTGCAAATGGAGAATCTGCCGCATGCCCGAGACGGGCCACATCTGGGCATCTTGGTGGTTTGGTGGGTTTTCTGAGTCAAACCTGAGGATTCAGTGAGATCCATGGGTCATTTGCTGCACATGGACAGGGACACCGAGAAAGCAGTTGCCCCTGGACTCACAATTGAACACAGTACCTGGGAAGCTTAAGGACACGGCTTCTCTCCAAGGTTGCTTTGCACTTGGTTGAAATTAGGGGGTGGTGCCCGCCATCCGATTCAAATTGAAATGGAAACGAAATGGGGGGAGAGTTTTTAAATAAATCTGCACCTAACAAGTCACTCGTTGAAACATATTAAGAGCTTTGTATATTTAATCTGCAGCCCGAGCCTTACATCTGCGGGAGATTGATGCCTTTTCATCCCCCTGTATTCCTTTTGCAGCTTTTATGAGTGCTGATGGTAATCTCCTGAGAAACAATATGATTTGGTAATAAAAAGATTACCTGTATTAAATAAAAATAATATATACATAGGAAATATTGTTAGTGCTACAAATCTGGTTAAAGATATTACCACAAAGAAAAATGTTATTTTTTTCACAGCTGTCTAATGCATTTTAGCAAAAGTAATATCTTTAAAACTTAAGCCTGTATTATTTATAAAGGAAGCAATAACTGATTTTCCTATTTCCTATATTAATAAATGCATTTGCATACATTTGTTTCAAAATTAATGGGTTTTCTCACCTCTGCAATACAAAAGAAATGCCAAATTCCCTAGCAGGAAAAGTAGAGCTGCTTTGTTTCTTGTACTATTAGTCTGTGGGTTGATACAAACTCTGGTGACTTCTAGCAATGAGGCCCAGCCAGGCCTAGAGTTTTCAGGAAAGGAAGGAAGGAGAAAAGGAGAAGGTAGAAAAAAGGGAGGGAGAGAAGGAGTGAGGCAGTGAGGCACAATGAAGTTCTAGAGTGTCGCCATCAGAAAGTCCAAAGCAAAATAAAATAAAGCCACAACGAAATTAAGTCTAGAGATTGGATGGAAACAAAAGGCTCAGAGAGAATTACTGAGCCAAGATTTGCTCCTGCAGATATTCTTGAATATCAAGAACAATGAAACCTATGTGTATCCAACATACTGAGAAAAATAAGAGTAAGAATATTATTATCGATGAAAGAACACCTCAAACATTGGCCGAAGACTTTTCCCACGTGACTTTAAAGCTAGAAGGCAATGCAGCCAAGGCTGGAGTTTTCTCAGGCTTTGGATTTTATGTCCAACTGATATCACTCCGTCATGAAGACACCAGAAAGATATTCTGAATATCTAAAGGGCTCAAAAACAATATAACCGTAGGTATCTTTCCTCAATTAAAATACGTTAAGAGGTGCAAAATTTTGCCAAGGGATGAATCAAAATCAAAAACAAAATAATGGGGGAGAGACAGGGCCAATAAGGACTTCTGCTGGAAATGGATATGAGATAAAATTAGAAGTCCGTGATTATGATACATCTATTAAAACTGGAAACAGTCTTGAGAGGAGTGTTCCTTGTGTGTGAGACCATAAAGTCTCTGTGCACCTGTGTCCCAGGGTAAGCATTTCACGAGTGACATTCTTAAACCCTCTAGTATGGACAGGGAAACTATGTTGAAAAAAAACCATTCAATTCTTGACCAACACCCACAGGAAGTTCAGCAATTACACGTGCTCAAGGATACTTACACACAGATATTTGTACAATAAATGATAGAAAATCTATTCTTCATTCCCCATGAGACTGGCCCAAATCAACCCATGGCCACCTTCTGATGATGGGATTGGTTTTATGAGCCGGCTGACAACCTAGTCTCATGACAGATGTTCTCTCCAGTAATTTAAAAGTGTCCCCTGTAAACAAATCACTTACAGGATGCTGTGTGTACATCAGTTGATTGAAACTGCTGTCCTCTGTCCATCAAAGACGCAGTGTGCGGTGAGAGGAGGGAGCACCCTAGCTGTGGGACCAGGTGGACTTGCCTGGAATTTCAGCATTACTTGTACTATGAACAGCAAGTGAGTTTTTATTCTTATTTTGTTTTATTTTATTTTATTTTATTTTATTTTAATTTTATGGAGAGAGAGAAAGGCAGAGGAAGAGAGAAAGAATCCCAAGTAGACTCCATGTCCCATGTGGAGTCCAATGTGGGGACTGATCCCATGACCCTGGGATCATGACCTGAGATGAAATTAAGGGTTGGACACAACCTACCCAGGGACCCCACGCCAATGAGCTTCTTAAAGTCTTAATGTGTTCCACACTCTTCTCAACCTTGGGTGACTGTTGTGGGTATGAAGATATGTGTGTGTGAGCACATGAGTGTGAGGGTGCAGATGTGTGTGAGGTACCTCCCACAGGGCCAGGCACACAGGAAGAGATGCCCACAGCGCTCTGCTCCTCCGCCCCTTTCCCTTCACAGTCTAGGAACAGAGGAACAATCCTGGGCTTGAGCCCTGACCTCAGTGTGCATGGAAAAGATAACCAGGGGCTCAAAAGAAGAAAAAGAGAAAGACTGTAAAAGTTATTGGAAGCAGAAAGTGAGATTTGGGGAGAAGGTGAGAAGGGGTGGGGCCCTGAGACAGAGGCAGGAGGGAAAGAGTGAGTGTATCACTGGGGCAGTTTGGAGACACTCCACCTCCAAAGAAATGCAGGGGTGAATGTGTGCAGTTGAGAGAGAGCTGGGCTTGGCCTTCTGCAGGTCTTTTCAGAAAAATGCCATGCTTGGGGCACCTGGGTGGCCCAGTCAATTGAGTGTTTGACCTAGGTCATGCTCAGGTCATGATCTCACAGTTTGTGAGTTTGGGCCCCACGTCAGGCTCTGTGCTGACAATGTGGAGCCTACTTCAGATTCTGTCTCCTCTCTCTGCCCCTCCCTGGCTTGTGCTCTCCCTCTTTCTCACTCAAAAATAAATAAATAAACTTAAAAAAAAAAAAAGAAAAAGGAAAGATGCCAGTCTCTAACACCCAACTCGGTGAGCCAAGCTGCCAGTCCAGCCACGAATTTGGGAAGCCTGTGTACCAGCTGGGCTGCCTTGTCAGCCTTGCTCTTGACCCCAGAGCAGCCATTAGCTTTCCTTCCTGTAGGATGTGGCTCTTTACTCAATAAACAAAGTCCACAAAAGCATTTTGAAAAGCCTGCTGCCTATTCTTATGGGGACGAGGGTGGACATATGAGGAGCACTTAGAAACAGCCAAATGCCCCCCGACCCCGGCCGAGGCCCCCCTAATCATCAGCACCTACCACATCAGAGGTTATTTTAAAGGAGGACAGACAGAGACTCAGCTATTCAACACTACCAATTAGAAAGTTCTAGAGCTAGGACTTTGCCCCAGGTCTTCCTGTCTATTACATATGTCTTTTCTGCTGCTCCTCGTTAGGTCAGTATAATGATAATTATACCTTCGTTTTGGACACAAGTGCACCCGGACCCGAGGCCCGGCACCCACAGAGTCCCCAGGTGAAGTGCCGGGCCGTTCGCTGTTCTCTCTGCAGTTAGCATATGTCTTCCACAAACACCAGCCATCTCGCCTCAGGTGGTTCAGAAAACCTTTCCCCACCGCTGGTAACAGCTGCCTTTGCACGGGCTGCGACTTAATTAACACAGCACTTTATTTCAGTTTCTTATTAAATGTAACAGCGGCAGCAGTGGGGCCACCGCGCCCTCGCTGGGGCACGGCTGCCTGGCTCTGCCCCTGCCCCGGGGTTGGTCTCATCTCGGGCCCAGGAGAAACTGGTGCTCTCACCAGGGCACAAACAGGGGCCCAGGCTGCCGTGGCCCCGGTGGCAGCATGGTCACCGCTTGCTTGACTGGCCTTCGGAGGCTCACAGGCACGGGCTCCAGGCAGGCAAGGTGCCCAAGAATGACAGCCTCTGGGGAGCCAAGCCCCCAGCTCTGGCAGACAGTGGCGTCATACCTGCAAGGGAGTGGGGACAGCAGCAGCATACAGCCGGCTGTCTCCTCACACTACAACGACTGGTGGCACCTGCTCCAGTGTAGTGCCCATATGCCGTATTTCCTGGATTGTAAGCGTCTGCCATTGGAATCCTGGCTTCGAGGCAGAAAATCAAACACAGCAACAGCGCGAAATGCATCAGTTCCAAGACCAGCCCAAAGTTAGTAAGATGCAAACATGAAGGGAACAAAGCACACCTCACCCTAGGGGATCAGAAAACGCTGCATGGCATTTTGAGGCTGTGCGCGAGAGCCCCTCCGTTTGCCCGCCCCCTGCTCAGGGGGCAGGATAGGCGCCCAAGAAATGCTGCATCTGCTCCTCCATAGTGCACCAGACCGCACTGGGCACACTAGAGGCACATCGCCCGCCAAGCTAGCAAACGAGTAGGCAAGTCACTCTGGCATATTCAGGCTACCGGGCAAGAGGCAGAGTTGGCCTAATGCGGAAGCGGGAAACATGAACTTTCTCGTGCTGACTTTTGTATGTACGTCTAGCTCTGGAAGCAGCCGACATTCTCAGTTTCCCGCTCTCCAGATAAATACACCACTCAGAAGGAATAAATAAACTAAGAATCATGCCTGGATTCTGCACCTTCTCTACCTTTCTGTTCTTCCCTAGCCCATGGTCCATGCTGAGGATGGAGATCAAGGCTATTGAGAATGTCGTCAGGGCCCTTTACTTGTCACTACACAGGGGTGATGCAAAGGTCTCTCGAGAAGAAATGAGCCTGCCCCTAGGAGGCACGGTGGGCCAGAGGAAAGAGCTTGACTTTGGGAAGATGCCAGAATATTCCTAAGGAGGTCTGTGAAGGCCCCAGGATTCCCAAAGGAGAACCAGGAGCATTGCCCCACCCCACCCCCAGATGTAGTCTTTTACTCACTGTCTTGGGAGCTAAAATTGATCTTCTATTCTAAGGAAAAAGCAGAAGAGGGTGGGTTTTTCTTATGACCCACTGGAAGAGTCAGTTAAAAGTAGCACACATGGAGAACCTAAATTATTTCAACCCAGATGGGCCAACATGCTAAAGGAAAACCCAGGATTTGAACCAGGAAAAGGTACAATTCACATCGGACTTCAACACGATAGACAAAGGGCTGAATCTCATGTGACTACACGTGTGCCACCCAAAAGCATATAAAATTGATTCTGACTTTCTTGGACTGGTTTAGACCATCTCAAATCAATTTGCTATGGTCACCAATGGACCAAATCAGCTTAAAAAAGTCAAACTAGTTGTGACTAACTTCAAAGTGGTCTTAACCCAGTATCATTGTGGGTTCACAGCACACCAGTTTCACCGGGCTCATGCCATCTCGGAATGCTTCTAATGTGGTCCAGACCGACTTGAGTTAGCTTAGCTGAGAGGGAATCAGCTTGAACAAGTTCAGGCTTGCTCACACTAGACGTGGCTGATTGCAGGGAGAAGAAGGGAAGTAACAATGATGGATCACTTATGTAGTGTCGAGCCCTGAGCTAAGGGTTTTACCCACATTTCCTTATTCAATCTCAATAGTCCACACGGCTATGCATAATAACCCTCATTTCTAGGGGTAAAATAACTTGTAGAAGATTCTGTATCTGTTAAGTAGGAGAGCGGGGGTATAAATCGTATAGCTGATACCTTTTCTTTTTCTCTGTGCCCCCTCTCCATGTGAAAGGACCCGTAGTAACAGGTAGGGATGGGGCTTTAGTGCATTAGACTGAGGGACAAAAGAAAGCTTTTAAAGCATCCAGCACTGCCTGGAGGGAGTGCCATAAGGGAATGCATCACCATCATCATCGACAGTGATCTTCGCTTCTTGTGGATTAATGAGCAACATCTGGATGGGATTCCTGGCATGGGCTATAGCTCTGGGACCGTTTGTTCTCCAAACCAAACTTACTTAAAATGCTTGTTGCCTGAGAAAGGCTCAGGGGGAGCACACTTATTATTTTTGAGTGAATTTCCAGGGAGAGAAGGTTATACAATGTCTAGACGATCCATGTCTTTAAGGAGAGAGAACCCTGTGCCAAGAAACAAGACAGAAGGGATTTTGCTCCTTATTGCAGAATTCACCTTGACCTTGCCTAACCTGTTCCTGCCCAGCGCTCAGGAGTTGGATTTAGTGCTGACCCAAGGAGGCCTTTGTCTCTCAGGGGGCAAGGTCGCCTGACCACAAGAGCAACCTTGTTGGTGAGGTCAGACCAAAAACCACAATTCCTGGAATACTGGTGCTTCCTCTTTGATGAACTTCACTATCAGTGTAAGACTGCATACTCAGTGGCCTGTTGCCCACCACGGCTCATGCCTTCCTCTCCACAGGACACTTGTAAGGCCAGGAGCAGGTCAGACTTTACGCTTGGGCTGTGTGCTGCATTCACTTTGGAGTTGATGGAGCCAGCTGGCTGCAGCTGGGCCAGCCAGTGGCTCTACCCAGTCAAAAACTGTGCCCCTGGGACAACGTGGGAAGCAGGATCCCAGGGATAAGGTCAGAAGAGAAAGGGAGGAAAAAACTTCTCAGCCTGCAAAGGGACTCTGTCCCAGCAGTCCCACATGACTTGGACAGGACCACCCACCGAGAGCCAGACTTGCTCCCTTCACGCTGTATATGGGCCACCAGGTAAAGCACAAGGAGCCCTAGGGACATATTTAAATTGCAGATACACAGCAAATAACTTTTTAGTATAAGTCACTTTATCTGAAATTCGAATTTACCTGGGCATCCTGTATTTTTATTTGTGAAATCTGGCAACCCTAAGCTGGCATGATGAATGGTCTATTAGGTTATGGGTGTGTAGGTTAGTTTCTCTCTGGTTCAGCTACTCATTATTCAGATGCTTTGTCCTTTTAAGACTTTCAACTTGTACTTAGCATCGTTGTCTGCATTCTGATGTCACAAGTGATACTCTTTCCACTCCTCTGTCTTTGTGTTTATTTTTCTAAGTTTTCTAAGTTTTGACCACTTACCTCAAGCTTGCTGCTCTTCCTTTTCCACTAAAACCTACTTATGGTAAGTATTTCTCCCTATATCTCTCATTCCGTATTTTTAGAGTCTTTTTGCAAGACTATTGGGCAGACATTGCAGGTGTCACTGATAACGAGCAGCCTGCCTCGATTGGACTGCTCAGAATCCTGGAGCCAGCATTAAATGGGAATCACTGACTGAAGACTAGATTTCTAGCAGGGAGATCCCAGTTTCACCCAAGCCGAGCTGTGAGATATAGGTGTATGTGTGTGTGTGTGTGTGTGTGTGTGTGTGTGTGTGTGTGTGTGTGTGTGTGTGTGTGTGTTGTGTAGGGAAGCAGAGGAACTCACCTGCAGAGAGCAGAAGGCCTGGGTATAGGGTGGCATCCGGACCAGGTAGGAGGCGACAATGATGGCCGAGGAGTAGTGAGTGTAGTAGTGGCACTGGACCGTCATGTCTCCTGCAATGAAAGGACATGCCTGGGTTGGATGTCCCCCCTGTACTGGGGCAGACTAGGGACACACAGACTCTACAGTGCTCAGGCATGAGCAGCGAGCATCAGCCCTGCTCAGGAGAGCACCTGCAGGCCAGTGGAGCCTTGGTTCTGCTCACAGATGCCATTATAATTTGGCCAGGAGCCACCCGTGGTAAAAAGCACATTCAAGACCCTCAGCTGCACCCTCAAGTCCTCAGTGTTCTACTCTCAAGAATGTGAGCAGAGCCAGGCTCTGGGAAAGTTGTACTCAGAATTCTTGGGGAGATAGTGCTTTGGTCTTCTGACTTAAGGGGTGCCTAGAAAGCCTACAATCTCCCCAGTACAACTAGCAAAGGCCTGAACCAGCTCCCTACAGTGACAGCCAGCCATCTTGCTGCCAGCCCCAGGTCTGGCCTGAAACCCTTCCTTGTGCCATGTAGGAGTATTCTAAGTCACAGCTGTCTGGGAGATGGTTGCAGGAACTTGTACAAGGTCCCAAACCCAATGGGCAGCTCAAATGCACACCCAGAAGACGGGAGGGAATGGGGCCAAAGCCAGTGGGATCCGATGCTCTCCTGGCCTGCCTCTGTGGAGATGACCCAGAAAAGCCTGGCAGCCAGAGGAACAGCGGCTGAGCGGGGGGCTTAAGGGGGGCCCAGTGATTGAACCTTAGCCTCAGGAAAAAATAAGCAGGGCAAGGAGGGCTTATCCAACCCTCCAAATCCTCCCATCTGTCTGCCCCCTGCAAGTCTGAGAGCCAGCCTCATGCAGAGCAGGGTCCTGGGCAGACCTCCATGGGCAGTGCAGGATGCAACAAGAGCTTCCCTCTCCTGCAGAGAGCCTGCTCACCAAAGCAGGGCCTCTAGGCCATAAGCCTTTCCAAAGTATGCCACCTCTGGGTCCCAAGGGAATTCTTCACAGTTCCTAGATGGCTGCTTCTTATTTTGAGCGATACATTTATTGCAAAGTGATTGAGAAAACCAACATAGCCAGCATGAAATGCATGATAGAAAAAAATGTTTTTAAAAATACATTTAGGACACCTGGGTGGCTCAGTCAGTTAAGCATCTGACTCTTGATTTCAGCTTAGGTCATACTCTCATGGCTCATGAGTTCAAACCCTGTGTTGGGCTCTGTGCCTGTTTGGGATTCTCTCCCTCTCTGCTGTGCACTGGCTCTCACTCTCTCTCTCTCTCAAAATAAATAAACTTAAAAAAATACATTCATTATAGTTTAAAAAGAGAATAGATCTAAAGAAAAAAATTAAGGCAATAGGAGTTCAAGTTGCATGTGAATGTGGCAAAAATTGTAAATGTAATGTGCATATGAACAAAGTTTGGGAACTAGGTCCTAGAGCCAGACAAATATAGTCTCTGCCATTTAGAAGCTGTTGTCTTGAACTCGTTGCCCGAATTTTCTGAGTTTCAATTCCCTTCTCTTTGAAAGGGGCCCTTGCATTTCTGCTTGTAGGCTGGCCTATGCCTGGACTATAGAAAGTGCTGAATGAATGTTACCTCCCTCTGCCTCTGCCGGCCCCTGGGTATGGACATATTAGCTCTCAGCACAGTAGTTCTAGTCCCGGCTGCACCTCAGTAGAATTTCTAGAACTGGGGCCTGGACATCAGTATTTTTAACATCCCTACCCCCACCCCCAGGTGACTCTTCCACGTGACTAACATGCAAGCCAGCGGCTTCAAGCTGTTCTCTAGCCTAACATAATTGTTTCCAGCCTAGGTGACAGCCTACAGAGTTACCAAGGATCATTTCAAAGCATTCAGATGAACAACACTGCCGAAAAAAGTCAAGCTGCATCTACCCACCTTCAGTTTTTTCAACTTCTTTAAATCTCTGAATAAATTTCAGCTTCCTTTCCTTGGTCTGAGCCCCCATGGGCTTTGAGAGATCACGGAAAGTCTTGGGACTCGTCAAGTTCAGTGTCTAGAAGGCAGATATGTGGCTGGCGTTAACTCCCGTCAGACCCTCTTGTGCCCCAGCGAGACTTCAGGAGGCACGCTCTTTAGTTTTATGGTTCTCTTTATTGGTTTATTGTTGTTTGGTCTGACCCCCCTCTGGTGATTAGCAGACGTGCTGGGGTTTTACGGCCCCAGAGCCAGTGATCCACAAAGACTTAATAGGGGAGAGATGGGAAATAAGAGGAGGGGAAGATTGAGTTCACACTGAACCTGTTTCAAGTTGACCCAAATCAGAAGATCACCACCAGTTACTGAAAAGAGACTTTCAAAAGATTCCCTGTTGTCTATGAGGCCCTTGGCTCCAGCCCTCACTGGAGAGCAGGATGCTTCAGTAGTTCACAGTCCTTCCTTAGAATCAAATGGATTCTCTAGGAAGTTAGAAGTCCTCTGTTTGGGAAGGCGATGTGAGTAATGGCCTCATTCTTCTGGAGCCCACTCCTTTCTGGGTCATGAAAGCATGTAATGTCGCCCCTTCCCCTGCCCCGGGGAATATAATATATAGCAGTGGAGACCTGAAGTTTTTAGGGCCAGGTGTCCTTGGAGATGTTTGCTTTCAGCAGAGATGTTCTATGTGTTAGGAGAGGATCTATGCACTCCCCAGGATTTGCATGTCTTATAGAAAGTGTTTCTCTAAACCTCTTTTCCTTTTAACTAGCAGTGGTCACTGCAGCGGCCCTGGGGAGACAGGGCCAGTCCCCATCTCACACTGCAGAGCCGGAAGGGGTGGGCCACAGTGAAGCAGGCACTTCTCAGACCCTGTGACAGACAGATGACCCGCGTGGAGACCCATGGCCAGCAACTGCTGATTTTGCCAGGACAGAATGGGGTTTCATAGCCACTAGATCTCCGGATTCTCCAAATGATGCTAGGAATCCAGATTTTTAGGAGAAACCTCCCAATTTTAAAATATGGGTAAGTAATCAAAATTTGGGGCTAAACAAAAGGAGCTGGTAAACCACCACTTTGCAACATGTGAGTTAAAGCTGGGATTTGCATGTTTCTTTTTGAAATACCGCAACCCCAGATGTATCATTAGGGAAATAAAAGGCAACATATGGCTGGTGAGAAGTTTTGTGTTAAGTGTCTTAAGTGGGGATGGGAGGTCATAAAAGACTGAGGCCCTCTCTCCCCAAACCTGAGTATCAGCCATCTGTATAGCCCTGGCTGGGTATCAGCCATCGGTACAGCCCTGGTTCAGACTAGCCCTAGGAAGAACTGGCTAGGGCTGGTCTGAACCAGAACCCAGCCATCTTCCACGCTTTAGACACATAGCCCAACAGCCCTCTTGATGACCAGAGCCCAGGTGGTTGGGACAGTGCTTCACTGCCGGGTCATTCCCAGGAACATCACCTTGGCCCAGCTGTGTGAGCTGTCCTCCTTCCCTCCCCTGCTTGCCAAGGTCCAGGGACACAGGCCCAAGCAGCAATGATGTGGTCTGGCCATCCGGTTCACCCGTCCCTGTGTGCCTCAGTCCAGATCCTGGGTGAAGTCTACATACCAACATCTCCATTGCTGAGGTCAGGTTACTGGGGAGTAGTTTCTTCTCTTTGGGTCTCTCTCCTTTTCTCTACCTGCACTCCCCGCCCCCCTTCCCCCAGCCAATACACATACTGATTCAAGGAACAAATTCCATGGCCTACTGCAATTTACTGCACTTGAAGGACTAGCGTTGGTCCATGGCAATGTCCCAGCAGATGGGTATCAGTTGCCTTGATAGTAGTAAGCCAGGAAGCCCTCCAGGACACACGTTAGCAACTGTCCTCATCATGTTGATCATCCCATATGTGGGGTCACCTTCCCACAGGTAGGGCTGGATGGGAACCCATGCAACAAGACTCCAAAGGCCTCCTCTGGGGTGAGGGGTCGAGCACAGAGGAGCCCTCAGGGCCTGGTGGACTGAACTTACAGCAGAGGCTCTGTGTGCTGATTTAGTATGCTCTGGTCTCCAGGGTCAGAAAACCTCAGGATATTTGAATAGCATCCATGTGAATACTGTACCTGTGAGGTGTAGTCGGCCAGGACCCAGGGAAACACAGGATACTGCATATAGTCATTGTAGGTCCTTCCAGCCACAGTGTTGAGGTGCATGAGATACTCAAAATTGCTGATGTCCCTTTTCTACCAGAAGAGACAAAGAGGAGATAAACCAGACACAAATGGCATCTTCCTAAGGGCCTCGGGAGGTCAACCCCTCGGTCCTCTGCAGCCCTGTGGTGTGTGGGGGAGAGCGGGCAGCACACACATCCACTGCTCCCCGTGCACCTTCTGCCCAAGCCAGGCTGAATCTCAGAGGCCGTGACAATTGCAGAGTGAACTGAAGCAAATATATTCAGGAAGCAAAGTTGGCCAGAAAAAATATATATATATCTCAGCAGTCCCTAGCCCAGGATAAAAGCCTTCTTTTCAGTTAACTGTGGGGTGTGAAGCTCAAAAGTTGATTAAAATAAGAGCACAGATGCTGTGGGTAAACTTACTGCTGACTTTCTTATGATTTTAAAAAATAAACTGAGACGATCTTGTCATCACAGAGAAAGAAGCCCTCACCGAGAGGCTGAACCATCTGTCTTCCTCTGGGAATTCAGGGACTTTCTTTTCTGTCCCTGTCTACTGAGGTAACAGTCATTTTTAGGGCCTTAAAACGTACAGTCAAGGTGGAATCAGGGACCGTATTTGGGAAAAGTTTACCAAGGCCAATGGGTGAATGAACAGTCCACCTCCTATATGGGACCTGCATGCTATGGTCTCCCTTGGGCCTCTCATTGGAAAAGGGTTTTGGAACAGTAGTGACCAAGCGTTCATTTCTTGTTCCCACATGATCTCTAGGACTGGCCTTCCGGAGGCCCCTGCCTTTCATTGAGAACCACAGGCCAAATGTCAGTTCATTCAAGCTGGGAGTCCCGTGTGTCTTCTCAGAACAAGAAGTGGACACTTATGGCCCTCTAGATGGCATCCATTTACACATATGTGTATACCTGCATGGACAGAGCATGTGCGTGCACATGGGACATGTGTATGCACGCACGCACACACACACACACACACACACACACACACACACACACAGGCACACACACTACTCAGCTCTGACTCCAAGCCTCAAGTACCACTTTCGATCACTGAGATCATTTTAGGGAACTACTCGGGGCATTTTGATAAATTATAAAATAAGATCCCTCCTGATCCATCCACATGCTTTGCCTCTCCACTTCCTGGGGCCTGCGCTGTTTTCTGATGCGCATGCCCAGAGGGTTTTCCCAGACCTATTGTCCTCTAAGGGAGTCACTGTACCTGCCACCTCTGCAGCATGGTCCTGTCGGAGCCGGGGTACCTCCTGTGGGACAGAAGAGGACAGTGGTGACCAAATATCTCACGGCATGGATGAGGGGAGAGATGGCAATTTCTGGGGATCTGTGGGACCAAGGCATCCAGGAAAGCTAGGACACACAGAAGCTCCTCTGACAGGGTAACAAGATGATTATCCACACTCTTCCTGCCCCCACACCACCCGATTGAAGGTTAGGCTCTTGCTCTCACTTTTGTGCTGCTATGATGCTGGAATGTTCTACTGCTTTAGTGTGGCCTGTCGTATGGGCCATGCAGAAGCAGGCTCAAAGGCCTCACCACCCCACACTGGATTTCTCATCGCCACGAGTCAGCCTTCTTCACCCATGTAAATATAATATGTGTGATTATTATATACCGACATGCAGCTACAACATATGTATATAGTTTTAAAAATGCAAATAATAGGGGCACCTGGGTGGTTCAGACTTGATCTCGGCTTAGGTCATGATCTCACAGCTGGTGGGATCAAGCCCCGCATCGGGCTCTGTGCTGACAGTGTAGAGCCTGCTTGGGATTCTCCCTCTCCCTTTCTCTCTGCCCCTCCTCCCCCCCTCAAAATAAATAAAATTTTAAAAATTAAAATAATATATGAAAGGCCACAAAATGGAAGAGTCTCTGCACTACTGTTCTCTCTCAAGAAGTAGCTACAGTTAACAGTTTCCAGAATTTTATCCCAGACCTGTCTATATGCTTACATCATTTTTAATTTTATTTATTTATTTTCAGAGAGAAAGAGAGAGACAGAGAGAGAGAGAGAGAGAGCGTGCGCGCGCGCACAAGCAGGGGAGGGGCAGAGAGAGAGAGGGAGAGAGAGGATCTCACGTTGTCAGTGCAGAGCGCTATGCAGGGCTCGAACTCACGAACTGTGAGCTCATGACCTGAGCCAAAATCAAGAGTTGGGTGTTTAAACAACTAAGCCACCCAACTGCACCCACTGTGTTTCGAAAAAAAAATTATTTTAGTTCTTATTTTTGAGGCAGAGAGAGACAAAGGGTGAGCTGCGGAGGGGCAGAGAGAGAGGGAGACATAGAAGCTAAGATCATGACCTGAGCCGAAGTTGGATGCTTAAGTGACTGAGCCACCCAAGTGCCCCTCATTTTTTTTAACTGATGACACATGGGCTTTTGTCACTGGCTGTCCAGCACTGCGCAGTCAGCTCCCATTGCTCTGTGGCATTCACTTCTACAGCTTCAGGATACCATTGTACAGATGAATAGTAACTGGTTGAACCTGCCCTGTGGTGGCCTTTTTATTCACAAAGGACCTCTCCGTGACCACCTTTGGACATAAATCTCTGGATACTTTGTGAGTATACCCAAGGGAGAAATTTTTGGCAGCCGTACTGCTGGGATAAAAAGTATGAACATTTTTTAAAGTTTGCTACATATTGCCAAATAGTCCTTTTAAAAGGCTGGACTGATTTATGTTTCTACAAATACAATTAAGAAACACAAATCGAACCAAAGAAATACCATTTTGACCAGTGTAGTGGGAAAGAGTCTAGAAATGCAACAGGACGCCAGGGCTGGGAAGGGCAGGGGGAGGAGGTTTTCACCAGGTGAAACACTTCTTCTGCTCAGCAAAAGTTTGTCAAGCCCGGTTCATCGGCCTCTGTGATAAACCTTGGTTCCTTTTCCGGCTCTGATTTCTTCCCCCGCTGTCTCCTTCAGACTCTCCCTCTACACTCAAGACCTTGTTCAAGATGTTCCACCAAAGCAAACCAAATCATATCTCCTCTTTTTGGCCTTTCCCTTTTCGTCGGTCCTGTTCAGGTGCCCACGGACACCACCCACATGCATGGTCTGTCCAGTCCCATGCACTGCACCAGAATCCTTCAGACATCTGTCTGGACGAGGCCTTGCTGCCCAAGTGCCCCTTCATCTTCCCACCATGCACCACGGCCATCATATTCTCTGTCTCAGGCTTCCCATCCCTTTTCATTCAATTCATTCCTAGGTAAGCTTTTCTTTAAAATTTTTAAAATGTTTTATTTATTTTTGAGAGAGAGAGCATGAGGAGAAGAGGGTCAGAGAGGGAGACACAGAATCTGAAGGCAGACTCCAGGCTCTGAGCTGTCAGCACAGAGCCTGATGCGGGGCTAGAACCCACAAACCTCGAGATCATGACCTGAGCCGAAGTCAGACGCTCAACCGACTGAGCCACCCAGATGCCCCAGTAAGCTTTTTATAAACAGGAAGCAGCTCCCAGGCTGGGCTTCACCTCTCCTCTCCCACCCCCCAACCCCCATAGAGATATCATCTATTTAATCCATTTTATCTCTCCAAACAACAATAACAGTGAACAAAAGCAAAACATCATCAGATTTATTGCTCTAGGTTGCCAAGGCTCAGGTGAAGATTTAGTTCTCTTGCTCAGTCTCTGAGTCTGCCACCTATCCTAGTTCTGGAAGATGGGGCGCCTGGAAGGCTGGAAACACAGGCAGAGCCCAGGCTGGAGACAGTGAGGGTCACCACCTTGAAAACGACAGGTGCTGAGTGTGCCTGAGGCGGGGGAGCTACAAAGATGTGGAGTTAGTACAGCAAAGCTTGCTCGCCTTGCTAGTTTATTTTGTAAGTTTGACGGGGAGGAGCAGGAGTAAGGGCACAAAAGGTACTTCTTATAGTTCAGGAAATAAGAGACGGCCTCTGTCATTTTCCAATTCAGAAAGGGTTCTAGAATTTTACTGGTGGTCTTTTGTGACATGGCCACCAGGTGGAATGGTGTACAGAAGACAAAAGCATGTCAGCACCCCATTTCTCATTTCATCGGCTATGAGCTCCAAGGAAGACCCATCATTTCATTACCATCAGCAAAGGACGCCATTACTGGTGGTGCCAAGACACCTAACCAAAGGTGAGTTATAGTTTTTAACTTGTTTTATGTAGTTGTCTTTTAGTTTTCCACTTCTGTTTTATTATTTCATTTAATTTGAGAGTTTGGGTATACTCCTACGCTGATATATTTTTTAAATTTTATATATTTTTTAACTTGAGTATAGTTGACACACGATGTTATGTTAGTGTCAGGGGTATGACATAGTGATTCAACATCTCTATACATTATGTTATACTCACCACGCATGTGGCTGCCGTCCGACCCCATACAACGCTAGTACGATGCCACTGACGGTGTTCTCTAGGTTGTGCCTTTTATTCTCATGACTTATTCTTTCCATAACTGGAAGCCTGTATCTCCCACCCCTTTCACCCACAGACCTAATAATACCTATAAGTGTCAAACGCATTACAGATTACAAAGATGTTTTACACTTTGTCTAATTTCCACAAAGACCCAATGCAGTAGCCATTACTTCCATTTACAGTTAAAGAATGGATGTGGGCACTGAGGGAGTAGCGTGCAGACTAGGGGAGTCCCTGACAGCTTGCTGGAGCCACCCCAAGCCGGCACAGAGCAGGTACCCACGAATACCCGACGCACTGCCGGGACCAGACCTTGACCCAGGGCCCTGACTCGGAAGACAAGCTCTTTCCTCTGACGGGGAAAAGAGAACAAAAGTAACCAAAACACAATAACAACAAAAACACTTCTGGCTGACTTAGAAGGCATTTATCTGACAATCAGTAATTTGTGGACATTTGAAGTTAAAAATCTAAGCATTAGCAGGGTTGCCAAGTTATTATTGCATACCCATGGCATAAACATGAAGCTGTAGATGTACTAAAAGTGGAAGGGTATTCAACATGAAGTTACCTCGAGATGCTGAAATTGAGCGGGTTTATTTTCATAAAGTTTTACATATCTGCATTTTAAAATGTACATATCTTCTTCTGTATTTTCTTCCTTCAAATATGGATTTTGGAGCACCTGCGTGGCTCATTCGACTTTAGCTCAGCTTATGATCTTGCTGTACATGGGTTCGAGCCCCGCATTGGGCTCTGTGATGACAGCTGAGAGCCTGCAGCTGCTTCAAAACGGTCTCCCTCTCTCTGCCCCTCCCCCACTCATGCTCTGTCTCTATCTTTTGAAAATAAATAAATGTTAAAAAATTTTTTAAATATTGATTTTGTTTTTGCTTATCTGTATTTTATGACTTTTATATTATTTATTTTCTAAGTTAAATGATGTATTTTTACAAATAGTCTAACTGGAAATACACTGAAGTAGTAGAACTTGAGGTAATTTTAAGTTTTCTATTTACCTGCATTTGATAATTTTAAATCCATTTATTGTCTAAATAAAATGATCATTTTTCTTTTGGTTTCTCAGTAAACTAACAGTGGTGGTATCCATCTGTTTAAAGTTTTTGTGGGTAACTATTTTTATTTTAATTTAAACTATATGATTATGCTTTTTTGTACTTTTCAAAATGTATAGTGCTTGGATTAATTTTGCATTTCAAATGTTTTATTTGCTAATTATTTTATTTATTTCCTAACCCTTTTATTTGGGTAGCACAATTCAGAGGATGTTTATTTCTTTATTTTTATGTATGCATTTTCAGATTTTTCTACAGTGTTATTATTTGCATAATAGTTTTCAAATTTAAACTTGTTACCAATTTTCTCAATTTCTGGGAATGTAATTTAAAGAAAAAACTGAACAAAAAGATTATAAATGTACAAATATGTTCATTGGGACCTTATTCACAATAGCACCAAGCTGGAAACAACATGAAAAACAATGTCCACTAGATTCAGTATTTACACATTCAGTCGGAAGGTAGACTTTAGAAATTACACATCAGCATTTGATGTAATATTAATTAGGAAAAAAGTGACTATAGGATTGTATGGTTTTTCTGAGCATGGTCATTCTAACTTAATAGTGTAAAAAGGGCACAAAGCGAAAACTGCGAGAAATAATTAAATTCAAATAAACAGGGAAAAGGTAGCTCTCTCACAAATCGAAGAGCTTAAAAAGCTATTTGGACAAGCAGCAAGGAAGTCAAATGATATTCCATGGGACTCACTCAATGCTTTACATAAAAGTAAGACTGTTTGTCTCTTAAAAGAGGCCACATGGCTTTGTTCCCTGTTAGCAATGTCCACTTCTGGCGGGGCCGTGGACAGCCTGGTAACTAAGTGCCCCAAGGCCCATGCTCTTCTGGGGGGGCGGGGGGGAGCCAGGAGGAAGAAAGCCCCAGGCAGGAAGCCAGCCTGGGGAGCCCAGGCCAGGGTCCCTCACTCAGGCAGCTGGCTAACCCCCTGCTTCCTGCCCAGGGAGTTTGGGGTGTCCAGTTTCAGCTATTGTGTTCTCACCTTGCAGGCTGGAGTCAAGATTATGCTAATTAACTCCAGGTCCCAGGTCTCCTGTTGCCTGGTGACAAAGTTTCACTGTTGAGGAGGAGGAACTGGCTTAAACTGGTAAGTTTTTCTCTGGTGGTGGCCTTGCATTTATCGATTTACTTGAATTTTGCCAAACAACCAAGGCTTCAAACTCTGCTTTTTGCTGTCCTCCTTTGAGTAAGCAACTTTGGATATGCTGGTTCTCCGGTAGGTATGCTTTATTTACAAACCCCAGACGCAAATTAATTCATTATTTAGGAGAGGAGGAAGCTGGCCCTGAGCCCCAGTAAAGAAAGGCAGCGAATGGGGGACCTAGCTGGGGACCCAGCCGGGCTTTCTTGGGTGCCTGAGGCCATGGTTCATCTAGTATAGGTCGGTGTGTGAGTCTGTGGGGCTTCGGAGTCATGCTTGGGTCTTTTGCCAAAGTCTTGAGTCTGGAGCATTTTGCTGCTCCCACAAGCAGGGGAGACTCGTGTTTGAACTGTTTCTAAACCCAACCAGTGACTGACCCCTCAAAGAAACTGCGGTAGGGGTACTCTTCACTCAGGAGGCTGGAGCCTGATTACTGCGGACTGTGGTGGCTCTGGGGGCAAAATCCATCTTTTGAGAAGTCTGGAGGCAAATCCTTGGCACAAGTTATTTGGAACATTGGGATCCATTAACAAGGAAAGTCCTAGGTGGGGCTGGGCCTTGCAAGGAGAAACTCTTCAAGGAACAGACTAGAACACATACCTTATGTCCCTATTTCCATGACAGGCCAAATGGGGAAAGGTAGGTGATCCTACTCCTAGGCTTTGTGACTTTGGACAGGATAGTTGGCCTCTCTGAGCCAACTCTGAGTTTTGGTTTTTGGGTTTTTTTTTTGGTGCAGTGGAGGGCTTGCTGGCTCTGAGGGAACATCTCTGGAGGGAACAAGAATTGCTCCTTCCCCCTCCCCCTCCCCCTCCCCCACCACCACTGGCAGCATGGCCAAGCATGGGGCTACCCTAAAACTGGGCTCTCCACCTTTTGCTTAAGTTGTAAGTCTGTAGGTGGCGGGGTGCTTTTCATTGCCCCCCCATCTGCAAATGCCTCCAGGCAAATCGGGGCTCTCAACTCACAAGGGACACCATCACTATCCATCACCAAGGCTTTCACTCACTAGGGAGCCTTCCCACACACCCCGACCTCTTCCTCCTATGCAATCCTCACATTGCCCCACTTTACCAGAGGAAAAGGAGGCTCAGAGAAGCACTGTGGCTTCTCTTGTACATTAGGAGGAAGTAGGAGTTCAGGATGTGAGGCAGGCTGGTCCACCTTCAAAACCGTGGCCCTCTCTATGTGAGGTCCCTTCTTGTCTTTGTCCAGGGAGTATTTTCTCAGATTTCCCTCTTTGACTCAAATATGCTCGATATTTTAAAATCTTTCTTGCACACACACACACACACACACACACACACACACATCTCTTTTAAACAGGGTGATATGAATGGTTTTACAGAATTCTTGAGATTGAAAAGGAAATGTGTGTGTGTGTGTGTGTGTGTGTGTGTGTGTGTGAATTTGTTGGAACTTTCTTTCTTAATTAGAAGTAGATTCTGTACCTATTGCAGAGAATTTGGAAATTACATAGGCATTTAAGGAAGAAGGTAAAAATAACCAAATACCATATTATCCAGAGAGCATTTTGCTCATATTTGGATGTTCTACTTTTTCTGTAGGTGTGCATGCATGCTCTTGAGAACACTGATGTCGTATGTGCACATACGTGTTCTTCATAACATTATATCTCAAAAGATTGCCTTTCAGCATTTCTGGAAAATGATGTTCTTGTTTTGTTTTAGTTACTGTTGAATATTAGTTTCATTCTATGACTGTACAGTAATTATTTAATCAGTTGTCCATTGTAAGATATGTGGATTGTGTCCACTTTTTTATTGTTTTTTTAATGTTTTTTATTTATTTTTGAGAGACAGAGATAACATGGGCAGGGGAGGGTCAGAGAGAGAGAGGGAGACACAGAATCTGAAGCAGGTTCCAGGCTCTAAGCTGTAAGCACAGAGCCCGACGTGGGGCTCGAACCCATGAACCGTGAGATCATGACCTGAGCCCAACTGACTGAGCCACCCAGGCACCCCCTTATTTATTGTTTTAAGTGTCCCTACCATAAACATATTTATACAGACGTTTGTTCTTAATTCTTGAAGAGAAATGCTTAGAAGGGACATCTGTGCTTCCTGGCTAGCCAGGGGTCAGGATGGTCAGCCCCATCCCCTCATCCTGCTTGATTCCATTGCTCTACCTTTACACTTGCTCCTTTCTACTCTTAGAAGCTTTTCTTTCCCTTTGGGCTACCTCAATTAAAACTTCATTTGTTGTATCATGAACCCACTGTCCAGCCTCGCTGCACACTTAATTCTACAGCCAAAAAGTTGATCACGCCATTATATGCAGCTAGTTGGAAAGCCTTCCTGTCCTCAAGGGTGCCCCACCCAGGGCTGGGTACACATTCGGTGACTAATAACTCTTTGGTGTGAAAGTGACATCCTTCCCCCATAGACCTCTCCCTTAAAAAAAAAATAGTCTGCCTGTTCTTGAAGTCCTTTCAAAGTAGGTAGAACGAACAGTCGGTCAAGAGGATTCCATAGCAGCTATCATAGGCTGTGCAATCTGGATGAAGCTGACCCCTTTCTGAGGTCAAGAGAACTGGGACGACCTTGTTAAGCACCTAGAATTCATTCATTCAACCAGTGCTGACTGAGGGCCTCCTATGTGCCAGGCACTGGGATTGTAGAGTCTGATGGGGGAGGACAGTAAGGGACAAGAAGCATAACAAGTAAGTCTACTATAAAATATATTTAGATGTTAAGTCTTAAGGGAGAAAGTACAGCAGGGGGCCCTGGGTGGCAGTCGGTTGCGTCCCACCCTGGCTCAGGTCACGATTTCATGGTTTGTGAGTTCTAGCCCCGCATTGGGCTCCGTGCTGACAGCTCAAAGCCTGCTTGGGATTCTCTCTCTCTTTCTCTCTTTCTCCCCCTCCCTGACTTGCACATGAGTTCTCTCTCTCAAATAAATAAATAAACCTTAAACAAAAGTATAGCACAGCAAGGAGGATCCATGCATGTTGGGGCTTAGTTTGCATCATTAACTTGGGGGATCAGGACAGGCTGAATTGAGATGGTAAAATTTACCCAAAACCTTAAAGAAGATGAACAGTTCAGTCAAGTAAATAGCTGAGAGAAGGACCTTCCAGGAGAATGAACTGCTGGAACAAAGGTTATCAAGAAGAGTTCATGGGGCAGGTTAGAGGAATGGCCGGGCTGGGTGGTGGCTGTGGAGTAAGCATGAGGGCCAGTGATAGGGAGTCCGTCAGGGAGATGGCAGGTCAGGCCATGGGGCCACCGGAAGGTCTCCAGCCCTTACTTGGGTGAAACAGGAGTCACCAGAGGGCTGTGAGCCAAGGAATACCATGGTGGGACTTGGTGTGGTAGCAGAAGTCCCCTGGCTGCTGTGTTGAGAACAGATTGCATGGGGTGAAGGAAAGATGCAGGAAAGCAAGGTAGGAAGCCACTGCAAATGCCCAGTGGCAAATGGCAGGGATTCAGCCTAGTGTGGCGCTTGGGCAGGTGGTGGGGAACGGTAGGATTCTGGATCCTACTTTGAGCACAGAGTCAGCAGGATTTCCTGAGGAACTGAACATGGAGTATAAGAGGAATAGGGATGTTGAGCGTGGTGTCACAGTTCGGGACCTGACAAACAAGATCCTGTTGCTGTCAGTCTGGTCAGAGAAGGCTATGGGTGCGGCGGGTTGACAGGAAGCTTGGTTTTGGACACAGTGTGTTTTGGTGTCTTTACATAGTACAGGCAGAAATGTTAAGTAGGCAGAAGAAGGATATGTAGGTCTGGGATAGAGGGTGAGGTCTAGGTAAGAAACAGAAATTGGAGAGTCAGTGTATTTAAAGCAATGAGACTTGGTAAGATCACCAAGGTATCGAGTATAAACAGAGAAGAGGCAAGTGGCTTGGCTGTGATCCCCAAGGAACCGATGGAAGACATAGTTCGGATCCAGCCTGGTCAACTCTCTGCCACATCTGGTTTATTTCCACTGCCCTCTGGTGCCCCCACTGAGTGGGGTTCTGCACATGCTAGTTTCCTGATGGACCCAAGACCCCATCTGAGGGCCCACACTCCACGGTGAGGTAGCAGCCCAGGATAACAGTGTGGGCGATGCCAGCCAGGAGGCTGGATTTCCTTCTATCTCAGGTAGAAATTAGAGAGGACATGGGCTTGTCTGTGATCACCCTGGGGGGAGTGTAGGGACTGGCCTGCCTTCTTTCTTTAGTTTGACATGCCTTGGGATTTTTCTCACAACAGCTAGAGTATCGTTTGGAAAATAAGCCATATCCTATCTTCTCTCATTCTTTTTTGCTTATATTGTTTTTGTGCCTCTGGCCTGCCTGCCTTCTTTTCTTCTCTCCCTCCCTTTCTCCTTCCCTGTTCTCTTTCCTTCCTTTCTTCCATCTTCTTGCTTCCTTCTTCCTTCTGCTTATTCCTCCCTTTCTCTCTGCCACAGAGCATTTCCAGCTGTTGTTTCCTCTACCCAAAACACTCTCCCCATCTCCCTGGATCCTCACTTCCTTCAGTCTCTGCCCAGATGTCTTCTTCTCAAAGAGGCCCTTCCTGGTTACTGCCTCCAGAAGTGTAGGTCTCCTCTAGTATCATCTCTGTCTCTTTTGTCCCGACTCTGTCTTCTCCAAGCACTCATGGCCACTCTTTGCTTTTGTTCATCTCCTTCTTCACATTGCTTGTTGTATAAAACCACACCTGGTCCATGGCAGTCATCCAGTACCTATTGTTAATGAATGAATGAATCCAAAAGGGCCATGGGAAGTTCAACTGCTCCCTTATAGTCAATCTTCAGGGCTCCCCTTCGAAGAATCTCACAGCATCACACTAGGGGTTTTTATAGCCTCCTTGGAGCTATGGGCTTTCCTACACACCAGGATACCTGCCAGTGATTACAGGGCTCTGTGCCATGTTCACCCCTCAGCAAGTTCTTCCTGGGGCCAGATGGGGTACAGAAGAAATGCACACACACAGGGCCCTTGAGGAGAACTGTCCCTCACCTCTGCAACCCTGGGGGGCCTGTGCCTCAAGGAGCTATGTATGTCTCCTTGTCGTGCGGATAAAGTCACCTAAAGTCTGCGCCTGGGTAGGCGGGGATGCCACAGTAAGGACACTGGACTGTGAAGCCCGGCTCCACTGTTGGTCCATGATACTGTCCTCATCATGCCACTACTCCGCTCTCCCCCAACACACAAAGTCACAGCATACGCCTCCCGGGCTCTCTCACCCTCAGCCCACCTTCAGAAGCAGCCATTTTTAACATTTCATTTATAGAAGTAGGAGCTGAAGCTCAGTGAGGCTCAGGAGACTATTCGCCTGGAAGGTAAATGGGAGGTAAATGGGAGTAAATGGGGGTAAAACGGGTGGCCACCCTTGTGGGCCCAAAGCCCCTGTCGTTTTCACCCTTTCCAGGCCGCTTTTCTGAGCCCATTTCCTTATCTGCAAGGGAGGCCGAGGCTGTGAGGAGAAAATGCAATAAGGGCTATGTGGCCACAGCAGTATTTAAACCACATTGGCTGAAATTGAATTGACACTCATCTCTTGAGGTTTCAAGGTGCCAGGACTGACTGGCTCTTCCACCTTCCTGTGCGGGGAGGTTGGTTTGCGCGTTTTGAATGTGTTAGTTGATGAACAAGGCATTTCTAGTCTGTTAAACTAATAATCTTAATATTTTATTTTAATTGTAAGGCACCTATTCCCTTTTGTTCCTTTAACAAATCCAATTAAAACAGAGTATAGTCAGAATTACAAAATAGATGCTATTAAACCAATAAGAAATCATAATCTTTTGTTATTGGGCCATGTGACCCCCTGGGAACTTTTGCTCCAAATAAAAGTTGAATTCTTATTACCCGCCAGGGGACTGGGGCAGTTTGACAGATAACGACTTTCCAAGCAGCACGTGTGCAGAGCCTCACTGGTGCTAAGGACGGAGAAGTAAATAATATTAAGGGGTAGACAGAGCTGTACGTGCATAATATCCCGGGAAGATACTTAGAGCTGCGTTGATCAGATTAACCAGCTAACTGCCACAGGAGGTGAACTTGATCATTTCCACACAGACTCTCTGTTTGCGGCAGCCTTGCTGTCATGGAAAGGATGCTCCACCCAGAAGCCTTGGAGGGTAAGGGGAGCCGTTAGAGCTTGGATAAAATACTTCATGCTCCTTTCTGCCCCACAGCGTCCTTATCTTGGGGTAGGAGGAATATTGCTACCTCAAAGGAGAGTAGTGGGGACTGAGTGGAGTGGCAAATAGGAGGTCTCTTTGTGAAGGAGAAGGCATGATGTGCCCCTAAGGGCTCAGCACGCATGTGTGGGGGAGGGGTGGACAGTGTCGTGTGATGGACACATGGAGACGGCCTCCCGTCTGGGAAGGTCGGGCATGCATGTTACAGGGGTTAGATTTTAGTGAGCCCGCATGGTGAAAATCAAACTTCTGGTGGTCTGCATACAGCCTCTCAGGACCCCTACACAGCCAGCAGCCCCCCAGGGAGGAAGAGGGCCCCAATTGTAGTGAGCCCCCAGGAATGTGGGGGGCTGTTTCCAGACCGTGCTGGATGAAAACCTTTATCTTTACTTTCTTGACAAATTCAGTGTGGCAAGAAGCTCATGCTGTGGGGGTGCTGGGGAACTAGCAGGGCTGCGGGACAACAGATTCGTCCCCATCATCACCTGCTTGGGGGCACATGCCTGTTAAGTAAACTGTGGTGGCATATGCGTACCCTTTAAACTGTCTCTCTCTCTCATCATCAATCTCCAAACTCTTACAGTTAATGACTCCATAAATGCTATTGCAATACCTTTAAAATTCATCTTATTCATATATACACATGCATGTATGTATATATGAGAACACCCTGCACATTAGGCCCTGGCCAATACAGTGAGCAGGCAATGGTCTGAAATGGTTTCTCCAGGGACCCCAGTTTGCATGTGGTCCCTCCAAAGTGTCAGCAGGACATCTGCATTATTGACCTGGCAGGGACTTTGGCCAGTTTGGCCAGCTACTTCCACTAGGAGGCTCTCCATTCCCCTTAAGCCGCCTGTAGGTGGGCATCAATCATCGCACTTTTCTGGTGAACCCATGCCGAGTTAGAATAGGCCTAAATGAATCTCTGGCCACCCAGAGTCTGTGACTCTGTGACATATCTTGGCTCCTACATCAGAGACCCCATAGGTGACCAAAATTGGCAGCACACCTTTTGGGGGACGTGAGGGGCAAGCAGCTTTAATTTCTGGTACAGGTGTCTTTTGCACTGGGAGTGCTAGGATTCCAGAATGCCGCCTTCTCCTTGGAGTTAGGGGGCCAGCAATGTGCCCTCTGTACACCCCACCCCCATCCCCCAGGATAAGCAATTCCTACTGCTAGAGAAAAGGCAACAGAAGGACAAGCAGAGAGGCAGGATAGCATAGCACAAAGATCATAAGCTTTGGTCTCAGACACATCTAGGTTTGCTTTGGCCATGCTGTGTTGTCTGTGTTACCTTGGGGAAGACACTTGACTCCTCTGAAACTCAATTCTCTTAGTTTCAAACAAGAATGATACTTGGCATAGTCACTGTGGAGATACAGGAAGGGCCTGGGAGTATGCTTTCAGTAGTTACTTTGGTACATGTCACCTGCGTGAATGATGTTGAGGGGACCTTCTGAAACTGAAGTCAGAAAAGCCCCAGGATCATGGGGATGCTGTAAGACTCCACTCCTGCTGTCTGAATCTCTCTCCATCAACTCTCCCAAGAGCCTGGGGGAGCCAATGCCGTGAGCTTCACAGAAATCTTGCTGCCTCCAGTCTGTCCCCTATCCCCTCCCTAGCAATCTGTCCTCTGCCCACAGGAAAGAAGGGTGCAGCATGACACAGCTGGGACCAATAATGGGAAAAATAAAACCACTTCGTGTTTAGACACCCCCAGTAAGCCTGTGCTCTGCAAACCAGCTAACTCTGAAAAACAAGTAGAGGAGCACACAGATCCTGGCCCAGAGTGGGCACTAAACAGAATGGCGATCCCCCCCACCCCTCATCTCCCGGTGCAATTTACACCTGCGTCAAAATTAGTGCCTACTTTAGAGGCCTGGCCTGAGGTTCCAGACAGATGCACTCCACAGACGCCCCCCACCGCCCCCCATCTTCACCTACCACATGGATGCTTACGAGAAGATCAGCTCATTTTAGGAAGGGGTGGAGGCCACAGGGAATGATTTGAAGCCACGTGGGAAGTCACAGCAGAGGTGAGGCTGGTCTCTTACGTGTCAGTGAATGGGTTTTATAAGAATCAGGAGAGAGAATAAATGCAATGCCTTTGGAATGAGTGGTTTTATTGAGGAAGTTCACACCACTTCCCCTGAAGAGATGGCCCACAAGCAAAAGAAATTTCTCACCCGTACAGCATGAAGCTTGCTGTGAAGGGGGTTCCAATACTGGCTATGAAATGGCGGTGACTTTTGGGGTTTCAGTTCTACAGTATGTCTCTCCTGTATCTGAATGCATCAGTCAAAAGGGTGAAATAATTATTGTGAGATCACATGAGCAAGATGTTAAAGATATCAAATATATACGAAGTCAGTCTTAATTACAAATATAAAGACACATGAGTGCAAAGTGCAAGATAAATTCTATTACCATAGTGATGATAACAATCTTACAACTGAAAAGTGCCTGCAAATATTTTGATGGCATTAAAATATAGGTTGCCATTACATTTTTAATTTAGATATCCATGGGGTGTCCCACCATGCTGTTTGATTCACAATGACTAAATAGAAAAATTAATTAGAAATTAGAGTCAACCAACTGGTCCAGTTTTTCCAAATTACAAAAACCAATTGTTCAATATAAAAAGACCGGTATCTTTAAGAAGTTTTTGTATTAGGGCTTCTCAGCTATTCATATGATATGAAATCTATTACGTATCTATCCATACATCCATCTCTCCATCTATCTGCTTATCAACTTTTCTCGCTTTCTCTGATTTCCACCTTTCCTTATGTGGGCTGTTGATCCCAGTCTGACATTAGAGGATTCTGTGAATTGATAATAACAGACCATCTAACCAGTTTCAGTTGAATCAAAAGATAATGAGTTTTATACTCGTTTTGCCGATACTGACTCTCCTACTCAATGGGAAGAACTGAGCAGGATGCTGACCTTTCTAAGGGCTATTCCTGATCTTTGGGAACTTCTGGCACTGGTCTGCTTCTAGATGTACTCAACCGCTTAGATGGCCAGGATGGACCCTGAACAATATAATACACCTGCTCTCCAAAACCAAGAGCAAGGGACCCAGCCAGGTAGGGTGGCCCTGAGGTCAAGTATGAAGGTGGTGGGGGCTGATCACGCTTCATCTGGCCTAAGGCTGTCTGGGGACATAGACGTGCTGGGGAAGAGGTGCAGCGCATTATCCTAGCCCTGCCTTGCCTTGCAGGTAATTAATGGGCAGGCTTGGAGCCAATGGGCCTGTCAGAGAGAAGTTCCTTAATGGAGAAGTACTCTGTGGGCAGCTCCGAGCTGCTTCCTTCCCCTCACTCATCTAGATAGAGGGCTTCTTATCAGGGTGTGGATGGGCTCTGGGGAGCAGGCTTAACCGGGCCCACCTGGGTGGATCTTCAGTCTGCTGGAAGCATCCTCCTCATCCAGGGCTCCTCCAGCACATGCTTATTGTGTTTGGCCTTTCTGAACTGAACTTTATCTTGAATATACGACATATAAAAGTCAGCCCAGACTTTGGAGAGCTCAGGAGATTCAGGTGGTCAGAATCAGTAACAATCTAGATTTTAGCTCTTTGAGCTTGGGGACTGGCCCTGTTTTTTTGCTCATTTGTGTAATGCAGAGCTTTGTCACATAATAGACTCTCAATATACTACTTAATGAGTGAATGAATGAATAAATGAATGAATGAATGAATGCAGGAACAAGCACATGGATTTGGTTTAATTTAGTCCTGAAGGACTAATACAAGGATCATAAACAGCAAACTTTGCTATTTGTTCAGGCCCATGTGACAGAATGGCCAAACAAAATACAGAACTATGCAATGCTTGGGGCACATGTATACTAAAAACTTTCTGTTGTTTATCTGAAGCTCCAATTTAACTGAGATTTGTAATTTTATTTGCTAAATCTAACAGCCTTATCATGTGAAAGAGCAATTAATAAGCCTTAAGATCAGGACATAGGATCTATTGCTCTTGGTCCCTCTTTTTAAAACATTTTTTAAATCTTTATTCATTTTTGAGAGAGAGAGAAAGAGAGAGAGAGAGAGAATGAGCAGAGAAGGGGCAGAGAGAGGGAGACACAGAATCCAAAGCAGGCTCCAGGATCCCAGCTGTCAGCACAGAGCACAATGTGAGGCTTGAACCCACAAACTACGAGATCGTGACCTGAGCCAAAGTTGGACACTTAACCAGCCGAGTCACCCAGGAGCCCCAGTCCACATTTTTAAAAATTGAGATTTCAGCTCGAGTGCAGTAGGGCAGTTTTTCTGACGTGCGCCTAGTGCACAGCTGCTCCCTGTGGTGATATGCACGTGCACCATAGCAATGCCACATGGTACACATTTGGATGTCTTTTACTGGGCAGGACAGGGCTAAGCGGAGGCATAAAAAGTCACAGACTTCCAAAACTAGGCTAAGCAAGCAGCCACAGTGAAAAGGACAGAAAGAGAATATGGAGTCCCAAATCTTTTTAAGTGTTTTTTTTTCTTTTTTTAACTGTAAGAGTTCCTTTTTGTAGCATACGGTTCTCTGGGCTCTAACATATGTACAGCTTCACATAAGCACCAGTCAGGATATGGGCCATTCGGGCGCCCTGGAAAACCCCCTCCTGGTGCTCCCTTGTAGTCAAACCTTGTCCACCCCTGATCCCTGGCAATAACTCATCTGTTTTCCATACAATCATTGTGGCTTTTCCAGAATGCCATATTAATGGAATCATTCACTAGATAAGCTTTTAAGATTGGTTTCTTTTATTCAGCAAAAATGCTTTTGAAATTCTTCCAAATTGTCGCATGTATCAATAGATTTGTCCTCTTTATGTTTAATAGGATTCCATAATAAAGATATGCCACAATTTCTTTATTGGCTCACTGAAAGGCCTTTGGGTTGTTTTCTTCTGGTTTTGGCAATTATGAAGAAAATAGCTATAAACACACATGAATAAGTTTTTATGTGAAGCTCAGTTTTTGTTTTTCTAGGGAAGTTGGTTGGGAAAATTCTGGGTCGTAGGATAAGTATAGAGTTAATTTTATAAGAAATTGCTAAACTATTTCTCAGAGTCACGTGTTGATTTCCATTAACGATGCAGGAGTGCTCTGGTTGTCCTATGTCCTTACCAAATCTTTGTACTAGATAGATTTTTATCTTTGGTGTTTTCTGTGTTAGGTCATTTTTATTTAATGGAAATATTGGTATGTTTTGATTTAGGTCTACCATTTTAATAGTTGTTTTTGTTTGCTCCATTTCCCCTTTTCTGCTTTTAGATTACTTGACATTTTTTTACAGTTTCATTTTAATGTTTATATTTCAGTTTTCCTATTCTGTATATTGTTTTAATGATTGCTCTGGAGATTTAAAATATACATACTTGGGCACCTGAGTGGCTCAGTTGGCTAAGCATCCGACTTCGGCTCAGGTCATGATCTCATGGTTCGTGAGTTCAAGCCCTGCATCAGGCTCTGCACTGACCGCTCCCTCTCTCTCTGCCTCTCCTCTGCTCATGCTCTGCCTCTCTCTCTTTCTCTCTTAAAAATAATAAATATTAAAACAAGATTAAAAAAATATATACATACTTAACTTTCCACAGCCTACTTAAAATTTTTTTAATGTTTTTTTATTTTTGAGAGACAGAGAGAGACAGTGTGAGCAGGGAAGGGTCAGAGAAACAGGGAAACACAGAATCTGAAGACAGGCTCCAGGCTCTGAGCTAGCTGTCAGCACAGAGCCCGACGTGGGGCTTGAACCCAAGAACTGTGAGATCATGACCTGAGCCAAAGTCACACACTTAACCGACTGACCCACCCAGGAGCCCTTCCACAGCCTACTTAGAATTAATATTTTAATCTAGTGGGGAGATGGTGCTAATGCACACATCTGTCTCCTGACAGCATGCTTGTTCAGGGTTTGGTGCAAAATAGAAAATCAGCAAGCAAGCGTTAGAAAATAGCCTCTAAAATAAGAAAGGACAGTTTGAATTTTCTTCCTGGCTGCAGACTTCCTTGCTCCTGAGCCTCAGTCTTCCTCCCTTTACAATGAAGATAATCCAATGGATTTTACTAAATTATTGAAGATTAAAAGAAATATGTGCAATACTTCTGATAATATTTAATAGTTTAATAATATTAATAATTTATAATAATTTATAAATAATATTTAATAGTTAACATTAATCAAACTTTTACTATGTGCCAGGCACTGATGTAAGCACTTTATACTTAGATAATTTACACTCCCTAATAGCCCTATGGGGGGCTGTTTTCATAAACAAGAAAATTGTGGCACTTAAAATTTAAGAAAATTCTTCAGTGTAGAGCTAGACATCTAAGCCATGAATGCTGAGGCCAGAATCTACCCATGACTTTTTACATTCTACTTCTCTACATGTTGGCAGTCATAACTGTTATCATACCTACCAATGCAGAGGTGTCTTCAGTTGAATTGCAGTGTGAAGTATGTGAAGGGAGGAAGTGTAGGGGGTAGAAAGCAGAAAAAGACAGAATTCTTTTACATTCTGCCAGGCTCAACCCTGGCTCCTCCGCACTCATCGGTACTGTGTAAGCACACTCTCTCACCTGTGGGCTAAACAAAAGGCATCCCTGTGCTATTTCTGTTGCACTGCAGTGCTAGTAGCTAAGGCGTAACTAGTGCCTTTGGGTCCAGAAGGTGAGGAGAGATGTAATACGTTAAGTCACTCTTAACTCCCACCTTATTCCCTCATATCCAGGCTGCTTCTTCTTTTTTTCTATATTTATTTATTCTTGAGAGAGAGAGGAAGAGAAAGAGAGAGGGGAGGAGGACAGAGAGATAGAGACACACAGAATCTGAAGCAGATTCCAGGCTCTGAGCTGTCAGCACAGAGCCCAACACTGGGCTCGAACCCACAAGCTATGAAATCATGACCTGAGCTGAAGTCAGATGCTCACTGATTGAGGCACCCAGGTGCCCCTATGCTGCTTCTGAGAATTCAGCAGACTCACCCCCGGAGACTCATGAGATAACTGAAGGAAATACTAGATTTTTGTGAGGGTCTGGGAAGTGGCAGATAGCCAAGAACACACACACACACACACACACACACACACACACACACACACACACACATGTACCTTTTGGCAAGAAGAGTCCAGGACAATGGAGAGATTCTTATGTCAAGGAATGACACAGCCAGAGGGGTTCTGAGCATCCAACCTTGCACCCTTGAAGAGGGAATTGAATTGGCTGAAGATCTCTGGCTAGGTTACTTCGGCTGATGCCCTAATTTTTGTCTTCCTGTCCTTTAACCATTAGCGTGAGAAGAATTACAATGTGGGGGGAGTCTAGTGCCCTCATGTCACTTCCTAACTAGACATATTTTCTCTTCTTTTTAGAGTATATCTTCTAGCAGTTTCTTCTGACTTCTTCAAACTGATTACTACCCAATCAGAACAACGCACTCCAAACATACACCCTTACTGAAAGAACATGGCCAAAAGCGGGAAAGGCCCCAAGGGCAAGAAGATTACCTTAAGTATGGCCAAGAACTGTATCAAAATCACATTTGATGGGAAAAAACGCCTTGACTTGAGCAAGATGGGAATTACCACCTTCCCCAAGTGTATCCTGAGACTGAATGATGTGGATGAGCTCGACCTCAGCCGGAACATGATCAGAAAGATCCCTGACTCAATCTCCAAGTTCCAGAACCTGCGGTGGCTGGACCTGCACAGCAACTACATTGACAAGCTTCCTGAGTCCATCGGCCAGATGACTTCTCTGCTCTACCTCAATGTCAGCAACAACAAGCTGACCACCAACGGGCTGCCTGTGGAACTCAATCAGCTCAAGAATATCCGCACTGTGAACTTGGGCTTGAACCATCTGGACAGTGTGCCCACCACGCTGGGTGCTCTGAAGGAGCTCCATGAGGTGGGGTTACATGACAACCTGCTGAACACTGTCCCCAACAGCATCAACAAACTCCCCAAGCTCAAAAAGCTCAACATAAAACGAAATCCCTTTCCCAAGTCAGACGTATCAAATACATTCATAGATTCCATCAAAAGGCTGGAAAACTTGTATCTGGTGGAGGAGAAGGAGCTGTGTACGGCTTGCCTGAGAAAATGCCAACAGGCCCGGGACAAAGTGAACAAAATCAAGAATATAGCCCCAGCAACACCAAGAAAGGCCATCTTTTCTAATCTGGTCTCACCCAATTCCATGGCCAAGGAATCCCAGGAAGATTGGAGGTGACCTGGGACCCTGACCCTGAGGCAGGAAGGGAAAAGGGAGGGAGGGAAGATGGCAGGGGGCTGCATCTACAGGGAATTGTGGGCTCCCCCCATTATTGCAACAGCTCCTCCAGCCAAGCCCATAAAATACCTTTCCCTACCTCCTTGCCTTGTGATTTTGTTGATTGGAAGGCTTTCAGTTCTTTGCCATTCTACACGTTTCTCTCTTCTTGGCATGCACACACCCACAGGTACAGGCACAATGAGTCAGAAAAGGGCCATCCATCCTACTTCTTCCCAGAAGTCTCCTGCCGACACCCCATGGCCAGGGTAGCTAATATTGCCAGCATGCTCTTAATCACATTGTCATGCACTTCAGGACCAACTGCAACTCCCACATGTTAAGTTCATTATATGGGAATGCTTTGGTTCACGGTTTTGGAAGTCAGGAATCTCAGAACACGGATTGGTAGGAGGGCAGATGGACATTTAGTCTTGGGAAGGTCACAAATCTGGGCCACAGGAGATAGGCAGATAGTATCATTAAGTGTTGGCAGGTAATATCTTGGGGTGAAAGCAGTACTATCTTTCACTCTTGTCTGCACATGCACAATTTGCTCTAGGAGCTTTCTAGACTGAATCTACAAGCTCTGGACTGGCTGTGAATGAATGAGAGTATATCCCCATCTTATTATGCCCAATTTCTTTCCAGACTTTTTTGGGGAGCAAGAGAAGAACGGGTGCAGTTATGGGTTAGTGCAGTCAACAAATACACACCTTACTAGACACTGCACTAGGTGCAGGGACTGTGTCCGAGAGGAAAGTTTGCCTTGTCATGTGCAGACCAGTTGCAAGAAGGCAGGACAGAATGTCATTGTCTGAGAAAGTTATGAAATCAGGGCCAAGATGTGTGCAGCCATTGAGAAAAGCCGAAGATTTTGGAGCTGGACAGATCTAGGTCCAGGGCGGTTCTGCTTCTTTCTTGTCAATTCCCTGGACATCTTACGAAGCTTTGCTTCCCTCATGTATAAAGTGGGGGAAATACCACACCCAACTGTAATGGTTGTTACAGTAGCCGAGAACATTCTCTGCACTTCACTCACACTCATCCATACCTCCATATTAAAAGAAAAGGATCAAAGAAGATACAGTTAGGAAAGCCTTTTTTTTTTTCTTTCCTAATCAAGACTTTCCTATGCCGGTGGCATACTTTTTAGTGGTCAATGGAAAAGTACAGAGATCTGTTCATTTAGTGGGACTAACATTTCTTTTTCACATTATAAACCATAGCAGACAGCACACTTCTTCACTCCTTACTGCAACTTTCCTTTGTAATGCTTAACTGTGACAATGGTTCCTAAAATCCCTGAAGATATGATTTGAAATTTCCTGTTCAGCTTTTCCCTTTACTAAATGTTTTCCATTATAAAAATAACAAAACCACAGCCTAGTTTTAAATATAACCTCTTAAATCCACAATTCTACAATGTGAGCCAACTATAATATTGACAGATTTCCTTATTAATTGTTTTTCTGTGTATATTTTTATATGCAATGAAAATTATAGCACTTACCCTGCTTTAAAACCTATGTTGTTACATCGTGTTAGAGACCACAATTTAAAATATCTGCAAGCCAGCCAAACACACGCATAAGTTACTGTGGGGCATTCAAGATGTTTCCAATTTTTCACTAATTGAAGTAATTTTGTGATGGAAGCCTATATGGTGGAGACTTTAAGAACTATTTTGCATTATTTTCTTGGGATAGCCTCATTATTACAAATATGTTGAAATGTGTTTCTTAAAAATAATTTTTGATACATGCTATCAAATAGCTTATAACAACATTACACATTTATGTATCTACCAGTAATATATTAGAGAATCCGTTTCACTCCACCCTGGTCAGCTGGGAGTACCATCCTTTACATGTTCCCCTTCGCTTAATGTCTGAAATGATTTGCTAGAAGCCCTACCCAAGGTGGGTGGAACAGTCATGTCATGCATGATGAGATGTCATGCCTCAGCCTCAGGAGTCACCACTGGTATGTTGTCCTTGAATGTGTCCTTAAGGCAGCCATTCTGTTATTTTAGCTACTTCCTCTCTCACCCAAGAAGTACAGAATCCAAGAAGGGCATATGATCCAAACAGAGTGGTGGCTAGTTATTTGGATATTACCCATGTCCATTCCTAACCCCTGGAGATTTTTTCTTTAGGATTAGTGTTCTCCTCTTAGTCACTCAAAGGGATTGGCAGAGAACAGGAGTTAAGAATAAAAGGTCCCCCTGGGCTCCTAGGTGGGATCCTGGTCTGGACCATGGATTTGCCTCCTACGCCCTTCCCTGCCCTGTCACAGCACACTTCCTCCACCATGCTTGGTCCTCCATACCCTCCAGGCACTGATCCTGGACTCGCTGCCAGCTGAGTGGTTGCTGACACCATCCTTGGTGTCAGGTGCTTTATTCTGCTTTCTTTCTCACAGCCATGTTTTAGGAAAGGGTTGTAAGCGTGGTTACCTTCACCAGGATTAATAAATAAATGGGCAGGGAGCTTTGCTTTGCCACAGGATATATTCATGTTTGACACCTGGTTAGCCAGGAAAACTGGCATTAGGATGGAGCAAAGATTGGTGATACAAGTGAGTTAGGTGTCCTCCTTCACATTTTATTGCTTTTTTTGTTGTTGTTGTTCCATCAAGGGAAAGGCTTGATGTCTGACATTCTTTCATGCTCTAAAATACAGTCACTTTTCCTTCTTGGAAATTGTATTAAGCCTAAAAACATTTGACAGGAAAAACATGGGGTTTCCCTTTCCCCAAACAGAACAGAGACCCCATGTAGTCTAACTCAGTCACTGCCCTTTCTGAAAGACAGGCAAGACCTAGGTGACCCTGGTATGACCTCTTCTGTTTTGCCTCTATGACCTGGAGTAATTGCCTCAGTCTCTTATCTCCATCCCTAGGATTCATTCAACTTCTCCCTAGAATAGCTTTATGGCAAAAACTTGAAGACTAATCAGCCAACAAGAATAAATGACTCTGAAGAAGAAAAGCCCTTGGTTAGGAGAAGAAAAGAGTGGTAAGAGGAACATTCTGGAAGCCAGGCTGTCTGGTGCTGGCCAGGAGACTGACTTGCTTCTTAAATTCACTTTGCCTCACTTTGCTTTAGGCCATCTGTGTGTGAAAATGACTTTGGGAAATACTTGGTGTATTTTTTCATGCATATAGAAGAAATGTTTTTAAAAATGATAGATATAAATTATAAAAAATTAAAGTTTTAAAAGAATTTAGACTTAAAAAACTTATGGTCTCTACACTTTGCTTGAACTAGTAAAATCTCTGTGCCAGTTGCCTGTAGTAAGTTATGTACTTATGATGCAGTACAACTGAAACTAAAATCTACACAAAAGATTCATACAAAGAAATATACTTAAAAATATGATAGATAAATCAAAGTAGGTTTTAATCAGTCATTAATGCACATGTAGGTGAAAGAAAGAAAGAAAGAGAAAGAGAGAAAGAAGAGAAAGAAAATAAAGAAAGAAAAAATCAGAAATGAACAACAGGGAAAAAATAAACAAGGAAACAAAAAATAAAATGGGAGATTTATATCCTCACATTTCAATAATTACATTAAATATAAATAGACTTGTTTATTTGCCATGGCCTCACACTAGAAACAACCAAATTTCTCTGATAGGCAAATGGTTAAATAAACCCTGGCATATCCATATCGTGGATACTACTCGGCGATACAATGGACCATATTATTGATACATGCAACAATGTGGGTGGATCTCAATAGCATTATTCTGAGTGAAACAGGCCAATCTCTGGGTCACATACTTGATTCCGTTTTTAGATCATTCTCTAAAGGACAAACTGATTGAGGTGACCGACCAATAGTTTCCAGGCTTTAACGCTGATGAGGGGTGGTAGAGGGTGGGCAGGATCATAAAACAGTAGCTCAGGAGATAACTCTGTGGTGATGAAAGCAATTGATGATGATGATAGTGGTGAATGTACGAATCTACACATATGACAAAACGACACAGAACTATGCACACATCTAGTACCAATGTCAATTTCCTGGTTTTGAAATTGTACTAGAATTGCATAAGATGTAACAACCATCAGGGGAAATTAAGAGAGAGCTGTATGGGGACTCTATGTACTATTTTTGCAACTTCCTGTGAATCTATAGTTATTTTAAAATAAAAAAAATTTAAACAATCCTGCAGCCTAGATGCAGCAATAAACAGATCCTTGTACATCTGCCAAGGGCTGATTTATGAGTAACTATGACAAGCTTAATGTTTTGCAACCATCCCGAAGAGCTAAGGCATTTCAGGATAAAGAGCATCTTAACCTCAGTTCACCAGATAATCTAAAATTATCCGTTGTTGATTTTGTCCTTGAAAATGCTACAAATAATAAAAAGAAAATGTATGCTTCCTCTGCCCATGTTCCGAGTTTTCTGGTGGTGACTGGGCACAAGTAGCAAGTTGGGTGGGGGACCGTGAACCAGCAAGTCTCTCCCTTCCCAGTTCTGGGCTTTTACCCTCTCTCCCCCAACCCTCTTTGATCCAACGGAAGCAACATGACTAAGTGGAATTGGAAGCACAAAGGGGTGTCCTGGTGTAGACAGGCTTAATTTAAGCTTCTACCTAGAAGCGGGTCTTAGGTCATAGCCAAGGGTATAGTAAAGAGGAGATGTGAGCAAGAGAGATAAGAGTGACATGAATGAGGCTCGAAACCAAGGTCTGCGGATGACCCAGGTCGTGCTTGCTGGAGGTCACCAGACTCAGCTGCTCATGGCCTGTTGAGCCAACCATGGGAAAGGTTCTTAAATCTGAAAACATTGGTTAGACCAGCAGGTTGTTTAGTTCACCTCTGGTTCCAGCAACTCTGCTCTAGACTCCAGGGTCTGTGTAGTCTCTGCAATTGCCTGCCCGGGGCTGTGCTTTCCCAAGAAGAACAGGGAGCATGTTCCTGTACTCAGCCGCGGGGCCAAAGCTATCTTTATCAAAGTAGTCACGTACACGACAGACTCCTAGCCTCCCCGCTGGTCATCAATGCTTCTCTCTGGAGTAAGACCGAAGGAACAGTCATGGGGAGGAGAGGTACTTGAATGTTCGCTTCCATGCTGCTAACAGTGGTGTCTCGGAGGGTATGATTGATTATCATGAAAGATCACCATCTCTTGGGAATTGATAGCTTCTTATGGTTCGTTTTCTGAGCTCTTCTCTTTCATTATTTTTCAAAGAGAATCTATAAAGGAAGCTCTGACAACACTCAACTGTAGGACTTTGTGCCAGAAAATGCATTTCCTTGTAAACATTATATTTAAGTAAGCTAGACAATAGAGAGAACACTTCAGAAATTACCAGATACAACCAGGTCCCAAATATAAGCTCTGCCACACACATGACAGCCCACTCCAGCCCAGGGCCACCTTGCCTTGATGCCACAGCAAGGAGGCATTTCAGATGTTGTCAGAGTCCATGGCTATGGAAGGTGTGTGCTGTGTACATCAGGGATTTGAGGGAAGAACCAGAGAGCCATTCAAGCTTTGTATTTCACTGAGTTTTCTAGATTCTGGGCTCAATATGAACTGAGACCATTGGGAAAAAATATAACAGATCCAGATCATGTGGCAACCCAAAGAAATGTCTGTACAGAAATAAGTCCAAATGTTAGGGCCCTACTTTTTCAGAGTATCAATACAGAAGATTCTATCCCATAGCGCTCTTTTTTCATATCTTGTGAAAAGGGAATTGCCTTCTTTGGTACCCACTGCCCTTTGGTAACATTCAGTACCAAGAGAAAGTATTTTCCAGTAAAAAAAAAAGTTCATGAACCCCTGTTTCTTGTTTTTTTGTCATTGGAAAATAATGTAACCCAGGACAATTGTATTTTCTTCCTTAGTGTCAGGATAATTAAGTAACTAGATCACTTTATTTACCTGATCTAGTTATTAGTTAACCTGATCACATCTATTTGTGTCTCCCTTTAAGGAATTTTGGGGTCTTTCTTTGAAAGTGGGTGAGAAGGGACAGAGAGAGGTTAGGGGGCAGAGAATCTCAGGCAGGCCCCACATTCAGTACAGAGGCCGACATGGGGCTCGATCTCATGATCCTGGGATCATGACCTGAGCTGAAATCAAGAGTCTGATGCTCAGCCCACTGAGCCACCCCGGCACCCTTTTAGGGTCATTGTGAAATGATCATTGTACTGGAACTGCATTTAATTTTGAAGCCGGTTGCAGCCCTTTGTGGAGGGTACAGAGAATTCTGAGTGTGAGGATGTATGTTTATTCACAGATACATTCTCAACCAGCAGCCCTCTCCTTGTCACTGCAGCTATTGTTTATGAGTTTTCCAACTAGTCCCACTCACATCTCAGCAGGGCCTGCCTGCCGCTTCCATTGTGGAGCTTTCTGGCTGTCAGAAGCCTGGCTGGTGAAGTGTCTAGCTGACTTTATAGAAGAAACCCCTGGAAGCTTGCAGAGTCTTGCATGCCATGAATACCCACATCTGATTATGCCACCAGAATTCTCTACTCTTATAACATGGGGAGACACAGAGGGATTACGGATCCCAGGTTCATCCAGGCTTTACAAGTATGTCCCACTTAGGATCCAGGCCTGCAGAACCACCTTAGAATTCAGTTATGGAGGTACCCATTGTCATTGGAATTTAGACAAAACTCTGGTACCCAAAAGCTCTGGCTTCCTATATGTACAGGAGGTCCTGGAGAGGGGCTGAATCAGCTTTTGAGAGCTGGGAATTGAAGATACAAAAACCCACAGCACAGGCCAAGACTCTTGGGCTAGTTGAAAATTCTCAGAATGGACCACATACTTCTATCAGAGATGAGAAGCTCATGTTCACCAGAATGTCCAAAAAACAAAGGGGTATATTCTTCAAGACTCATTGTATATAATCCAAATAGAAAATCATCACGTTTGCTCTCGGCATAGGGAAAATGGTGAGCCAAGTCCTCCTAAGGCTGGGTGCCACTGTCGCTTTCCCTCTCTAAAACTCCTGATGGTATGGTGGGACTAGTGGGAGAGGGACTGGAAAGGAGAGATGCACAAGATCTGAGCGCACAGACAGCCACCTGTTTTTAATCAACTGTTCCATACACATGCCTGAAATATACAGCAGGTGATGTTAAAACTAAGCAAAGTAATTACAGTATTTATTGAGCACCTACGATAAGCCCACATTGGTTCAATCTCAAAGCCCACTGCTGTCTATTGCAACACAGCCCCACCAGGTCCTTGGCTGCTTGGGTGGTCCTAGAGCCTAGGATCAGTTCTTGCACTGGGGCTTCCTCATTTTGTCGAAGCTTGCTTGCCATGAGCTTACGTAAGCATTCCTCTGGCACACCACGCATTGTTCCCAACTGACTCAAGAACTTTCCTGTTTCATATTTTCCAAAAGTCTCCATGCTTGGCACTATGCTAAGACTGTGCCAGGCAGGTGCAGAATAGCCCCAGAAGATCTTGCTCCAATGGGGTCAGATAGCCATCACAGAGCAAAGAAACAAAATGGAAATAAAATGAGCACAGTGTTCAGTTGTCCCACATGTGCAACGTGGCACATCGGCTCGTATCTAGGGTCATCTCTACAAATGAGTGATGAGTAATTTCCACACCTTTGACTCATCTCTGGGCCAAGAATTCTCCCGACACTTGATAGTCACTTTTGTACAGACCCCCAATTTAGTGGCCATAGGTCCTCATATGTATGTATGTGGCGATAGATCCATAGTTTAGTTCCTCATATGTATTCTTCCCTCTGCCCTTCCTTTGTCTGCCCTCCCAATCCTGGGGCAGAAATTTAGAAGCATACTTGTGTGGACACAGGTATGCATTGTTGAGACAAGGCATCTCTAAGGCTTGGAGAGCAACACTATAGGAATGGACAGAGTGAGGCTCGCAGCTGTGAGGACAGCTGCGTGCCCACAGAGCGGTATCACAGGCATAATTTATAAAAGGGTGATCTGCAGAGACAAATGGGGTTCAGCGAAGTGGCATGTCAAAGTTGATGCAAAAAGAAAGAAGTTCCAGGGAGACAGAAAATAAGTATATGATGCATAAATGCTGTAGTTCCTGGGAAGCTCTCCCCATGAGCAGTCGGCGGCCATCTGCTTTTGCTCGCCCCTCAGTATTCACCCTTCTTGTGATAACAGAACCTCAATTCTCTTGGGGAACCACCACCCTGTCAGTCTGGTCTGTGTTGCTGGGGAGAACTGATCCCACTCCCAGAAGGTGGGTGGGCACGTGACACTGATCTGACCTATGGAAACACTCAATCACTTCTGGGATGGGCACTAACCTAATTTCGGCAAATGAAAATCATTTTTGAGATTTTTGCTAGAATTACTAGGATAGAGAATTCCCCATGTGGTAGAATTCCTAAGTTGACTGTCATCCTGGAGCTATTGGGGACATTGATGCCATTATGCTTTGACAGCCTGCCAAGAACTGAGTCAACTCAAGGGAAATCCTCCCTATGAAATAGCTACAGTGCGTGGGGTTTATTGAGTCCAGAGATCCAGATGTGCCTGGAGTCAGACCTTTGTCAGTCTCCAGGTATATGAGGTGATGGATTTATCTTTCTGCTTCAGTTAGTTTGACGTGGCTTTACATACTTGCCCTGAAAGTTTGCAGAGAAATCCAATTGTGGACGTTAAGGTTTGTATGAAATATAAATAATATGAGGTCATTCAGCTAATATGCACAACTAGGACTGTACCATTATTGAACTCTAGAGATATGTCCATTCCAGTTTGCAAAACAGTTACCCCTCCTCCACCTGCCCGTACTGCCCCAGCCTCCTGGACCATTCCCGGGCATGCCTTGCACCTCCCCACTAAATCTACCAACCAAAGGGGTTGTGTGCCTGACACAACAGGAGGCTTCTGCTAGCAGCTACTCCAGTTGATGTTCTGAAGGTCATCAGTGACCCCTGTGTTGCAAAATTGTTTAGTTCTCTTCTTGCTTGGCTTGTTGACAACATATTATCACCAAGAGAGAGGGCCACTCCCTCCTTGAACACTCTACTTGGCCTAAAGGACATGTTACATGCCTGCAGCTCCTCCTACCTTCCTGGCCACCGCTTGAATTTCTTTTGTTGGCTCCTCTCCATGTCCTTAACTTCTAAAGGTTGGAAAACCTCAAGGCACGATCCTTAGACCTCTCTCCCTGGTGATGTTAGTCAGGCTCGTGGCTTTAAATATTATTTAAATAAATTTACATTTCACATGGACCTTTCCCTTAAAGTCTAAGTTTACGTACCCACTGGCCTACGTGACACTTCCACCTTGGTGTCTGACAAGCATTTCAGAAATAACATGTCCAAGACTCAGCTCCTGATAAGCAACACACCCCATAGTACTTCCTGTGGTCTTCCCGTTTCATTCCCCACTTGCTCGAGCCTAAAGCCTTGGTCTGTCAGTCCTCTCTTTCACTCACACACACACACACACACACACACACCCCCACACTTGCTTTCAAATCCGTCCACAAACAGAGCCCTTCACACCATCTTCGTACCACCCTATGCCCCATCCAAGCCATCCTCATCCCTCGGCCCCATGACTGTACCAGCCTTCTAACTGGACTCCCAGCTTCTGCCTTAGACTAACTACGCTTATTCTTGACCCAGAAGCCAGAGTGATTCTTTTAAAATATAAGTTAAGTCACATCATTCCTCCAATACTGGCCACTTATTTAGAGTAAAAGCCAATGCCGTTAGCAGGAGCTCCCAAGGCCTGCATTAAGCAGCCCCTGCTACCTCTCTCCCTTCTCTTACCTGCATCCCAAGCACCCTGGCCCCAGGTGAGCCCACCCTGCCCCCCTTGGGGCCTTTGTTCTGCTCTTCCCTCTGCCTGAAACGCTCTTTCCCCGGTTACCAGCAAAATCCCTTTCCCCATTTTGTTCACATCTGAATTTAAACATTGCTTTCTTGGTGAGGGATCCTCTTATCACACCATCTGAGATTTCAGCCCCTACGTCTACCAACTTGTATTTTTCTATATTTATATTTATTATTTAATATGTTTTATATTTCACTCGCTTAAGTTGTTTTCTTCTGTCTTCCTCAAGAAAATGTCAACTCAATAAGGACAAGTAGTTTGCTCTATCAGGCAACAACCATCACATGGAACAAGCTAACGACAAATCGTTGTGAATGACTTGGTAGTACCCAGTCTATGGTCGTTTTAAATATTTTGGAGTTTTGGTGGGGTTTTTTTCAATATAAATATTTTGGATGCCACTCCTGGGGACACACCTCCCCAGTCTATCCCATCATACTTCTGGGGAAAACCAGCAACCACTTTCTTCTTCTGGTTTCATTCCTAATTGAAATAAAAGCACTCACCAATCCTGAATTAGCCTTCCAGAGAATGGGTACTTGTAAACGGAGGCTGTGGGAGGAGGCTGTGAGCCTCCATTCCTTGGCGAGGATGCTCCATATCACAGATTTGTAAATTAAGATCTGCCTCACATTCCGCCATCTGCTAATTTAGCTTCTGAGTTTTCGGAGGATCTCATATGGGAAGGACAGACCTGAGATGGCTCACACACTCCACCTGGGGCCCTGACACCAAGCCTGGGCCCGGCATTGACACCACACCAGGCAGCCTGCCCCACCCACCATGGGCAGAGGGCCGCTTCTTGCATTTTAGTCTGAAAATGCCACAAAGCACATGGAATTCCAAGTCTGTTTGTAGAGGTTTCATTGGCAGATGCAACTCCAGGAGGAGGAGGAAAGGATGGGGATGGGAGGGAGTAAAAGGGAAGAGAATGCATACTGATGCATCTTTGCATACTTCTTTACAGTAGGATCAGACAAATGGAGACAGTCCAAGCAAGGCCAGCACCATGCCCAGAGAGCATGGCTGGGCTCCTGCCCACCCCATTACCTTAGATTGAGGGGTTCCTCCATGACGCCTTTCCCCTTCAAGCTGGGTTGGAAAGAGCAGAAGCTAAAAAAAAAAAGGAAAAGATTATTCCAGCAGCAGAGTCAAAACTTCCACCACCAAGAGACAGTTTTGGTGCCAGTCAAGAGGTAGGGCACATACTTGCCCCTCCCGCACCTCTTCCTGTCCCCAGGGCATGAACACCAAACCCAGGTGTACCTCTGAGGCAGACCCCCAGCATTATACATTCTAACCTTAATAAAAATGGCAATAAAACAGCAGTTGCAATAAAAGCCATGTATGTGTTTTGGATACCTCCTCTGGGCCAGGCACTTGACAATCCATTCCATTGCCAATTTCTGCAATCACTGCAAATGCCATCTAACTTAAGGCTCCTTGAGGCAGGGTCGTGAAGGGGAGGACCAACATTCACTGCCTGAGTGAGGGGTGAACTTCTAGGTGAACTGTGAAAAACTACGCTTAACATACAGAAATCACAGGGGGAAAGAGACGTGAGGTTCTGCATGGCACTATCGACTTCTTCAGTTGGGTCCAAGATGGGACTTGAAGAAAACTTTAGGAGGCAAGACAACGGCGCTCCTTGGAGGGGACTCGGAAGAAGGCTCACAGTGGATGGAGATGTGCCCAGAGCTGGTGCAAACAGCCTCGCTGCAGGAGTTGTGCTCTCCATCCTGGCCCTGCCCTGTGGACCCAGCAGCTGGTTCTAGTCCCAGTAACTAGCCAGGGCCAACAGGAAGGCAAGGCTAGAAACTCTGAGCACAAAAGGGGGTTCCCAGGCTCGAGGTGTCAAATATCACCCCAGAACTCCCAACCCAAAGTGGAGTTGAACATACCCTTCTCTCCCCATTCTGTTATTCTACCTTCGATGCTATCTGTCTATGGCTAGGAATCTAGCCCTTCTAGATTCTCCACAGATCTATTTATCTGTAACTTTAATAATAATGAAAAAAATAACTGTTAGTATTAAAAAATTAAACACTAGCTCAGATTTCTTGGATTGCTGCATTAATCTATTTGGAGAAGTTAAACTAAAACAGCAGGCTTTTCTAAGAAACAAAGATGTTCCATGAAGAAGTGGGGAATCAGTTGTTTGGAATTCTTTCCAGTGAAATATGAAATTGGAACAACTAAAACTGGCAACTGGGATCAAAAAGAAAAGATTAAGCCAAAAAATAATTTGGAAAATTAAAAAACCAAGCCAGAAAATTCTGGAAGGCCCATTAAACAGCCAGTTTCTTATATGTGTTGTGTCTGCACAAGTTTTTCCTCCTTTAGTCATTATTGTCCTAAATCACTTCAGTCCATGAAATGGGGCCTGTTTCTCTGGATTTAGGGAAGGCATTTCTGCATCTTTTTCTATACTTCATTCCGTGATTCACTAGCTCCGTATGTCAGTAAGTTCTTCCCATGTCTGATCTAAATCCTGCCTGCTGTGGGCTGAGAACAGTTCTCTGAGAACAGAGCTGAACTGTCATTGTCCTGTTCTCAGTTCATGACGAGAGGAGGATTTTCAAACCCTTACCTTTTGAAGACCTTACTCCGATCGCTGTTGTGAAAGACAAGAAACTTGGAATATCCATTTTGGAAAAAGAGCTCCAGGGCGAGATCCTATAAAGAGAAACCCCTTTTACTGCTGCTGAAGTTGCCTGAAATGAAGAAACTGCAGGCCACAGAGCTGTCAGCAATGGGTCATTTGGTTCTGTGTCAGACAACTGTTCCTGGTCGCTTCTTCCAACCTCTCCAGGGGGGTACAAAGACCTTAGTGACAGTGACGGGGGAGTCCCAGCAAAATCGGTAGGAGGGCAGGGGGCCCCAGACTTTCTTTGACTGAAGCAGGAAGCAAGAGCCCCACTCCCAGGATAAGCCAGGAACAGACAGAGGAAGGAAAGAGCCTGGTGGTACCTTCAGACTCCTTCACTTCTGGGTCATGAGTTTGGTTTCCTGAACCATAGAGTCACTTCATGAGAAATAATAGGGGATGGGGGGTTGGGTGGGTGCAACTCACAGTCTAGGCAGCACTGTATGCTGAGCTACAGACCGGCAGGCACAGGGTGCTTTGCCCAACTCCTTATGCAGAGCCATTTAGATGTGGCCATGCCGACATAGCAAGGGTATTTTGTTGATGTCTAAGTGAACTCTACATAATTTCCTGTCTTCTTCCTTTCCCTCTTCCCTCCCTGTCTCCCTTCTCGTCCAAGCTGTGTAAATAACGGACTTGGAACAGCCACAGAGAGAATCTCCACGTAGGATGAGGCTCAGGATGAGACCCAGTCAGGGAGAGAATTCCGAGGGCTGGAGGGAGGGAGAAGCCTGGGCATAAAGGGACTGAGGAAGCACTGTATCCGACAACTGAGTCAGGTCCTGGTCTGCCTGGCCAGTACTGCTCTCAATGTCCAGTTCTGGGCTCCAGGGCAGAGGAAAGTACCTGTGACAATAATGCAAACCTGTCTGGATGGGGTAGGGGTACACATAGGAGCCCTGCATATTTTTCTACAAACAGAAATGTAAATACTGTGCAAAACAGATGATCAGTGCAGACGTAATGGCTTCTCCGAGCAACCTTGAGCGCCCAAGAACTGACTTTCTTCTAGGGGAACCCAAGAGAGATGAGGGCTCTGCTCACGAAGCTCTCCCGGCCCCCGACTCCCACACTACTTGGCCATGCTCACAAGCTCTCCTGCTTCCCCTTTCCACCACTGTCAGGCTAACCAAACATCTGGAAACAATCACTGTTTACTGAGGGGAAAGAAACTCACTTGCTGATACCTATGTGCTACTATATATAATCTATAAGGCAGACATAATCATAAAATAATAATTTTGAGTATTTAGATGTACCAAAAGGTGTGCCGAGTGCTATATATGTAATGGTGGAAGAGACAAGATTTGATCACCTGTGCTCAGACATGCTTCAGTGGCAGGGCCCTGGTCAGGAGTAGGCTCATGCCAGCCCCACTACCCAGAACCCTCAGGGCGGGCCTTCTTCCAAGGTTCCCCTTCTAGCTCACTGTCCTTGCAAAGAAGCACACCAAGGTTAGGCAAGATGAGGACCAACACTTTGTGAGCAAAATCAGTGGAGAGGGAGGAAGAGGGCTAGTCGGATTCCAGAAGTGTGCTGATCCTTTCTAGAATGAGCTAGAAAGGCCCCCCTGAGCCTCTGTGTCAGAAAATAGTAAGGATACCCCCAGGCAGGAGGATCGTAGGATAAATTACAGACCCAAAGACATTTACAGCTAAAACACTCATGACTAGGTTGCTTAGGGCCAACCCCATCCCCCCTTGGCCTTAGCAGAACAGAGAGCCTCCGGAAAGGGTGGAAGAAAGATCGGGGGCCCTCCCTCCCACACGGGTGATCCCTCCTCTCTGCCTCTGCCAGCAGCCTGGGAGGACTCTGGACACTGATTCAGCTTTCTTCCTGTGAGGCTGGGCTGGGGAGGCCCAGGTGTGTTTGAGGCCAGGAGGGGCTCCTCCTTTTGCACCTGAAGTGAGAAGCCTCAGGCTGTGACTGGCTGATGGCAGAGCCCTGCCTCCGAAGGGCACCAACTCTGCTAGCCCCTCGTGAGCCCTGGAAGCACTGGCTGAAGCTCTGGGACCTTGGTTGGAGGGGACAATCAAGAGATCTCCAAACCACTGGGCCCAGGAAATGTCGGGGAGCTTGAAGATGGATGAGACTGTGGGGAGGGCAGAGGGGAGGGGTAGAGGTCAGCAGAGGGATCCACACACACAGATGGGGCAGGCTGACCCTGAACTCTTAGTCATCAGCTCTGCCATGAGGCAATGGAGCTGCACTGTCCTGTATTCCAGGATCTCCAAGGCCGCTCTGTGACGTGTCAAGGGGAAAGTAAAGCAAAGAGGCTGGATCCTCAATGACACAGTAAGAGAGAGAAGATTTCAGCAGCCACATAGGAGGGAATGGGGAGAGAGTGAAGCAGAACTGTCAACAAGGAAGCCAGGCCCAGCATAAGCCAGAGGACTTAGAGATGTGTCCCAAAGGGCACTGGGCAGTGCAGAGGTGTGAAGGGGGTCACGGAGGTGCGCCCCGCACTATCAGATGGGGCCTCCACAGCACCTTTTACCTTTTCCATGAAGAGATGGCTCTCCCTCTTGCCCCCTCCCCGGGGCATACCTGCAGCAAGAAGCGTGCCTGCCGGAGCTCCCTGAGGTCCCCGTAGCTGTGTCTCTGGCACGAGTAGTGGTCGGAGGACCTGTCTTTGCTGCACATGTTGAAAATGAATGGATCGCTGATGCTGAAAAGGAAGCACGACATTCAGCGAGAGAGCATCTGGAGGGCTTGCTCTCTCTCCTGCCCTGTGACACCCTGGACCCCATGTTTCTGGAGACACTCAGGGGGAGTGCTGCAATCACGACCCACTGGGCTGCCACCCCACCGACCTGCTGAACCCTTTCCAAGCTCCTGCCTGTGTCGGCCCTGCCCTGGAGCAGGGTGGGGCATCCCTGTCACCGGGTGAGGGGATGGCCTCCAGGGCAGACAATGGCACAGGATAGAGGGGGTGAATATAAAGCTTTCTGGATGCAGGGGTCAAATATGGGTTGAGGGGGTGGAGAAGGGTGAAAAAAAGATCCCATTACCCATGGAGAAATTTCAGGCCAGAAAGAAGGGGCAGAAAGATGAAAAGCCTCCATAAAGAAACCCGGCTTCAGCAACACAGGGTCTGGGGTGGCCCAGCCACGTGGGATGGCATCTAGAATATCATGGGAGAAAGGGGCAGAGAATCCCTGAGCCCCAAAGAAGGATGCAGTGAGCTGAGAGCACTGGCAGGGTGGAGGACACTGACCACGGCATCAGCGGTGGCCCCAGGGTCCCAACCCAGATCCAGGAGCTCTCTCAGCAGTCAGAACGACACCCCCACCCCCCGCCAACCACCTTGGGGAGAGAGGGAGAAAAGAGAAAGGGAGCATCGTGAATTTGATTAAGATTTATCCCACAGAGGACAATTTGGGCACTGCAAGTAATGGAAACACCTTTAGGTAACAAAGCTTTTCACCACCAATATGAATGGGGACTTGAGAAATAAAACTGATTTCAGGTATAGAGTTATATTTCTGAACTTCTGAGTTATATAGCAAATTTCAGTTGTGACTAAAAACACTCTGATCAAATGCCTATTTGGGACTTGATTACTGAGGGGCATTCCAGGCACCCCAGCCCCCAAGAAGCCTGTATATCAACCATAGGTCCAAAGAGCCAAGAACCGTGAAAGCCCCTGCCCCAGCACAAGGTGGCAGGTTCGGGTGAAGCTGCTATCCCACATGCTCCCACCCCAGCTCTGAGTGTGGCCCTCCCCACCCAGCCTTCGGAGCAAGCCACCAGGCCTCCGAGCCACGCTTCCCAGGGGAAGCAGACAGATCATTTGTCACACGGGTCAGCAGGGATTCTCCAGTCACTGGTCAGTGGGGATGGCCGGGCATCTGCAGCACTGAGGGCGTGCACCTGTGCACAATGCAGAATGGTCCCTGAAGGTGGAAAGGAAGGCTGCTCCTGGGGGTTACGGCCTGAGCCTGTTGCTCAGCCTCCTGCCATCCAGGGTCAAGGCTCAGCCCTTTGCAGCTCCTCCTACCTTTTCTTAGAACAAGCCTCTCGAATCTCTGCCTTGAGACACATTGCTGTACGACTGATCAAAAATAAACGTGGCTTTGGTTCTGGATGCTTCTTCCTGGGTGCTTTCATCCAAATCTTCTGGCTAAGGCTCTTTGTCCTCCCATCAAGGGCTAAGCTGCACTTCTGCTGAACTTTGCTGATTTCCCATGGGGCCATGGTGGTAATTCTGGTTCCTACTCCTAGCTTAGGTCAACCAGTATCTCAGGTCCAGACACTGGCAAGAATGACAGTGAGGTTGCCTCTGTGCTCCCATAGCCCCATGCCTGCGGGAACCACAGCAAACATCATCTGCACCTCAGCCACACTTTTGGTTGGTTCTCTTCCCATCAGACTATGAGTGAGGTCATTGGGGGTACAGACCTGTACCCACGGCTCTCTATCCTCTTCATCTTCCCCAGAGCTCTGGGCATGTTTGCTGAGTGGACTGACAACCAGGCAGACAGCCTGCCAAGCACATCCTGTCTGTTGTTTAATTTAAACCTCATAACAAAGCCTTACAGAGGATGTGCCATTAGTATTCCCATATCAGACATGAGGAAACTGCATTCCAAAGAGGAGAAGTGACTCTTCCAAGGTCACATGGAACTGGCTTGAAACCCGGGTCCTCTGACTCTAAAATCCAAGCTCGTTCACCAATACCTTATCTCCTCTGAGGCCAAAAGGCTCGCTGGCTTTTGACAGAATCCTCCGTGCAAGCTCCCTCCTTGTAGCTCTCTCTGTGCTGACTGATCCTGTGACCCAGCACTGATGACATGAGGAAGAATGTTCTGGAAAATGCTTTTAGGAAGGAGCTTGTAGGAGGAAGTGTATTCATTTTTCTCCTACTTGCAGGGATTGAATAACCTTATATGGTAGGAACTCAGACTGACTCAGATGCTCAGGAAAGCAAAACTGTAAAAACGTTATGGAGTTCACTGAGGTGAGCCCGGATTGGAGTTCTGACTTATGCAGTGTTTGTCACACAGCTATGACTGGGTCTGCTCGCCAACACTGTTTTCTCCCTGCTCTGGGCCTTAAGGCAGAGTTCAGGCCCTTACGGCCAATGGATAGAAAGGAGGAGCTGAGTCATGTTCTTCTTTAGGTAGAGCTGTGGCCACAGTTTATAGGATGCCGTTCACTGCTCTATTGTATGACAGCTACCATAATATATGCAAGCTTGCCGGACTGGCTACAGTATACTTTTTAACTTCTTAACTAGGGAAACCACAGTAAACTAAGTGATAATCGTATTGGTTGACCTAGTCTTTGATAGTAAAAGTGGATTTCAGACTAAAATATTTGAATTAATCTAATTACTATCAGAATTTATACCTGTAATTTATACCCAGAATCATTCACTAGATCACAAGCTCTTTACCAGACTCAGCCCACATCTGACTTATCTCTTTGTGTGTGTGGAGTCTACCCCAGTGCCTGGCACAATACGAATTTCCAGTATCTGTTGAATTGAATTAAACAAAGGAAAGATACCTCAAAAATTTTGACTAATGTGGAGAAAATATCTGACTGTAAGCACCCTATCACAAAGAACCAGTTGGATGGCTTGGATTCCAACAAAATGAATCAAATGTTATATACCTTGAAAGGTTGTCTTCCGCTATTATGGGTAGACTAGTGTTCTCCAAGAGGGAGATGTTGTCTGTTGAAGTCCTAACCCCCGGTACCTCAGAATGTGACTTGTTTTTTGGAAATAGGGTGTTTACAGAGGTTTATAAAGTTAAAATGAGGTCAAGATTGGCCCTAATCCAATATGGCTAGGGTCCTTAAATAAAGGGGAAATGTGGACACAGAGACACACACACACACAGAGGGAAGATCTCGTGAAGACATACAGACAGAAGGTGGCCATGTGACTGATGTGTCTCCAAGCCAAGAAAAGCCAAGGGCTGCAGGGAAACACCAGAGGCTGAGGCAAGGAAGGAACCTCTCCAAGAGCTGTACAGAGACCATGGCCCTGTTAACATCTTGATTTTGGACTTCTAGGCCTCCTGACCTGGGAGACAATAAATTTGGTTGTTTAAGCCACCTAATTTTTGGTATTTTGTTATACAGCCATAGAAAACAAGTATAATCATTCTATTCAGGTTACAGTGATCTCACTGAAAGCAAAAGAACCCATCTAGAAAGGTCCTTACTTTCTGAGGAACGCTCCAAAGTACCAAGTGCAATCAATGCTGGAGGGTTTGCAGTGTTCCTGAGTTTTATTTGGGATATTTTTATGGTGCATCAGAGAGCCTCTTTCAAGGTCTAGTGCTCAACTATACTCAATTTGATGGCAGTCTTTTAGAGAAACATTTCAGGGTTGCGTTAGCTTTATTTTTAACTGGCTTATTTATGTATCTTCCTTAGTCTCCATGGTCAAAATAAGACTTAATCCCCATTGATCTGACATGATCTAATAGCCAGTCTCAGAGAACCGCATCTCCACGAGTGCCAGAAGTTTCTTAAGGCAGCAGACAAGACCTCAGAGAGAAAGCACTGTCTGGTTAACAAATACTTCTTTGAGGTCTGGTGACTAAAATTACCTAAGCAATTCCCACATGATATTCCAGGGTAGTCATTTGTTCTCACTCCACTCCTACTCACATTCTAGAAAAGTACATTTCCAGACATGGGAAGTCTCCTTTGTCATTGCAAATCAAGTGAGTGTATACAACCCAACAACTGGGCTTCTATTAAAAGTGCAGATATAGTCAATCTGATCATGTTTAGATGCACCTCATAAACACAATTTACCTAATCAATAAGATCTTATCTAACACTAACATGATTTAAACCAGAGGTTGAGAGTGAAGCAATGGATTATGCAAGTCATTACACGGGCATGCCACGCATATAGGTAGAGGAGAAAGCTTTCATCGGCTCTCAGAAAGGCAAGTCTGCAGACCCACTGTCCATATTGATCAGTATCAATAAAACATGAGCAATAAGATGGGGTGCATGTGCCAAGTATTAATTATGCTCCTCCTGCCTTGGAAAAGCACAGAAGATTCGCAGCAATCGGTGAACGTTTGATATGAATAAAAGATGGAAATTAGCAGAAAGAAAAATGCCAAGCATTTTAAAGCAAATCTAAATCAAAGGAGGGTGGGCTGACATCTCTTCTTCCACACTTCTTAAACTTCTGCTTCCTGCCATAAACTGGAAATGATATGAGAACCAGGAGCTAAAATTCTTCAGTTATTGGCAGAGAAGGCTCTAGTTCTTCTGTCAATAGTCTAAGACAGTGGTTCTCAAAGTGTGGTCCCAGACCAATAGCATCAGCATCACCCAAGAACTCGTTAAAATCTCAGGCTCTTCCGAAGATCTACCAAACTGGACATTAGGGTGAAGATTGGTCCCCATAAGTCTGTTTTAACTAGCCCTTAAGGTGACTTGATATTAGTTTAAGAACTGCTGGGTTAAGAGGTTATCTTGTCATTGTTTAAACCTTTGCTAACCAGAAAAGTCAAGAAGTCTTCATCCATATTTGTTCAAATGTAATGATCAAGTGAGGCATATTACCTGACAGCTGACCTCCTAGCCAAAGTGAGAACAGAGGCAATATGACTGAACAGTTGTACACTGTGAACACAAGAGAATTAACCAAGGAGAGCTACCCGAATAGAACAAATACACTTGATTATAAAGAAGAACTTCTGAATTTCCTGCCAAAGACCTCTGGTATTAGTTGATGTAAGAAAAAAAAAGACTTTTCTAAGTTCTACCCAAATCCCAACCAACTTTCAAAACCCAGATCTCCAGTCGCCCCCGCTCACCACACTAGCCCCATGTCATCAAGTGTGACCCCAGAAGGCTCCTCTCATAATAAATATTTTGTCCTCTGATGTCAGTGTGCTTCAAACTCTTTCCAAATGAACCCATTTGTGTGGCTGAGTGCACTCGTGTGCCTCACTCAGCACGAGGGGCACTGTCTGATGGCTTGCACAGAACGAGCAGTCCACATGCTGTTCAATGAGCAAGCTCATGGCACAGGATTTAATCACTGAAATAAGGAGAGAAGCCCCCTGTCTTGAGGTGTGTGCCATATCACGAGAGGCATGAGGAGCAGCCGTTTGTTACCCACCCCAAACGCCAGCTTTGGGAAACCTCAGTCATGAATGTCTGTGTCTTCGTTTCTTCTATTTCAGCTCATGGCTTGGTTTCAGGCACAAACATCAGCCCACAGTGAGAACAAAGTGGGAGGAGCAGGGGTAGGGGTGGCTGAGAGGCTCAGGGAAGGACCTGCTGGGGGAAGGAGGGAACTCACTTAGATAAGCAGTGGCGGGTGCAGTAGACATCACCCACGGGGGAGAGGGTGAAGTTCTCACAGATGTAGAAGTGCTGGTGGCCAAAAAGCAGGACGCCTTCGGAGACCAGGTGGCCCTGCACGATCACCAGGGAGTACTTCTGTGTCACCTGGAGGGAAACAGCGTCACAGTCAGTTCATGTGCATGTGAAACATTCCCAACATGCTTATGGATGACCAGTCACCCACTGAGACACTGGAAGTCGGAGTAGCGCCGCATAAGAGGGACAGAGCTGCTGTCCAAGAGCTGCCCTGCTCTTCATAGTTTAAGTGGCACATCTATACTCAACGCCCTGTGTGGTGACCTCATTTACCTAAGACCACCCCTGCCCTCACCAAGGCATGTGGATGAGTATTTATTGCTGTTTGGAGCATATTGACGATCTGCCTCTCACTTTACCCCCTCCACAATCACGGAAAACATTCTGCAGTCAACGATGAGGAAGGTTTTCAAGGTACCAGCATCCCTCAGTTACAGAGGCAAAGGAGCTTGTCAGGGAGCCAGCTGGTAAGTGGCTGAGCCGGGAGCGGAACCGGTCTGCCTAGACCCCCAAGTGTAAGACTGATACTGCTGTCTCTGCAAGGCCAAGGCTAGTCCAGATGTGTGCAGAAGAGGCCCGGGCTCCGCCCAATCCTTCCTTTCAGACTCAGGTTCATTCTCTCGGCAGCTGGAAATGCTGGCAGTTTTTCAGAATCACCTCTGCTAAAGAGAAAGCCTGGCCAAAGGTCACATCCCCTTCCCAGTGGCAGTCTGTACCCAGCAACTGGTCACTGCAGGGCAGGAAGAGTCGCCCTTTGCCTCAATTCTAGCCAACTCTGAAGAATCACTCCAGACCTCAAGCTCCTATGGGATCAACTGAGGCCTTTGCTGAGACTGCCTCGGAGCTGCCCTTCTCCCTCTGCCCGATCCTGTGATTATCACTCCCAGTGAATTTCCCGCATACACGTCTCTGGCTCGTAGTTGGCTGCCTGGGGAGCCTGACCTGGGACAATGTCTCGGTATGACCTAGAGTCCTACAGGAAGTAAGGACTAACTGGGTCCTCACATGGACTACATTCCTGAACAAGTGAGGAAATAATGAATTCTAGATGACAGGAACCCAAATGGAATAAGAGTAAGGCCAAGGCCAAATTTTCTCAGAGCAATTCTATGCTAATTCCAGTTACACAGAAGAGGAACTGATTTTTTTCAACTACTTAACATATGACCATTGTAAACATTTTACACATATTAACCAATATAATCTTTTCAATCAGGCAAGGGAAGTTTTACTACTGGAAAAAAAAAAAGGTCCCAGAGATAAAAGTCTCACCCAAGATTAGTCTTATAGTAAGTGGGTAGAGCCTGGGATTGGAGCTAAGCTTCCTGCTCACCGTTGGGACCAATAATGGGACTACAGTGACGAAATCTGAAAAGCAGGCCTTGAAAACCAGTTCTCCAACTCGTGCATCAAACGGGATCAGTCAAAATCAGGGCCAAGGCCAGAAAATGAAGATTCGCCAAGGGTTTTTTGTTCCAAGCTAAGCATTACCCACTGAAATCCAGAGCAAGTCATCTCTGAACTATTTTTCCCAAGTGAGCACTAGCTGATTGCCCAGGTTCTTAAAACCCAAGCCCTCTGCAGGCTGCTGGCTCTCCTGCATCCACCTTGTCAGCGGAGCTGGCCCTCGAACTGCCTGCAGAGCCAGGTTCACCATGGACTCACTTCCAGCTGTGTTCATTCATCCAGAAGGCCATCTATTCAAAAGTTTGGACTGAGCACCTACTACATGCCAGGCCCTGAGCTAGGTTTTGGGGACAGAGGCATGGCCAAGACAAACAAGAGCCCTATCCTCACAGGGCTTAAAATCCAGGGGGGGATGATGGATAGTATGCATACACATCAATGAATAAACCATCACAAATTGTGCTACGTGCTGAGAGAGAAAAAATGGGGTGATAAGAACAAGGAAGAGAGAGGCTTTCAGGGACACTTTTTGACACAAACTCTGAGACTTGATTTATGGAAGTGGGGCAATCATGGAAAATTCAGAGAACATTTCAGGGGGAAAGAACATCCAGTCCAGAGTTAGAGGCAGTCGGGGCAAATTGATGAGTATAAAAGAGATCAAAGTGGCTGAATCGAAGTTGAGAAGTAGGCATGCTTAGATCTGGGCTTAGAAATCTTGGTAAGGCCATTGGGTTTTATTCTCATTGCAATAGGAAGTCATGGGTGGGGTCTTTTCTGAAAGAAGATTCTGGCTGCTGGGGGCATAGTAGATCAGAAAGAGCCAACAGTAGGTGTCAGTCATGTGGCCCTTTCCGTGGTCCTGTGCAAGAATGGTGGCTTGGGATATGGTGGCAGAACGAAGTGGGAAGAAAGAGAGAAATAGGGAAGCTAAGCAAGAAGAGGTAGAATCGACAAGAAGTGCTACTCAGCAGACTGGAAGACATAATAATAATAATAATAATAGGAAGGATTGAGGATAAATGTCTACTTTGGGATGTAAGCAATTGAATGGAGCCCTCCAGCTTCCCTGAAAGCCTTCCCCAGAGGCAGCCACCATCACCACTTTATTGTATAGATGGGTTTATGGATGGGTAGCCAATACTCCACCCCAATATACACTGCTTTGTCACGAGGGCTGTTTTGAGTCAAAGACACTGAAACAACAGCAGGTACAGGAAGGGACTCTGGCCTACCCCTTTCTTCCTGAAAGCAGAGGATTAAACTCCCAGGTAAAAAAACACCCTCCATATATTAGGAGGAAACAAACACACTTAGCACCACAGACACAGTTCAGACCTACGGAAATCTGTACAAACAAACCTGGCTGGCCAAACCCTTACCTCCCTTGAGCTCCCTGTATATTTTAGTTACTTTTACACAATTATTATACTTTGTTCAACCAAAGCACTTGGCCCAACCACTTTTTGGGGTGTGCATTTTCCTGTGAAGGCTCCCAGGTACCTATAAAAGTAACATTCGTATTATCCTGTTCATCTGTCTTCTGTCACCTTAATTCTCAGGCCTACTTGGAGCCTAATGGGGTAGGAGAAAAGTTATTCTCTCCTACAGTATATACACTAAAAATTATACTCATATACTTATGAATGTATAAGAAGCTATATACATACCCATTTTTATTTGATACAAATAGCATATTCATATGCTTACTGTTCTGCATCCAGTTTTTTCCCTTCATGGCCCATCTTGGAGACCCTTGCGAATCACTTCTTACACAGTTGTCTCTGTCTTATTAATAAGAACAGAGTATTTCCTTGCAAGGATGTACTAGAACTTATTCGACAAACCCGCTATGGAATCAGGTTGTTTTCTACGTTTGGACATCACAGGCGATGCCGCGGTGATCTTGCACCTATGTTGCTCAGAACACTCAGGTAAATCTGAAGGATACATTTCTAGAAGCTGGACTGCAGACCAAGAATGTGGGTATCTTAAACTCTCCTCTGCTGGTGGACTGCCCTCCTGCAAGATGGGCACTTTCACACTCTCACCAGCCTTGTCAGAAGGGTGATGCGAGCTTGTTTAAACTTTCTTCTCTTACCTTTTGTACAGAGAGGACTTCATCCTCAAGTTCACACGGTGAGATGCAGCCCTGGTCTGTGCACCTCCGAACCTCTCCCCTCCCCACGAATCCCCACCCTCACCCCATCCTCCCTTGGTGCCAATGTGGCAAGGGCTGGAGCACATTCCTATGAGCTCCCGGGGTTTTCTTTTGGGGAGGAGGGAAATTAAGTAACAATCAGAATAAACCAAACCACAAGAAAAATGTCTGGTGAGAGCTGGGTTAATAGCTTAAAAATTGATTCTGCTAGAAAAGAATGGCATTTAAAAAACTAAAAAATGAACCCAAGTGAATTATTACCTGCTCTTCCATTTAAATTAGCCCTGGGAGGGTTGCCTCCCCAGGTTTACTGATGATTAAGAAATCCCTCATGCTGTGATTCTATTGATCACTCTAAAAAGAGAGGAACTTCAGCTTCAGAAATAGAATTTTTTTTAAGATCATCTGGATAATATATTATCAGTCCTGCAGGTACATAACTAAGTATGTGACCACTCCTGGCCCTGTGTATGATGAGGAACAGGTTGTCTGGAAATCCAAAAATCCCAGAGCTGAAGTTATAGAGGCAGTACTTTGTTGGGACATTCTGTCGAAGACCCTGCCAGCACATTCTCCCAGAGTCGAGCAAAAGGGAAGGTCAGCTGGAGGCTCTTTCAAGGTCTTTCTTGCATTGCTGGTCTGCAAGTTAGTGCAATGCCCAAACTTGAGGGGTAGAAAAACAGATGCAGCGCCGTCCGATAAGGTACCCAGAACAGAGCAGATGTGTACATTTCCTTATATTTGTGTGCAAAATTGACTGCAGATAAAGCTTTAACCGCACGGATCATGTGTCCCTTTTGTCCATCTCCTGCTTGCCTAGACCCTGCTGTCAATACATTCTGTTATACTGGCATATACAGTAGGGATCCTCATTTTTTCAAAAAAGCACCGATTACTATGAAAAGTTAAGTATCAATAAGGAGAAATTACCTTTATGTTGGCTACCTGTGAACTCTGGCACCTTGATCACTTTTAAATGGCATATTGGGTCATACTAGCAATAAAAAATGTATCTTAAACAATAAAGAGATACTATTTTTTATATCAATTTGGCAAATTTGAGAAGAAATAGAATGCTTGATAGTGGTGCATCTTTTCAGGCTGAGACAAGGAGCAGGGACGCCCCCTGTCTGCCTGCAAGCGCCACTTCCATGGGCAAGCCAGCAAAGAGCTGAGCCTCTCCGCCTTTCAAGCCTGCCTCCCCGGAGACCAGATGGAAAGGATGGAAAGTGCACCAGCGTCATGTGCAACATACTGAGGACTATTCAAAGCATGCACTTGCACAGGATTTACTCACTGGTGATTGATTGAAACTGGAGCATGTTTCTAGCCCGGGCAGCTCTGAATGCTGTAAAACCTGGATGTGTGGCTCGCGGGCATTTATTTAGAGAGCATGTATGAGAATCCCCTGGGCAGCTTGCTGGAGTTCACATCCCCAGGCTATATTCCCAGATGCTCTGGTTCAGCAGGTACAGAGTGGGACCTGGAATCTGCTGGTTAGTGAGCTGCCTAGATGACGCTGAAGACCGTGCTTTGGGAAACGGACTCACAGATACCAGCGAGGCTATGAAAGAGGAGGTCTCCTCTCATAGAGGCATGCTGCTTATACCTCATTCATTCATTCATGCATTCATTTCTCAGACCTGCGCTGAATGTGTAGTGTGAATCCTACACATGTCAGGTGGATGGGGGGATAAAGCACACCTTCATGGTGCTCGTGATCTAACAGGAGAAAGAAGAATATCAACTGTCCTAATACAGGATGGAGAGGCACTCGGGGCACAGGGGGCGCTGTCTGGCCCAGACAGGGGTTGAGTGAGGGGGCGGGGTTGACCTGAGAGCAATGGTTCCCAAGGAGGTGACCTCAAGGCTGGCATTAGGAGTAAAGAAGCTGAAAGCAGGGGAGAAGCATGCCAAGGCACAGTCATGAGCCAGCTGGGCATGTTTAGAGATCATAAGTCGATGCATACAATTAGAGTAAAAAGTCAGGCGTGCATGTGTCCTGTGTGTCTGCGTGTGCGTACATGTAAGGTCTGGGGAGGCCACAGGGCCAGCTGGGGAATGGCCTTGTGCACAAAGTATGGCAGACAGAGTCGCAGAAGGTGTTACATAGAGATGACACGTATCTCCACATCTTAGAAAGCCAGTAAGGGCCGTTCACCTACACGGGGAGTTACTACCCTGAAAGGTTAACACACTTCTTCTCTTCCTGTAAAGGGCCTCCTCTCAAAATACCTGGGAGGAGCCTGATGCGGCTCTCTGCTGTCCAGAAAAAAATAACTCCCTTCGACCTGATTCCTTGCAGCAAGCCCAAGCTTCACAGGGAGTCTGTATAAAAAAGAATTTAAAATTTTCCGTGTCATCAAAGAGAACAGCCACAGCAAACAACTCCCATTTGACCTCTGACTCTGGTCTGGTCTTGGAAGCCCGTTTTGCCAAGTGCAGCCTCACCTCTAGGAGCAGCTTACGTGGCAGGGTACAAAGGGCCGTCCCCTACGGCACAGCGGCTGACTCTGGCCCACAATTAATATGCATTAAATATACCACTTCTCACGTCAAATGGAACTGCTTGCAGGGAAATGTGTTTGTGGTTCCGGGGATCATTAATCAATGACGCAAGGGCGGCACAGAGTAATTACCATCCCAGGTATCGCTGGAGGCGGTCAAAGCTCCAACACTCACATGAAGACATGAGTTAAGCTGCTGCCACTCTGGAGCCCCAGGCCTGCCTGCTTCGCCTGGAAGCTGCTGGCAGGGCCAGGCCACCCAGAAGCCTGGAAAGAGGTTACAACCTGGCGAGTCTCCTGGACCGTTCTGGCAAAGCACTTCCGAGGGGACAAGGGAGGGGGAAGCAGGGACTCACCGTGGGGCGGCCTGGCCAGCTTACATGATGGCTGGCTGGCGGCCAGTGTTCCAGTGTTCTAAGCCCAGAGGCACCCATCACACACCCCTGTTGTGAGTGTGCATTCACTTAGAAATTTGGAAAAAGCACAGGCCCTAAAGGTCGAATAGCAATGGCTGAGTCAGGGGACTCCCTCGCTTACAACCAATTCTTACTACAAAATGTCTCAATACAGGAAGAAAGTAGCACCCTGAAGAAATACTGAGGATATAGGTCAGTGCAACAAACCCTCCTTCCTCAATGTCCAGTTCCCATCCTTGACGAGAAGTCAGTGGACCTGAGGCAAGGGCACGAGCAGGCGGGCAGGACAGCTCGTGCTGGCCTGCTGTGTCCTGCGCAGAGATGCCATGTGTGGTGAGGGACCTGGAGGCCTGCCCACCTGGGCCAGTGTTACCCAGAAAGTTTACAAAAGAAGCACAAGAGGGTGTGGAGCCAACATCTGCGGGCTCCAGAATGGGAAGGTTGCTGGAGGGGAGGGCAGTGGGGAGTTCAGTGCAACTTGCTCAACACAGTGAGATGGAAGAGAGCGGAAAACCATGTGAATTTAGAGTGACACGGATCTGCAATCAAATCCCAGTAACTTCAGCCGACAGGCACACCAGGCCCGACTTTTGCCACCTGGAAAAGGAAAGTGAGGGAGCTGCCCTCAGGGGTCCTGGGAGATGAGATGAGGTGCTGTATGAAAAGCACACAGACCCCCGGCTCTGGACGTCCTTCTGGTGGCTTTTTTTCCGTAGCAATAAACAGAGAGCAGAAGGAGGCTCTCAGTCCAGTCAGAGCACGTCCCCTGTGCCGAGCTGCCCTCCTGGGCACAAATGGCATCTGCCCCCTCCTCCCGCCTGTGGTGGTGATGGATTTGCTGTTGAAGCCAGGCCCTGCTCAGCCCTGTCTCATCTGCTTCCAGGGGGCTCCCCCAACCAGCCAGGCCCAGGTCCTGGCTGCAGGCAGTGTGTCCACCCTGAGAGCTACAGACACCCAGCTGGCTCCCTGCAGGCATCTCTTAATGCAGCTGCGCTCACCCCGTTCAGCAGACCTTTCCAGAGCACAGATTCTTCATGTCAGAAAAGGGAGGTCCAAGGATAAATTCAAGCCCATCCCTGCCTGTCAAGAAACCACAGGGAGACCTGGAAATGACGTCAGAGCTATGAGATGAGGGGGTCCTGGCGGCAGAGTGAGCAGAGTGCCGTGGGCGTACACTGGACACCAGGACAAGTTCACCCAGAAGGAGGCTCGGCTACAGGGCAGTGGTGAGAGGGTGGGCCTGGGCTGTGGCAGCCTGGCTGGTTGATGTATGGGAGGGAAGGGGGGCAACTCAGGGGGCCCATGCCCCCACAGACCACCAGGGCCTGCTCCCCAGAGAGCTCCTAGGGCAGATCTGACTCTACTCCTCTGACCAGGATGTTCTTGGGTTCCTGCAGCCTGCTTCTTCACGTCCTTCCTGCCTCTTGCTTTAAATTTAGGGACTCACTGCCCTCTCTCTTTGCCCCGCCTCCCCTTCATGCTCTGTCTCTCTCAGTGTCTCAAAAATAAACATTAAAAAATAAAATTAAAATAGGGGCGCTTGGGTGGCTCAGTCAGTTAAGTGCCCAACTTTGGCTCAGGTCACGATCTCATGGTTCGTGGGTTTGAGCCCCGTGTCGGGCTCTGTGCTGACAGCTCAGAGCCTGGAGCCAGATTCAGATTCTGTGTCTCTTTCTCTCTCTGCCCTTCCCCGCTTATGCTCTGTCTCTCAAAAATAAATAAACATTAAAAAATAATAAAATAAATTTAGAGACTCGCTCTGTTTCACCACATACTAATCCAGGCTCTAAACCTGGCAACCTCCCTGTTTTTCACAAAATGTTGCATTTTGTAGTGGATGCAGGAAGCTTATGGGGCCCCATCCCACCAGGCCCCGTCTCTCAGGGGCTCTTCTCTGACTCTCCGCCTCATCCTCCACCACCTCAGCGGGAGCGGCCCCACTCAGACCCCTTGAGTCTCACATTGCACCCAGGCACTGACCGGGCAGCACCTCGCCGCACAGGGGCATCTCAGGAGTCAGGCCAGCTGGGGCCAGGTTTTCATAGGAGCAATTCCTTGTTGGCATTGATGGGCCCTTTCCCACTTCCTCAAGGTCATGACATAGGTACTGGGGTTTGCACCCCACCCCTACTTCCATCTTGGAATGAGAGAACAAATCCCGAGACAGTATTAAAAGAAGAGCAATGGGGCACCTGGGTGACTCAGTCGGTTGAGCATCTGATTCTGATTTCGGCTCAGGTCATGATCCCAGGGATGTGGGATCGAGCCCCTTGTTGGGCTCCCTGCTGAGTGTGGAGCCTGCTTAAGATTCTCTCTCTCTCTCTTCCTCTTTCCCTCTGCCCCCTCCCAGGCTTGCTTGCTCTCTGTCTCTCTCGATTAATTAATTAATTAATTAAAAAAGGACAATGGCCTACTGTGATAACAGCAGATACAACCCACCAAGAGCTCCCTCTGCATGGAAAGCAGTTTCAGGCAGGGGCACACCGTATCCCTTCAATCTTTGATACAAACTGGTGAGTCCAGGAGTATAACCCCATTTCAAGAGACGAAATGAGGTCAGAAGTGATTCCATTACTTTATTCAAAGTCATTAGGCCTATAGGTGGTGGAGACAGGATTGGGTAGGCAGGGTCTGTACCAAGTCTGCCTGTGGCCTCTGTCCCCACGCCGCCCCCTTTGGGGAGCCTGGCCCTACACGGTCCCTTCTTCAGGGAGCAAGTGTGTCCAGTGGTTTGGTTCCACTGACCCTGGAGAAACAGGCTGAATCTGGAAATAACCTCTCCTGTAACTTTACCAGGAAGCCAGAGGCAGCAGCACAACCCAATGAAATGAATCAAAACAGCCTGTGGGAAGAACAAATGTCCAGATAATGGCAGGAATCACCTTGACTTTGCAGCTGCTCAGTCTTTGGTTCCAGAGAGCTTCTGCTCATTTGGGCCCCCCTGCCCCCAGGCTGTCCCCTCCGGGCAGAAGGGGATACCAAGTGCTAAGTGGGAATGTGACTGCTCCTGCTCTCAGTGCCTGCCAGGTTCCGCATGCTCCTGTCTGCACCGCCTAGAGATCCCTGCTTCCACAACAAGCCACGTGTGGCACTTCTGACAGGTTCCTGCTGTGTGACATGAAGACCAAGAAAGTCTGAAGTTTAAGTACAAGACAGGGGAGGATGGGAAAACAGTGTCTTCCTGGTCCTCTCCTGCCTCTCCGGGGCTAGCAAAGTCAATTACCTGTGGGCCTCAGCCTACCCCACCCCCTCCACCTCCAACAAGACGCCTGAGGGACATGCCACTGGGTAGGACAACCAGTAAAAACAAAACTCTCAGAGACCAGGACAGTTACCAATGTTATCCATCTGCTGTGTAGACTGAGGCTAAGACTTGGCTATGATCATAAACTTCAGAACTTGTCGTCACCAGCCCACTTAGGGCTGGAACCATCAGGCTGGGCTTACTAGGTACACGTAGCCAGGCTACCTGCAGAGGCTCCCCTCAGTAAGTGAGGACATGGATTAGGTAGGATATAGACCCTGAGTGACACTAAGTGGCAGGTGGTATTCCACAGATGTCCCCACAGATGTCCCCCAAGACCCTTGTCCCCGATGCTCCCATCAGACACTAATGTAAGTGCTGCTTGAAAAAACCTGCAGATGAAATTAAGGTATAAATCAGCAGACCTTAAAATACAGAGATTATCCTGGATGATCTGATGGGTGCAACATTCTCCCCTTAGCGGCAGAAGAGGAAGGTAAAAGAGTTGGCCAGTGGGAGAGATATGACGGGAGAGGGATGCAGGGGTAGATGAGGCAGAAAGGGGCCAGCAAGGCCCGAAGTGGGAGAAAACTTGACCTGCAGTAGCCAGCTTTGAGGATGGAGAAGGGGGCCACGAGGCAAGGGATGTGGGCGGCCTCTAGAAGCTGAGAATGACCACTATCTACCAGGAAGCAAAGAAATAGGGACCTTGGTCCTACAGAAGCATGGAACCAAAGTCTGCCAACACCTGGGTGAGCTTGAACATGGATTCATTTCTAGAACCTCTCAAAAGAAATGCAGCCTGGTCCACACCTTGCTTTCAGCTCTGTGACCCTAAACAGAGAGTCAGTGGAGCCATGTTGTGCTGGGATTTTTGAGATAATAAACATGTGTCGTTTTAAGTCACTAAGTTGGTGGTAGTTTGTTACAGCGGCAACAGAAAATCAATATACCAAGCAAAAGCAAAGCAGTGCCATTGATCTGTTGTTATCAAAACAAGGAAAATAACCAACATGGAGACATGCAATCCAGTATTTTCCTTATCCTATGAAGAAAGTAGGAGGGGATAGCTGGAACATGGCTTCTGGTTAATATGCATCCTTCATGTCAGGGTTTCCCACTCTGGCAGTATAGACATTTTGGACTGAATAATTATTTTCTGGTGGAAGGTGGGGCAGTCCTGAGCATTGGAGGATCATTAGCAATGTCCCCGGGCTCTGTCTATAAGATGTCAATAGCACCCCTTCCCTACCAAGACGTCTCCAGACATTGGTAAATATACCCTGGCGGTAAAGCTTCCCCCTGTTGAGAATCACTGCTTCATATCATCTTCTAAGGGCATAAGGCAAAGACAAGTTTTTATAGGAAACCTTAATCTCCTATCTGCTTTTCAACTGACGACACATTTATCAAATATCCATTTCTCAAATGAACACAATACTATATGAATACATCCAAATTGTTATAGGCTGTTAGCCTCAGCACCTGGATATCATGAATACCTACACACACACATATAAATGTGTATATGTAGATGTAGATTTTATGTATATACGTTTTTGTTTCCATTTAAAATTTCACAAAGCGGACATATATTACTTCCACAGTCAAAATAAAATGAACATGAATTTAACAAATCTTCATTCATCAGCATTTATTGAATGTCTACTCCAGGCATGCCTGAGGTTTGGTGCCCAGTGGTCCCTCTGTTAAGGAGCATCAGTGCTGTGAGAGAGGCAGGCAGGTGAAGTGGGGAAGGTTAGTCTGTGTGCCAGGAGCAAGTGTAGGAGGTGATGCAGGGGGCAATGGAGACTGCAAGTACTCCAGGTCCCAGAGTGGGGAGGGGTCAAGATCAGCTTCAGAGTCAGCAGCCCGGAGTCCAGCGGGCAGGGCACTGCAGGTAGATGTGCCAGCGTGAGCAAAGGCATGGTGGCAAGAGGTGTGATAGGGACTGCAAATGTGCTCCATGCCTGGAAGATTTGGGTTAAGCTGGTATAAGAAGGATGATGTCGTTATAAGACTATGTTGGTTAAACCATGACCCCAGTGCTTAACACCCCCAGGAGTCTCTGCAAGGACCCTCAAACATGTTTCATTTCTGCACCTGCTGATGCCCGTCACAGGCTCTCTGAGACTGTCACCTCCTCCTGGAAATCCAGGTCGCTTATTCAGTGGCTCTTAGTTCAGATGCACTCTCAATCACCACACTAGCCCTCAGCTCTCACACATTTGTCTCTGTGTGTGTAGTCCCGCATGGCCTCTGGGCCACACCCAGACCGCTCCTCTGTTCTGCTAGAACATCTTCTTCACTTACATTCTGAAAGGAAGTATTGATGGGTAAGACTCCGGAGGCCCTTAACCCACCCAACCTTTGGAGAGAGAAGAGAGTTTGTCTCTAACGGGCCACCTTGCATGTGAACTGTTTTACTCTAAGACATAAGCTTCATTTTCCATACACCTGGGTGGCTCAGTTAAGTGTCCGACCTTGATCTGTGGGTTCAAGCCCTGTATCGGGCTCTGTGCTGACAGTTCAGAGCCTGGAGCCTGCGTGGATTCTGTGTCTACCTCTCTCTCTGCCCCTCCCCTACGTGTGTGCACATGCATGCTCTTTCTCTCTTTCTCTCTCTCTCTCTCTCTCTCTCTCTCTCTCTCTCTCTGTCTCTCAAGAATAGATAAACATTGAAAAACAAAAAAAGAAAAGAAAAGAAAAGAGTGTCCGTCCTCCACTGGGTCCATACTTAAGGGATCCCTCTGGTCCTTGTCCAGTCATACCAAGGGGCCATGTCATGGGTCCCTCAAGCCCTCTCCAAGCATCCCAGACTGTGGACTTCTCTGCTAACTGCCCAGCCTGGCCCCTGGCCCATGTCCTCACCATCTCCACGTTCACCCTGCTAACGGCTGATGGGGACACAAGGGTGCTCACTGCTGGGCCTGAATGGTGGCCCAGAGGAGGCTGGTTGCAGGGTAGGCAGTCTAGACACAGCCTGGACATATGGTCTGAGTGTCCAAACACTTCCACACTCAATGTGGGCTGGGTCCCTCAAGGTGACCAGACTGCAGGCAGGAGGCCAGGGTGCCAAACAGCAAGATCAAAAATTCTAAGTCTGAAACTGATCTTCCAGGTATTATAAAGGTCAGTGTTGGAAGTTAGAGCATATTTCATAACAGTGTCTTAGCTTAATTTATATCTTTTAAACCCTCGATGCATGGTGTGTCAGCTTCCATTTGTACCCTTGCTCTGGGCCCACAAATTTAGAAGCATGCCTATTCCTTTTGCTCACTGTGGTTTTTGTTTCGTTTTGTTTTTGTTTGTTTGTTTTTTAAAGGAAGAGAGCTATCAACTCCCATGTGAATGAAAAAAGCTTGATCCCTCATATTTGATAATCTTTTTTTCATTCTTAATTTGCTTATTTCTTTTTCTTAATATAGTTTATTGTCAAGTTGGTTTCCATATAACACCCAGTGCTCATCCCAACAAGTGCCCTCCTCCATGCCCACCACCCATTTCCCCTTCTTCTCCAACCCCCATCAACCCTCAGTTTGTTCTCAGTATTTAAGAGTCCCTTGTGGTTTGCCTCCCTCCGCTTAATATTATTTTTCCCCTTCCCTTCCCCTATGGTCCTCTGTTGAGTTTCTCCTGTTCCACATATGAGTGAAAACATATGGTATCTGTGCTTCTCTGCCTGACTTATTTCACTTAACGTAATACACTAGAGGAGAAGACAGGAAACAACCTCCTTGACTTCAGCCGCAGCAATTTCTTACTTGATACATCTCCAAAGGCAAGGGAATCAAGAGCAAAATTTGATAATCTTTAAAGAATAATTGTGATGGGCTTTATTACCTTTTCATGGTCAAGAAGCTCTTGTAAAATAACTTGTCTCTCCCGACACAGCTCCAAGAAATCCTCAGAGTGCAGACTTTCATGTAAGGCAGGGAAGAAGGTCAGCTGAGTGCAGTCCACTGCTACCTCGTCCGTCTTGATCTCATCTTCCTTTGGTGTCAGTTCATCTGCAGCAGCATAAAGTGACATATGTTTTTGGCAGAAGCTACCTGACCTCACGAGGGATGGTGCATGGCTTGGGCCTGAGTCACCGAGAGAAACTGCAAGGCTTCCAGGCAGAAGTGAGTGATGTGGATCTCAGCATGTGCCTCACTGTTTCTGAGAGAGGACACCACCCCTCTGACCCTGTGGGGTGGTCCACACACCGTTAGGTTGATTCACTCTGGGAGGTATGCCCAGGGCCGGCTTCAGAGTGACCACAGGGCAACACGTCAAAATTCACCCTCGTTAATCAGTAGAGCAATTCCCTTGGTAATCCAGAATCTGCTTTTTCCAAATTTCACTTCATTCATTCTTTGAAAAGAGTGGGCATTTTTTCTAGTCATGGAAGCACTATGATCTTGGAAAACCCGTGACATCGTGAGAATAAATTTTAAAAACGTGAGAAGTAAAGCAAGTATCATTCATGCACCCAGCGAGAGTGCTAATAATAACAGCTCAGATGTAGTAAGCACTTCCTCTGTGCTGGATGCTTCTGATGACATTTTTGTCATCTACTCCAAAGTTGTAGATTCTATTTCATTCTCCTTTTACAATTAAAGAAAAGTGAAAGAGGCTGATTACTTTGCTCAAGGTCATATGGCAACAAAGAACTCGAGGCACAATCTGAATGGCTTTTGTTCTCACTGTGCAACATTTGAGTTCTTCTAATACCTTTTCTGTATGTATATGTATATGCACACACAAGTGATTTTTTGACAGGATAGGAATTATGCTGCATTTACAATTTTCTTTCCTAATATTATTTTTACTTGATTATATTATGAACACTTTCTCATTCTGCTGAAAGCTCTTTGAAATCAACTAAAATGACTGTATAATATTCTATCATGTGACTCATAATCAACTAATCCATCTCCAAATTTTTGGTGACACAGATGATTTCTATTTCTACCATGAATGCGCTGTGCTGCGATCATGTGTGTGCACACCTTGACTTATTTCCTAAGCATGCCCTCCTGGGCAAGATACTTGGGTGCTAGCGGAGCACATACCTCCATGATTTCTGGATTCTGCTCCCCGACCCTGTCCTAGATGCCCACCTGCCTGGAACAGCCACACGGCACATGACTGCAAGGTGTAGGGCTCTGGCCATTTTTTTTTGTGCTAAGATGCTCACCTCTTTGAGCTCCTCCCCACCCAGGAGTCTCCCAACAAGATGAATGAAAGTGCTGCTTACAACAACAGCCACATAGGCTTTTCCCCATGCAGGGAGCACGCTGTATAGATACGGCACCCAGGAAGGCATAGGGGAGAACCAGGAGCCCTTTATCCTTCCCTAGTTGAGCCCCCCTACTGGGGGGCTGCATTTCAGGACAAGAGGACTCAGCAGCTCATGGCTACCCTTTACATCAGCACATACTTTCCGCCACCACAACCTCTGCAGACACCCCCTCTGAAAGGGAACGTGGGCAGACTATCATTGTGATCCTGGAGCTATGGGGCTGGACATAAGGAGAGGAGAAGGAAATGGGCATTACAACATCATCCAGTGGGACCCCCAAATCAACCTGGGATCAAGACCCAGCATCTTCACTTCTGGGACTTTGTTACTGTAGACTGGCAAAATCGCAAGCTCAATGCAAAATCCGGTACTAAAGGCACTGAGTGAGACACGTTTGATCAGTGCTAGGAAGCTGTCATTTAGTTAAGGATAGGACACTGGCCACAGCTGAGGAGTCAATGAAACTCACAGACGGGGAGTGTTTGAAGCAAAAGGCAGGGTCTGGTAAAAACACATTATCTGAAAGAGTGTGTATGTGTGTGTGTATTTGTGTGTGTGTGTGTTTCAGTGTGTTCATGCCAAATGACCTCTGAAAATAAACCCTGGATTTTCATCAAAACAACTAAGTCAGATCCCTCCATGAGGATTATGCAATTGAAGAGTCAGTAGAAACATCAAAAATGTTTCGAAGTATATATTTTTTGAGCGTGGGAAATAATATTGACTATTATAGCTGGTTTTATAATCACAGGATTCAGTTTAAAAAGTATTAAATACCTCTTTTATCCATTTTTACTTCGAAGTGTGTTCTTATTTTCCTTCTATGTGTTTTGGGTCACATACCAAATTTGTATATGTATTACCTGGGGACACTTTTGAGGTTTCCCTGACATCGCAAATTGACAAGATAGTTCCCCTGAAAAATTCTTATTGTTATAACCATAATACAAAACTCTTCCTCTACCAGAGGTTGGAATAGTTGTCTCCTCATTCTGGAACGCACGGTAATGCCTAGAGTCTTAGCACTACCTACTTTAGACATAAGCATTTTCTCCCTCCAAAATAGTAATTTCATCTTAAATAAAACCAAGAATTGGTTTAATTATTAATGAAAAAGAGGTAAACTGATAAGTGGAATACCTTGGCTTTCAACATTTGTTTGAGAAATATTGCCGTTTCTTTCTTGATTTTCCTGAAACAAAACCAGAGAGTAGAGAAATTAAATCCCGAATACTACCATGGTGCCCCTCACCCCATTACACAGGCTCACAAACACACATGCATGTGACCCCCTCAAATTACTCATATAGTCACAAGTCTTAGATGCAAGAAGGGAGGAATGCTAAATCCTACAGGACCACAATAAAATGGAAGTATTAATGTTCTCGAGTCAAAGGGGAAAAAACCCACAATCTTCCATTAAGTAGGATTTACAGTAATTACCAAAGATGATGCCAAAATGGGATCAAATAGCATCTCGGATGTCTGTGGTGTGGGCCACCCTAGAGAGGTGACCAGGCACAGGATCTGGGGCTGGGCAGCCCGAGAGGCTCCAGACCAGGTTTTACAGCCTGACTTTGGCTTTGTCACTAGCACAGTGGACAGGAGATTTATTTTTCCTGCCTCCACTTCCTAAGAAATGAATTGAGGGGAAACTACTATATGAAACTAGATGTTTCTTGATAATACATTAAAAATTCAAGTGTCTGTATGTAAGAGATGAATCACTAAGTTCTACTCCTGAAGCCAAGACTATACTGTATGTTAACTAACTTGAATTTCAATCGAAAAAAATTCAAGTGTCTACTGAATGAATGACATATAATTTTTCGTTAAGTTTTATAAAAGACTGAAAGTGGATAAAAGATCCTGAGGTTACAGACCAGAGGATAAACCCTACATTGTATCTCAGGAGGAATGCAGAAAGGAGGAAGGCAGAAGAATGTCTTGCATTCCACTGTTTGGAAGGCTGCCTTCTAGAATATCTTAAATCGGAATTCTTCAATGAGGACATGAGAGAACTATGAACAGATTTTCCCAGGTCCACTCCTAATCCAACTTGTTCCCCAGTCTTCAAAAGGCAAAACTGCCAGTCTGATAACACACAGTTCATGCTTCATCAAAGCAAACTCCTGGGGTCCACCTAGATTCCGTTGCTTGGGAAACCAATATGGCTCCAATGGTGTTTGGACTACCTGGGTCACAGGGTCATGCTTGTAGAAATGGCTGAGTTCAAGATATTTCCATTGTAAACTTGTTATGAGATTCGATTATGCAATAATGCCCAAAGGAGTGCTGGTTATGACTGCTCCACTACAGATAATTTATGCAGACAATGGCCATGACTTAGCTCCTTCCAAACACTGATGCCCAGGTTATTCGACTGGACTTTTGTGAATGTCAGCGTGGTACTGGGTTAGTAGTGTAGATATGAACCACTCAGCTATTCATTCACTTACTCATTTACTTTTTCATTCAGGCTGCAGTTACAGCATCCTTTCTATATACCTGGAGGGTTAGTGATTCTTTTCTTCTTTTAAATGACATCAAGAATAAATTATAGCACTCCTACATTTAACTGCACATGATCTTTCCTACCTGCCCATGCCAAAGCATTTCCAAAATCCTCCTGATGAAAACAGCATGAGAAACAAAAGCTAAGAAGACACTTCCCTACACATTTCCTGCCTGAAAGCCTCCTTGTTTCGCTGCATCTAACTCCTACCTTGAGCCTTTCTGCACTCAGGGCTTCCAGCAGAGACAAGCGTTTGACACGTTTCCTCATGCGAGCAGGTCCCTCTCTCCAGTCCAGTTCCCACCTGGAGCAGAGTGTGGCTTCTGTTGTTTGGCCCCACAAGCCCAGCTCCCCAAAAAGCTGCTCCTGAATCCTGGCCCAGGCTTTGGCTGCCTTGATGTTGTCACATCTCCGTCTCTGGGGAGCAGAAGTACAGGGTCACTCTTAGACAGATTTCCTCATGGGCTTGGTCCCAAACTTTTGGGGGTGAACAGACCGAGCCTTCTTAATAGGTTGAGAAAAATAACCCCCCACAGGCATCCCTGAGCACCCTTGGGGTGTATACTATACTCTCTGGAGCCAGGACCAGGCCAGGAGAAGGTAGCATTTTTTCAGCTCTGAGACCATTCAATCCAAGTTGGAGGAGAAGAAAGCCATCTGTCCGCTGCCCTTCAGAGCCATGTGACTGCTGGGTGTTGTGCAGAGCACAACAGGTCCCAAAAGTCCCGACACTGTTCACCAGAATAGATTGGACAGAATGGATTCTATAAACTGGACACAGAATCTCATGACAGCCCCTACCCTTCAAAAATGATGCTGAAGATATTCCTTCCAGTGTCTGGACTGGAGGGGTGTGTGGGGTTGGGGTGGGGATCACAGACCCATCAACAATTGGTAGATTTGAAAAAGTCATCCCTGCCTCTGGAACCTTAGAATCTCCAACTGTTAAATAAGAAATTTGGCCTAGATATTGTTTAAAGGTCTTTCAAATCCTAATATCTTAAGAATCTAGAATGTTGAAGAACTCTAGAATTTCTATGGAAACGAAAAGCTTTGATATTAATGACAATAATCCATTACTGTTGAAATCTTCATAGCTTGCATATGTGTCACTTGACTGATATCCCCAGACTCCTTGTGTATGCCGCACTGAACTTTTCTACATCACTGGCCAAAGGAACCTTGACCCCTGTCATTTTTGACAGCTGAGCCTGCTGTCTTCAAGGTGAACTTTTGCAGTTATTAAAATTTTTGATGATTATTTGCCCTAAGTTTTGATTTTGAGTTTTCAGAAAATCGAAAGGTCGAGAAGCACAGATGTCACCAATTTCACATAAAGAGAAAATAAATCATTACCATGCATTAAACCCAGGCCCCTCACCTGCTCTATCTCCTTTTCTCTACCCAGTGGCACCAGGAGGGAAACTTGAAACTTGCAAATAATTTCTATTATCCTCATAAAGAAATCCAGTCTGGGAGAGGAGAAGTGATTTCTCCAACAACCACCAGCTCATGGGGCTGAGGTTCAAACCCAGTCTGTCTGATTTCCAAAGCCACCACTTCAGCCTACACGCTAGACTCCTTTCCCAGGGACCTGGGATCATTTTATTAATTCATGATTTCTGATGGTCTTACTTCAAATACTGGCATGGCAGGCTTAGAGGTAGGCCCTGTGAATCTAGGCCCTTTTGAAAGGTAAATTTTGAACTTGAAAATTTTGAACTTGAAAATTCCCATGAAAATATAACATGATACAGTGCTCATTCCATGGTCTTTGGGGTCGGAGGAACCAGGGTTATCATCATGTTTCTGCCATTTTCTGGTAGTCTCATCGTAGAGGGGCTTCATCAAATGCAGTTAATAATATTACAATAATAATAAAACCATGGGTTTATGTAAGGATTAAATTAGATAGTATTTTCAAGAGTTTTTATACAGTGACTTAGTCAGCATAAACAGTGTTGTTATTTGAATAAAGCAAATCCTATTTCAAAGCAAGACTACTTTGTTTCTCCACAGTTCTTGAATTTATATCCAAAACAGCATTTTTATAATACTCTGACTAGTTAATAAGGAACCCCAGAAAAATAATGTCTGTCCTGTCCAAAGCCTTTTATAGGGATTAGGTTATATGAAATGAATACTCATTTGGGGAAAATATTTCAGCTCCCTGGAGATGGTTGCTAGGTTTGGAATAACACTGAGCTTCACAGAGGATGAACAATCCCAAACTATTGGGTTGTCAACCATGGGCTTAGAATTAGTCTCAAAAGGGGGCGCCTGGGTGGCTCAGTCGGTTAAGCATCCGACTTCAGCTCAGGTCATGATCTCATGGTTCGTGGGTTCAAGCCCCGCATTGGGCTCTGTGCTGACAGCTAGCTCAGAGCCTGGAGCCTTCCTTCAGATCCTGTGACTCCTTCTCTCTCTGATTCTCCCCTGCTCGCGCTGCGTCTCTCTGTCTCTCAAAAATAAATAAAAACATTAAAAAAAAAAGAATTAGTCTCGAAAGAATATCTTCTTCACCCCAGGGATCCACCTATGAACCTGGGGGTTCATGGCTGCCTGAGTCTTCATCACAGAGCAAAGAAGTTGTTTCAGATACCTGAAGTCAGACGGGCGTGTCAGTGGTGAAATCCCTCAGAGATGAGTGATTGTTTAGTCCATGACAGAAGCTACAAGTGGTCCCAGGACAGAGGACATAGGATGATAAAACAGCCAAAGCCCATACCCACAAGGTGCTCTGTTTTGCTTTTTAATGTTTGTTTGAGAGGGGGGCAGCGAGAGGGGGGCCCACAGGATCGAAGCAGGCTTCATGCTGACAGCAGAGAGCCTGATGAGGGGCTCAAATTCATGAACCATGAGATCATGACCTGGTCTGAAGTGGGACACTTAACTGACTGAGCCACCCAGGCAAGCCACCTGCAAGGTGTTCTGTAATGCCTGTGTTTCTGCATAAGGTAAGGTCTTCTTTTAGCTTAAAGCTTGATTAGGCCAAATGCCACACCAGAGACATAGAGGCAGAGTGTCTGGTATGTCAGAGGCAGCTATGACTTGGGGCTGAATGGAAACTTTCCAGTAGCATCAAGGGGCTTTCCTCTGGGCAACCAGCCCTTCCCTGTTTTTGGTCCCCCATGCTTTGGAGGGGCTGATCCCAGCCCTGGCTTCAGTTCTGAATGTCATCCAACTGGTGGAAGATGATTACGGATGGGCTAGTGCACATCATTCCCCAGGATTGGGGATGGTGCTCTCTGCAGCCCATACAGAGCAGACAGTGCAGAGAGGTGGAAGCATGGGTACACAGTCGGGTCACCTGCCCCACGTCAGGGTGCCTTCCTATGCATCAGAGGTGCCCCTGAGGCAGAGGCAGCCCACAGGCATGCAGCTCAGCAAGAAGACACTGCCTTTGCGAAAGCTAGAAAATAGCTTCCTGGCGTTTACATGAACACTGCCTAGTTCTAGAATATACAGCCTGAGGAGCAGAATGTGAGTTCGCCTCAGACACACATGGTCTTCATCCATGCACCTCAACACTGTAGGAATCTCCTACGTTTGTATGCACGTATGTGTGTGTTTATGTGACTGTGTGGTGTGTGGTATGTGTGGGAGAGAAGGAGAGAAAAGAGGGGGAGAGGAAACCGATTACTTAAAAGAGAGCACGGATACCTGGATCCAACTCTTCCTGAAGGCTGCTTCCCCCACAAAACTGCTGCCGAAGCCGAGTTCCTGATATTTGCGTTTGAAAGAGCTGTGACAAAAACTTAATGAATATACAGAAACTGAGCACTAAATGGCAACACACTGTTGGCCCTTAGAGAACCCAAAACCGTGTGGCAGAACTCTGTGTCTCACATACTAAAAGAAAGGCCACGTCTGGGATGGCAGGCGTCTTACAAAGAGCTCTAACCAGTAAAGCCTGAAATGTTTTAAAAACAGCATAGACGGGATGAAGCATTTCTGTAAATTATGGTAAGGGATCGCCAACAAGGACAGGATGGTCTGGGCATATAAACAGAGCAGAAGCAGAGCAGATGGACCACAGAGAAGAGAACAAATAGAATCTGGAAAAGGCAAATGGGAATCTGAGCAGGGCTGGCATACAGGAAACTGTTTTTTGTTTTTTGGTTTTTTTTGCCAGTACTTCTGGAGTGACAAGAAATCTGGGAGATTGAATAGCAAATTGCCTGACTTACTGGTAATATAATGATGGGATATAATGATGCTTGGATGAACTTTCCAGGGCACTGGGTAATGTTACCTGGTCAGGCTGCAGGCTCTTGCCCTCTGCAGAGACCTCTCAGTTGTGGACATCAGGACAAGTTAGAGAAGTCTTACACCACCTATACAGAGAGCCCCCTGGGCCGGGATCCCTGAATCTCACTATGGCCACCTCCTGGGGGAACCTCACTGAGTGCACTTGGCACGAGCTTTCCTTGAAGAACATGGCAGGTTTCACCATCCTGATCTCTTTACAGAATGTGGACGCGGCTTTTCTGGAAGGGGAGTGGGGCTTGCACTGGGAAAATGTATTGCCCCTTCAAAAAGCAGGGTAGGTGCTCCAGACCCCATTATCTCTGGCAGACGGTGATTACCTCTGCCTTCCTTTAAATGTTGAAACAATCTGTCTTAAATATTTAAACACTTGGAAAGTATCCTTATGGATCAGCCTCAAAATGCTGATTTTCTCAAAAATACCTCAAACAGTAAAACTCTACACAACTTTCTGAGGTATTCTCTGAATCCCGTTTAGGTCCGCTGCTGAAAATGAACCTGGTCAAATGTTCTAGAAAGCTGGGGGTACTTTCCTTGTGGGCTCGGAGCTTCTGCCGAGGTTCTGTCCTTCCCCCACGAGCTTTCAGTCTCACAGATTCCAACAGAAACTCACGAAGTGCCACACAGCGCATCTCGCCCAGCCATCAGCAAATCTCCCAGGCTCTGGCAGCCGTAGGAAGAGATGCCCACATTCTTGACTGGGTGCTGATTTGGATGTTTGGACAAACAACCTCCTCTATCTTGGAATGAAACAAGTGTGACGGGGATGTCCATAAATAAAGGATGTGATCTTAAACAATTCATCTTATTTTCCCTCCAGAGCATTTGAATGTATTAGCCATATTGCTAATCTGGAAAGAAGTCAGTGAATACAAATGGTGGTGCATTGACGTGCAAGGGTCTGTCCGAGGGGCTCAGATACCACGCGGCTAAGCCATCAGGGTACCTCCCCAACGGTGCGGTGCAGGCAGCAGCGTGGGGGCAGGGTAGGTGCCCATGAGGAGGTCCTTCTCCAAACTGAGAGTCTGCTTAAGACCAGCTTGCGTGGCCGAGATGCCAGAATGTCTCCTGATCACTTTGCCTGCGGCATGTCCTGTAGACCCCTAAACTCCTCTTTCACCCCCATCAGATCTGATAAACTGCCCCCTCCTTACTCACAGGATAGCAGGGGAGGCTAAGTTGCTAACCTGTGTGTTTCTGGGGCGCAGGCTGCATAGCTCATGGATCCTTAATTCCTGGGACACGGGTGGGCTCCCATATGAGCTTATTTGGAGGGAATTAGACCAGGTTACGTGGCTGAAGTTGATCAGAGTCTATTTTGTCTCCCTGGAATTTGGGCCACCTTTCCTTGGCTCTTCACCCCACCCTGGGCATGCCTCATGGCTCCTTACACCCTACTATTCTAGTCTTTATAGTAGAACATCCTAGAATTGGCCTCATCACCCTGCTTATGGTGATTTCTCTCCTCTTGGTCTCTCTGCTGAGTTTTAAGAACCGTCAAGGCACAGCAGAGACATTATTATGATCTCTGCCTTTCCTATACTTAGGATAGACTTTGGAACAGAAAAATCATAAAGTAATATTTTTAGTAAGGTTTTAATACTATATGTTGTGCTTTATTATTAGCAACCATTTTTTTTAAATGTTTGTTAATAGGAGCTCCTGGGCGGCTCAGTCAGTTAACCATCCAGTTTCAGCTCAGGTCACGATCTCATTGTTTGTGGGTTCAGACCCCACACTGGGCTTTCTGCTGTCAGCACAGAGCCTGCTTCGAGTCCTCTTCCCCTGCCCCATCCCTTCCTCATTCATGTGCTCTCTCTTTCTCTCTCTCTCAAAAATAAAATGCTCACAACAACGCAGACCAAAGATGAACCTCGCAGCCATTCCACATCCACACATGGCACATGTATTCCCCGCCGGCCACTTCTCAGTGCTCTGTGCTTGCTTTTTAATCTCTACTGTTAGGGAGTATTATCCCTTCTTTGAAATGGGAATCCTGAGACTCAGGCTGCAGGCCCGGGAAGAGGCAAAGCTGAGACTCAACTAGAGATCTCACTGCCATGACAGCCAGTACTCTTCACCTTGACTGTCCAGAAATCACACCCAAAGAGCTGTTTTAAATATCTAAATCTGCCCTCATGGCAGCAACCCATTGCATTTAAGGCAAAAGCCCTGAGGGGACAGCAAGGCCTGTGTGCTCTGGCTCTGCCTCATCTCCCTCCTTGATCATCCCCAGCGCAGGTCACCAGCTGCTGCTTCTTCCAGGGAACTGGTGGCGTCCAGCTCTTTCCTGATCAGGAACCTCCCACATGCCCTTCTCTTAGCCAAAAACACATCCTCAGAATACTTCAGTCCATCTTCCTCCTCCAGATCGCAACTTAATGGTCACTTTCTTGGAGGGGGCCTCTGATCTGCCCAAGTTAAATTCTCCCCACATCATAATCTCTCATTGTACCAGTACTGTCCATGTCTGTTGCTCATCATGAGTAATAATGATCTATTTATTTGTGTAGTTATTTCATATATATCCCTCCAGAGAGGTAGAGTGAAGCTACCAGAGAGTGAGGCCGTGTCTGCTCTGTGCACAGTTGTGCCCCTAAGATCACAGCACAGGGTCTGAGGCACCCTGGGCTCTCGACACCTATTTACTGGTGGATGAATGGGTAGATGAGGGGATAAACAGGCTGCCTACTTCCTCAGCTGCTGACAGTGTGGGTCCACATTCACTGTGCAGGTTATACAAGTAGGTCTGAATCGTTGCTGGCCAATTATTGACTTAACCAACCAGAACTTAAACCAAAGGCCTTCCTGACTCTTTATTTCAGGTTCAGGGTAGATTCCAGTCTTCTGTGCAGAAAAAAGAGCTGTCCTGCTTCTCACCTGTACATGATCTTTGTATAACAATGCATATAGTTCCTGTCCTCTTCTTCTGTAATTCTCGATACATGATACAAAATCCTGGAAGAGAGAAAACAGGTCACAGATTAATGACAGCTGTGATTTTGATAGAAAGTCTCTATTCTGAACAATTATCAGGGCGAAGTAACAGTTACAATGTTTGTTAGTCAACTCAATTGCAGCCTCACCAATAAAGACTTCACCTATACTGACACCATACACACACACACACACACACACACACACACACACACACACACCCCGCACGCACACACGCACGTCTATGGGTTACTTCCACTTCCAGCTGTCTTGAGTTAGCTTACAACAGGTCAATCTTCCTCCCAAGAATAAAGAGAAAAGCCATATTTGAATAATCTGCTTTATGACAGCAGAGAGCTAGCAAGAGAGCCAAGACTTAAGGAGATAAGATCTTCTCACTGAGATGTGCCCAATGCCCGATATCTATGATTTTTTGCCCCTGAGATATTTGCAAGTTTGCAAATAACACAAGAGGGTGAGAAGCTGAGCAGCAAGTGGTGGCTAAGAAGCAGGGAAGCTTAACAGAACTTACGGTGCTTTCAGGTGGCTAAGGAGACAAAAAAAAGGAACTCGGGCTCACCAACACACGGAGGTCATAAGAGACCAGGAGTCCGGAAATAGGACAGTACAGAGAAGCAAGTCCAGCTTTGTGCACTGATGTTCTCCTTTAAGCAGTGTCTGATTTATAAGCAGTGTGATTTGTAAAAACCAACCACCTTTAAAGTGGGATCTCTCAAGGGCTGCACCATAGGAATAAAGGCGGATTGGAAATAGATCGGGTCTCACAAAGCTGAAACCCAACTTCCAATGGGCTCAGCCTCTGAGTACATTACAGTGATCTCCCCCCACTCCAAGTACATGCCCAAAAGCAAAGAAAGTCCTTTTTGGAGACAGGTCACACCATCTGAAGCCTCTACCTGAGAATTTTCATACAAAATGTTCAGTAGTCAAGGAGAAATTACTAGATGTCCCTATAAAAAGGATGAACAGATAAGCAGATTATGAAAACATACCCCCACATTTATCCAGATATTAGTTACCACACATGGACCATAAAATAACGCAAGTAAGGTAGTCCAAAAAATGCAGTATGGAGACTTTTGCAAGAGATATGAAATCTATGAAAAATAACCAGATAAAAATTCTAAATCTGGAACATGAATTAATTGAAATTAGAAACTCTATAGGTAAGTTTAACAGCAGAGTGGATACCACTGAACAGAAGGTGAGTAAAATAGAAGAAATATTCTTGCTGACTATGATGAGATATAAGTATGGAAAATACTTAAGAGATAAAGATAGATACATATGTAACATAGAGAAAGCATCTAGCATATGTGGATTGGTGTCTCAGAAGGAAAAAAGACAAAGAATGGATCAGAAGCAATATCTGAAAAGTTAACGAGAATCTTCCTAAATGGATAAAAGGCATTGAGCCACAGATTTGAGAAATTCTGTAAACCCCAAACAAGAAAAATACAGTTAGAAAACCACACAAAAGCCCATCACAATGAAACTGCAAAAAAAAAAAAAAGATAGAAAAAAAGATCATATTATCTTTAAGGAGGTGATAGTAAGAATGATAGAAGCCAGAAGACAATGAAATGACATCTTCAAATCATGAAAGAAAAAAAAAAAAACTGACAAGCTCAAAACCTCCACTCAGTGAAAATATTTTTCAAAAATAAAGACAAACTAGGGGCACCTGGATGGCTCAGTCTGTTAAGCAGTTAAGCATCCGTCCAACTTTGGCTCAGGTCATGATCTCATGGTTCATGGGTTTGAGCCCCGCTTCAGGCTCTGTACTGACAGCTAGCTCAGAGCCTGGAGCCTGTTTCCAATTTTGTGTGTCCCTCTCTCTCTGACACTTCCTTGCTCAGGCTGTCTCTCTGTCTCTCAAAAATAAATAAAAACATTTAAAAAATTTAAAAAAAAGACAAACTAAAATATTTGCAGGAGAATAATGCTGAGAGATTGTGTTACCAGCAGAACCGCATGAAGTGAAACACCGAAGGAGCTTTTTAGGTAGAATGACATTGATTTCATATTGAAGCATCTATCATTGGAATGAATGAACGACTATAAAAGTGGTAAACATATTAGTATTTCTAAATGGATATTGGCTGTTAGAAAATAATAATAGCAATAATAATAATAACAGGATTTGAGAATTAAAATACATGATAAAATAACAGAAGATGGATGGGGAAAATGAAATAGTGTCCTAAGTTTCTTCAGTTAAAAATTTGAGGAGTCCCTGGGTGGCGTAGCAGTTTGAGCATCTGACTTGGGCTCAGGTCATGATCTCACAGTTGGTGGGTTCAAACCCCATGTCAGGCTATGTGCTGACAGCTTGGAAGCTGGAACCTGCTTTGGATTCTGTGTCTCCTTCTTTCTCTGCACCCCACTCTTACTCTCTGTATCTTTCTCTCTCTCTCTCTCTCTTGCTCTCAAAAATAAATAAACATTAATTTTTTTTAATTTGGAAAAAAGGTCTAATTTACATTAGACTTCAATAAAACAAATATGCACATTGTTATTTCTAGGCTAACCACTAAAAACACAATGAATGAATATGTGACTTCCAGGCAATAGAAGGGAAGTACAGTAATTTTAAATAGCTAATAATATGCTGACAGAGAAAAAAGGAATAAATAACAGATATTACAAACAAAATTTTAAATATGATAGATTTAAACTAAAATTATCATTAATTACATTCAATATAAATAGATTAAGTGCTACAAATAAAAGATAAACTGAGTCACACTGCATCAACAAGGGAAACCTAAGTAAATGCTGCTTAAAAAGAGACACTCCTTGAAATAAAAACACAAAAGGTTGAAAGTAAAACAATGGTAAAAAAATAAAATAAAATAAAATTAACTGGACAAATATTAACCAAAAGAAATCTGGTAAAGCTGTACAAGTAGTAGTCTTTAAAGTAAGAATTGTTATTAGGAATAAAGATGGATGCTTCATAATGATAAAGGATAAATATACTAGGAAAGCGTAAGTTCTAATGTGAGGCCTCTGTTAATATAGCTTCAAAATATATAATATATAAAGTAACAGAACTGAAAGGAGAAGCAAACAAGTCTACAATGACACTGGAAGATGTTAACTTATCTCTCAGTAACTAATAGAACAAGCTGACAAGAAAGGCAGAAATAAAGAATATTTGAAGACTATAGTAAGCAAGCCTGATCTGACCAATTGCTTAAAAAAATGCAGAAAATCAAGTGATATAGAATGTTCAAATGGAATTACTACTGAAACCTGCCACAGGATGGAACATGAAACAAATATAAAATAATTTCAAATGACTGAAATTACACGGAATGTACTTTTTGAACATAGTGGGATTAAGTTAAAAGCAAATATTTTTCTTAATCCCCGTATGTTTAAAAATTAAGCAATATTATTTTAAGTAACCCATGGGTGAAAGAAGAAATTAAAATGTAAGTTAGAAAATATTTTAGCCTAAATGAAAATAAAAATATCACATAATGAAGTATACATGATAGAGATAAAACTTTTTTGTGGCAGTATATGTAATCATCAATGGTATTATTAGAAAAAAATAAGCATGTAAATTAATCTATCAAGAAATTTGAAAAACAACTTAAACCCAAGGAGAATACATTTAGTATCTTCCCCAGAAATTCTGACAAGAATAAAGGAAACAGTCAAAAATTACCAGCAGCAAGAATGAGAAAATGAGACATTATTCTAGATTCTAATTTAAAGAATAATTATGAATAATTTTATGCTGATTTGTATGAACTAGACACAACATAGCTTACCAAAACTGATATGAAAAGAAACAGAAAATCTGAATTGTGCAATAGAAACTAGAATTGAGCAATAGAAACAAAATCTGTAAATAAAACTCCCCCCACAAAGAAAATTTCAGGCCTGGACATAAATAGTAGTTAGAGGATGAGAGACCAATTTGAGAAAAAAATTCCATTGAAATCAACAATAGATAAAACATAATGTATCACTACAAAATTAATACCAATCCTTCTTAAATTTCCAGAAAGTAGAAGAGAGAACACTTCCAAACTTATTTTATGAGGCCAGCATCAACCTGATACCAAAGCCAGATAGACATCACAAAAAAGGAACACTACAGGCCAATATACCTGTAAACATAGATGTAAAAATCCTCAGTAAAATACCAGCAAGCAGAATTCAACAGAACATTACAATAAGAATACATCATGACTAGGATTTTACCCTAGGATAAAAAAATGATTCAACATCTGCAAATCAATCAATGTAATATGCCACATTTACAGAATGAAAGAAAAAAAATATGAGCACCTCAAAAGACACAGGGAAAACACCTGACAAAGTTCAACATTTATTTATGGTAAAACTCTCAACAAAAGAAGTATAAAAGGAATTTATCTCAACACAATAAAGGTCATATATGAAAAACCCACAACTATAGTTACATCATAATCAGTGGGGAAAACCAAAAGCTTTCCCTCTAAGGTCCATCAGAAAGCAAAGATGCTTACACTCACCACTTCTATTCAACATGGTACTGGGACTCCTAGTCAGAGGAATTAAAAAAGAAAAATAAATAAAAGACATTCTCCAATTGAGAAAGGAAGAAGTAAAATTATCTGTTTACAGATGATATAATCATATATGTAAAAAACCCTACATACTCAACCAAAAGAGAGAGAGAGAGAGAAAACTGTTAGAACTAATAAATGAATTCAATAAAGTTGTAGGATATAAAATCAACATACAAAAATGAGTCATGTTTCTATACACAAAGAATAAATTATCTTAAAAGGAGATTAAGCAAACAGTTACATTCACAATAGCAACAAAAGAAGTAAAATAAAATAAAGTAAGCTTGTCATCTCAAATAAAACACCTGACAGTATTTTCTGTCAATGATAAAACTGAGCTTTCAAATTTCAAATATTAGAATGTTAGGAAAAGTGTATTTGCCTCTGTGAGCTTGACAGTAGCTAAAAATTTTTCTTTTAAGATTGGTAGTGACATGAACTTGGTTTTTCCATATTGTACAAGGAAATGTGTCAACATGAGGGAGATCTACATAACTCAAGGAACCAATATTCCAAAAGCATGTTAAATGCATGTTATAAAATTATGAGTTAAAATATCCATTCAAAGTGCTAAATAGATCAATATGTTTAATGGACAAAAATTTCACTGATAAAAGTTTCAACTAACCTTTAAGAAACTACTACTTGTTGAGTTTTGGTGTAGTATCAGAGTGTCTATAATTGCCTTTCTAAATTAAAACTGCGTATCTACCGGGAGTTAGATTTTCTTCAAATATTTCAACCAAAAAATATAGAAAGAGAGTATAACTGATTGAGTAAAGAGGCAGACACAGGAATTGAATCCTGGTGTCCTCTTACTAAGCCAGATAGATATTAAAGAGACTTTCAAAAATATATAATAATACTACCCTTTTAATAAATTTTTGTCCCAAAAAGCAGTTATTCATTAAAAGTGCCATTTATGTTTAAATCTAATGGGTTTACTGTTATTTTTAGATGAATTAATAAATGCATTACTTTTAAAATTTTGTTTTAATTTCTAATGTGGTAAACATCAATAGATACAGTAGACATAAACAAAAGTTTTTTGGAGTGCCCAATCATTTTTAAGAGAGTAAATGGGTGCTGAGAATTATTGTTCTAACACTATGAAAGTGAAAGAATTACTATTTCATGCAATGACATAGATAAATTGCACAAACATAGGTGGAGTGAAATAAATCAGAGAAAAAGCATATATCCTACATTATTTCATTTACATAAAAGCAAAAACATGAAAAACTAATGTGTGATTTTAGATGCAAGGATAGTAGTTACTTGGAGGAAAGAAAGGTCTAGTGACCAGGAGGAACATGGGGTTTGGGAGTGCTTCTGGATAATATACATTTTCTCATCTGGGTACTGGTCACATGTTCACTCTGTTAAAATTCTTAAATCTGTATATTTGTAATCTAAACACTTTTTTCTATGTAATCTTTCAGTAAACTAAAAAAAGTGTTTATCAGCAAAGATTCAAAAATATGAAAACAATATAATTTTAAAACCCCAGTTACAGTTTTGAAGTAGTGGAAATAGGATGATTTCTTTCTTTTCTTTTATTTCTTTTGCAAAATTTTCTTTAATATGGTTGTTTACACGTTTATACACATTTATAAGTAAAGCAATCATTATGAGCAAAGTAAGTGACAGAAAATGCTGACAAATTTGACTAATTTTACCTCTAAGGCAGAAGCCCAGACTTCTTTCATATACAATGCTCTGGAGACCTGCAGCAGGAGAAGATAACTCTGGGGGAGCACTTGGAGACAAAGAAACTCCTGTCATATAACACTTGTGCCATCTTGCCAAAAAGGGATGGATGGGCCTTGTGTGGATGACTCAGGGGATTAACTGGGAACAGAGCAGTGAGTGTCAGGCAGGCAGACTTCAGCAAGACATATGAAAAGATGTCCAGACTTCCATGTTGCCCCATGTTGCTAAATAAGGGGATGGGGGGTAGAAAGAGGAGAAGTCCAGGGACCTTGGTTCTTGGTCCTTACTAGCTATAGTACATGGGCAAACCACTTAATATTTTTTTGAAATTTGATTTACCATCTGTAAACTGAGGTTCACAGTATCTCTTCTGATTATTCCAAAGAGATGTTATGAAGACAGGATGAGACTCTAGAATGAAAGTACTTTGTAAATTGAAAAGGGTCACCCAAAGACACTATGTGTATGTAGATCATAGATAAGATCAGCTGAAAACCCAGATGTCCTCTTCAAACTTCACAATTAGATAAAATGCTGTATGTATGAGCTATCAGTCGCCCTTACTCTTCAAATAAATAGCCATAGCCTGGGGTTGTTTGCATCCTTACTCAGATACCTCATTTCTAATATCAAATGTACTCTAATATCAAATTTATTCTCTATTGTTAAGTTCAGAAAACATTCGTTTCCACCTCCTATCTCTCTTCCAGGCACTGGAATACAAGGATGAACCTCATATCTGGTTTTGGGGAGTCTAATGGAAGAGACAGATGGTTATGAGCTGCCATGGCCAATGTGGAGACAGAGCTATGCACAGGGCATGGTAACACAGGACCCAGTAAGCACACAGAAGAGGAGACCGATCATCACCAATCATGTTCAGGGCAGGTTCTGTGGTTGAGAAGTTGCTTTAGCTGTTATCTTAAAGGAGAGGTTTTAAATAGAAGTCTGATATGGTCCATTAGCATTTTTGATGCCTCACTCTTAACAGCAATTTGAAAGATGAATTTAATTTGATTTGTATTTCCCTGATAATGAGTGATGCTGAGCATCGTTTAATGTGTCTGTTGGCCATCTGGATGTCCTCTTTGGAGAAGTGTCTATTCAGGTCTTCTTCCCATTTCTTCACTGGAACCATGGACTTAAGAGGGAGGGGGAGGGAGGGGGGTGATGGTCATCATGGGGGGCACTTGTGGGGAGAAGCACTGGATGTTATATGGAAACCAATTTGATAATAAACTATTAAAAAAAAAGAAACTGTAAAAAAATGAAAGATGAAGTTCATGAAGGCAAGACTGGATGTAGGGAGCCCCTGTAGGATACAACCATAACAGTACAAGTCAGACATCAGATGGTGGAATAAGTAAAGTGGAAAAATCAAATTCAAGAACCATAAGAAATGTAAAATTGGTAGAAATCAGTGACTGTATAAAATGGTAAGAATTTCTCCAAAATTTCTGGTTTGCCTAAATGAGTGAATTACATGAAATAAAGTAAAAAATAATTAAGAGAGGATGCTGGGTGGCTCAGCCAGTTAAGCTTCTGATTTCGGCTCAGGTTATGATCTTGTGGTAAGTGAGTTCGAGCTCTGCATCAGGCTGTCTGCTTTCAGTGTAGAGCCCACTTTGGATCCTCTGTCTCCTCTCTCTGCCCCTCCCCCCTCTCAAAAATAAATATACATTTAAAAGAGAAAGAGAGATCACAAGAACAGGAGAAAGAGCAAATTTAAGTGATGTGATGTGTAACATGCTAAATTCAAATGTCAGAGGTACAGCTGCACATCCCTAGAATAAAGCTCAGATAAGACACCCCAGGTTGATAAATTTGTGAGTCATAAGCAACCAGATGATAGGCAAACCCCGAGAGATGATAAGATCCCTCCTAGAGAGTAGGTACAGAGAGGAGACTGAAGAGACAAGGTAGGAAAGCTGGAGAACACTAGCAAAGTTCAGGCCGGGAGGAGAAAGGTTAAAGGTGTTTAAGGAAAATCAGGAAGAGAGGCTATGGAAGCCAAGGGCCATGTAACCACAGTGAATGCACCAGAGAAGTCCTGTAAGACAAGGCCTGAATGCATCTATTGGACTTGTCTGCAGAAACTGGTCATTGGTAACTTCGGTGAGTTGTTTCAGTAGAATGATTAGATAACAACAAGTCAACTAGAAATGTGGGGATAAGGAAGTGGAGACAATGAGTACAGGCAACCCATTCAAGAAACCTGACTGAAGAAGAGAAAAAGAGGTGGGAGCAGGGTCATGGGATAAGAGAGGAAGAACAGGACTCAAGTGTTGCAACGCGCTAAGGGGAGCTTGGCAGTGAATGGGAGAAGGTTGAAAAGCAAAGGAAAAGGTCCCTGAAGGTGTGGGTTCTGCCAGATTAGCAAGAAAGGATGAGATTTGTAGCCCAAGTAAAGGTCGACATGAGTAGTGGGGGAGGGAGAGGTGCTTCGTGCTTGGAGGTGAAAGGGAGGACCCAGCACTATACAGCAGACAAAGAAGCTTCCATACGCATTATCATATTTAATATTTAGTCTCCTGACAAAACTGCATGATGACTAACAGGCTAAGTGAGGGTGAATGACTCCACGAAACACTCCAAGGACGTGGCATCACCAGAAAATGAGCTTTTGGAGGCCGCCATCATGTGTGTCTCCCCTACGCACATTGCCACCCTGTGCGTCTCCACAGTGCTAGGCAAACACTACTTTCCGGTTGGGCTCTGAGATCTTTCATGCTCTGGAAAGCTGTCACACTTGGGATGTGGAGACAGGAGGTGGGCGCTTTGGGTCTTTTCAAGGGCAGAGGCCCATCTGCCTGGGCGCCAGTGAAAGTGGCATATCGATCAGGGACAAATTCAGAGCAGAGCTCTGCATCGCTTATTGGAACTAAATAGCCTTTGCTTAGCAACTGCCTGTGTGTTAAAGAGTTTGAGAACCTCTGAAGTAGAACAAAGGGCCTCAGAAGGCCGTTTGGAGGTTTAAGACGGTCCAGATCTGTGTTAGAGCCCGTGCCCTGCTCTCCCAGTGTCTCCTGAGGAAAGGGCTGGCTACAGGATCCAGACCAGATTTGGACTGGGGCCTGGGGCCCATCCCACTGTGGGCTCACCTGTAAGTGAGCTGACCTCAGCTTGGTAGGGCCCGCTTTGCCAGGGCACCCCTGGAGCTGGGCAGCTGCTGGTGACCCTGCTGTCCACACTGCCCCACAGGAAGTGCCTGCTGTCCACTCATGACAGCCGTTACACTTGTTTGTTTAAAGCATCATTAGCCCTGTAATCACAGCTCTGTGGCCCTGCAAACACAAGGAAGGCCAGCAGCTGAAGACAGCCCCTCAGACCCTGCTCAGAAACTTGGGGCCAAGATAACAGCTAGGGGTCCTGGCCTCTCCAGCCAAGCACCACATGTGCTGGGTCTAAGACTAAACTCTTCACCTGGACTGTTATCTACTATGTGCTGACACTCTGTACATTTCTTGAATCCTCACCGTTTTCCCCGCTAGTAATTTCTTGCAAATAAATCATAAGACATGTACACAAATATTCGCTGACAACACTTTCCACCATCCTAGGCATCACAGCACAAAATGAAAGCATGTAAATAGCAGCACATGGGGGGCTGGCTCTTCCCTACGAGACAGTCTTATGCAGTCACACAAAGCATGCTCTCCCAAAGGGCCACCACCAGCCCACATAGCACTTTTGTGTCCCCTTTGGGCAGACACTGTCCTGGACCTGGATGGATGACTTGAATAATGGAATAAAGGCTGGATTTCGGCTTCCTGTTGCCACTCTGGCCAGATGCCTTTGCGTGCAACCTATACAACTGTTTACTGCAACCCTGGTGGCAAAAAAGATTTAATGATACGGAACCAGGTTTTTGACATATTGATACTTTTAAAAGGAGGTTAGACAACCATATGCTAACAATAATAACAGTTAAATCTGTATAGATTTGCATAGAAAAGAAAACCTAGAAGAAAAAACAGTGTGGTGGTCAATAGTGCTGTTGGGCAAATATTTTCAGTTCTCTCCTCCTATAGGTACATGGTATCATTACCCTTCCTGCTACCTTTGAGCTAGGTGAGGCTGGGGAGAAGTGTGCAGAAGCTTAAAGGACTCCTGAGCAATTTTCTAAGGTCTCTTTTAATTGCCATGGTAACATTCAATGTTTTAGATGATGGCTGCTCCATAAGCTAATGTCCCTGAGTGAGGACCAGGCACAGCAGGCTCCTGGCCAACTCACAGTGCACATGTAACACAAGTGAGATCCGTGCCTTTGCTACCATAGGACAATTCAGTCTGAGGGTGTTTGTTACTACAACATAACCTAACTTATCCTGAATTATATACACTCCAAAAATGTTAGAATGATTACAGTAGGGATGCACTAAAATATATAAACTGCATATGGACTCATATTTGTGATCAATGGAAAAAAGATCAAGAGACCTACAGTGAATGAAAGCAAGGGTGAGATCAATTAAATGCTCTCAGCAAAAAGCTGGAGCAATCTGAGCACAAGATAAGTAACAGGCTTAATGGATGATAGCCCAAATTATAAAATAAATATGGGTGAGACCCTACTGATATAAATAAAAGACTGAATAAATAAATAATGGGGCAGAAGAGACAGACCTTCCTTACAGAAGAATTTCAGATAATATATGTAGATGCTTTCCTCACCAGGAGCCCACCCTGAAGAGTGGGCTGGAATTAAGGACTTGCTTCCAAAGAGTCAAGTATTGGAAGGGAAAAAGAAGAACTCTTCAGTGGGGAAATCTGGCAGGCACCATCAGGCCCATGTGATGATTTACACGGGTGTCACACCCCTTGACCTGATGCAATGTGACGAGAAGCACATTCTCCCTGTGACCTTCCTTACAAAGCTTCACAGCCCCAAGCTAGTTTTGATAAATATTGAACAAACCAAAATGGAGGCATACTCCCCAAAATTTCTGACCAGTACTCCACAACACTATCAAGGTCGTGAAAAATAAGGAAAAGTGTGAGAAATTGTCACAAATCAAGGGACCCTAAGGAGACATGATAACTAAATGTAATGTAATCCCCTCCCTGGATCCTGGATTAGTGGGAAAACTAGTGAAAGCAAAATAAGGTCTGGAGTTTAGTCACTAATAATGTACCAATGTCAGTTTCTTTGCTGTGACCGATACACCATGGTAATGTAATATGTTAACAACAGGTGAAGCTGGCTGAGGCGTATATAGCAGAATTGAATATGAACATGGAAAGTATGTGAAAGGTATTCCTAGATAAAAAGTGTATTAAAAACAGAATGAAATTCTCACACCTTTCCACCTAAACCCCATCATGAAACTGAGATGGAAGATAAGAGTCACTGCTCTCCCCGCTGGACACAGTTCCACATTTCCCTTGGGTATAAACACTCGTTGTGTTAAGTGTAATTCTCATGTTTAAAGACACAAACGATTTTTTGGTAAATCTCATTCCCCCTAATTACATGAGCCAACCACGTCATCAGACACTTAACAATGAAATAGTAAATAATCCCCCAAGTGGTGGGAAAGCTGCGTGGTGAGTATACAGAAGGATGGTACTCAATTCACAAAGTCACAAATGTAGAGTTCTCGATGAACAATGTGAGGGAATTTTAAGAGCATGGATGACAACTTGATTTTCATTTCATGGATATATTTTAAAAGTTAACCTATATAACGTGACTCCACTATAGGCAATCTTCTTTACAATTTTTTTAAAATTTCTAAGTATGCACTAATAATTCCATTAAAAAAAGTGATAACCATGTCATTAGATTTTGGTGTCGAGTCAAATGTCCTTTAACCCCCAACTTTCTCTGTCCAAAGGAAAAAGAGACAGGTTCAAGTCAAATTCAGGGGAGCTCCCATTCTCAGAGGCAGGAGTGAAACCAGACGTGGAAGAGACACCTCCCGCACCACGGAGCTCACGTTCTCATTGGTCACTCTCATTGTCACTCACTCCATTGGTGGGGGCTGAGAGGAAGAGAGATTTGATGAACAGTGTAATGTCACTGGGTGGCAGCGAGTGACGGAAGGAAGCACATTCTGTGCGCACACTTTGTAGTTATCACGAAATGATAATGATTAATGAAACCCTCATTAATGCTCTTCTCCTTCCTGGAAACTGCATCAGGACTCTCGTAGTAGAGCGAAAACCTGTGACAGTAGTATTATGAATTATAGTGGCTGGGTTGCCCACCACCACCCTCCCCCACCTTAGAATAAGCTCCTCGGAGACATTGCCCATCTCTGTCCCCAAGGTAAACAGAGAAACAATAAAAGTTTGAGAGATTGAAGAGAAAGAAACTCACAGACCCTTGTCACTCCTCTGGGCCATATTCTCTGCAGCTGTTTACTCCCTGTGTGGAGGGAAGCCCTCCATGTGGTCAGGACTAAGGAGACCCATCAGGGTTGGTGGCAACACATTCAGGTCTGGCCCTCATACCCCCTGCACTTTAAACCCATGTGAAATTCAGGATTTTCCTGGCTGTGAAACATTCAATAAAGTTCTGTTATGCCTTCTCTGTAAAAGGCTGATGCATCTACCTTTAACTATAAGTCCTTGGTGGAGACCTGGTTTGGGTTACAAGACAGAAGCAATCAAATGCTTTCCTTGTGTGTTTGTAAACCATGTATAATATCTATAGATGGACACTTGTAAAATGTCAGCAGCCCATCATGAAGGAGGGGCATGTGCCCAGTGAGCCAGGTCATGGTCAAGGAGTCTTTGTGGGATATCTATTTGGACAACTCGGGTCAGAAAACGCTCTTTTCTCCAAGGGTCCACATAATTGCACTTTTCCCTGCAATGGATACATAGCCCCTGGATTCTTAATAAATGTCAAGCAATAGCAGAGTAATAATCATATTTCCAGCAATAATGACAAACAACTGGTGCTCGGAGTGGCTGAGGAGGGACCAGATCACCACAGTGCAATTCATCTCTTGTTAAATTCACTCACATATTAATTTCCAAGATGAACGGTGGTTTCTAATTTGTCTTTTTTGAACTGTGATGTTTTTATTAAATTCAATCATCATGAGTGCATGGAGCAGGACTACTTAAAACAACAACAACAACAACAACAACACTCTTGGTGTAGCAAAGGACAAAAGCTTTGGGATTGCAGGTACTGCGTCTTCTGGAGGAAGCTGCCCTCCCTCCTCTTTGCCTCCTGCTTGGGTGTCAGTGCCTCCAAGAGGTTCTGACAGATGGGAAGTGTGAGAAAAGAGATGTCTATTGGTGAAGCCCCCAGTCTGTGATGCTTTGTTATAGCAGAGTTTTCACTCTAGATAATGCCTAGTGTGAAGGCAGTCCGCACCCTGCAACTGCCATTTCAAAGAGAGAAAACAAAAGGAGACTGGAACTTGTAGGAAAGATTCCTTGTTTAGGCCTTGAGAAGACAGACAAGGCCACCGTAGCCAGGAGTGTCCTGTCACTGCCCGCCTCCAAAGCAGAACTCTTGACCTGAGCTCTTGCAATGGCCCTGGCTGCAGCCTGGGACCACAGAGGAGTTACCTGAGAGTGGCCCTGACCCCACCTCTGTCCCCTTTGATGCTACACATGCTCACCTCGGCTCTCCTGGAAGGTCACCTCAGGGCTTACCAGTAGGCACCCACTGTTGGGCTGCTTGTGGCTCATGGGTAATATAATCAACACCAATCTCTCCCCTCTCTCTTAGGCTGGGGCCTCACAGATGTGGCCACTGTTGCATGAAAAATAGATAGCTGTGGCTATTCAGCCAGGCCAGAGAGGGCTTGGCAGGCTTTCAGAAGGGGCAGCAGATTTAAAGTCCAGGAGAAGCCATTGGTCCTCTGGTAGGGGGAGGCTCGTTCAGGCAGATAGACCCACCATTTTCCCAAGGGTAGAGATGGGAGAAGACAGGGTGCATTATAACCAGACATGGGTCTGACTTGCAGACTGTGCAGAACTGGGGAGAGGGATGGACTTAGAAAAGCAGCAAGGTCAGGTTTCTCGCACCGCTGTTGTGGGTCGGTGTCCTATCCCGAGAGCGCGGCCATAAATGCTGGGTTTTGATCAGGGACATGACATGGTCAGATCAGATCCTTAAAAACTCCCAGTAGGGGGTGGCAAGGAGATGTGGGGCAGGGCCATCTGCTTTGTTCTCCCTATACCCCTCTTCTTGAGCTCTTTCACCTCTTGGCAGAAGTGTAATCAATGGGTGGGGAATAAATGCATGAACTTTCTTGCCTCCTTTCCACAATGGTGGCCAGAAACTAGAGCACAGTGTAGATGCTTGGCTGTTACTCTTTATAGGTGCATGTTCATGATCTTAATTACTCAGGAATTGGCTTTCTTCTATTATTATTATTTTTCCTGATCTCATTTCTGTGTTTTAGCACATGCATCCTTATCTGAAGGCAACATAAATCCTCTGAGGAGTGAATCAGAATGTAAATAAATACTTGAAATCAAGTGAAGATAAACTGGATATGATACTCCAGTAACACCAGACTAGCAGCTAACCAACAGGCAGACAGATGGTCACCACTGTCCCTCTGCACCTGAAGGGGCTCCTTCCTCACTACCAATCTTCCCTCACATCTTCCTCCCCTTCCTCATCCTCCAAGTCTCTGCTCAAACACCTCCAAGAAGCTCAAGTGAGGCCTTGTCTCATCTGGGGACCTCTTGAGCCTTAACCTCCTGTCACCTCCTGTAATTATTTCACCCTCCTAGAAGGTGGGACTCCCCAGTCAGGGACTGTGTCTGTATCCACTGGCCTTAACTCAAGGGCCTGGGATGTGATAGGAAATCAATGAATGTGCGTGGGATGTTGGAGGAGGGAATGTCTGGAGAAGAAACAGGTACCTAAAGATGAGAGCAAGCGAGCAATGGAAATAGAGATAGATGCAGACATAGTCATGGATGCAGACTTATTTTCTGATCCCCCAGAGAAGCTGGAATGGCACTTGGCAGCTGGTTCCTGCCACCCTCCTCCTGGATCACTCTCCCATTTGAGCTCCGTGCCCCACTTATATGGTTCTCCCTCTGTTCTCAAATACACAAACTCATTCCCACCATCCAGCCTGGCACTAGCTGGGCCTATTTTGGGAATCATCATTCCCCAGGTGCTGGATGTCTACTCTTTCCTCTCAAGTAAATTATCACATCTAACTCACAGTGATCATGAGACAGTCTCTAGGGTACATCTGTTTCCTCCAGAGTGTGTCACACTATCAAATATTTTCTCATGTATTCCCTTTTGCTTAAAGTCTGTTTCCCAAACTGTGAGTGACACCTCATCTGTCACCCCAGCCCAAACAGCAGCTCTTAGACATAGAGGTCCACGAGTGAGGGGCCATTTGCAAGAACCGATCCCACATAGACCCATTCAACTGCACTTTTGATTTACTCAATGACCTCATACTTCCTTCAGCACCCCTAATCATACCAGTAGATCAACCAGCACCCAAGTAGGCTGAGATTTCCTCCAAGGCCACCAGGACTGGACTGCCACACTACTTTCTGCTGTCTCCACTCTCCCCACCTCTGCCAGGGCCACGGAGACGAGTCTTCACCAACCCCCATCGACAACAGCAAAGAGGAAAAAATTTCAAAACTTCCTGCCCTGAGACTTTGAAACACTTTTTTAATTAACCAAAATGGTTTCTCATAATAGATGGGTCCCAGGGCGAGAACACGGCTGTGACGCACGTGGCAGGTGCCTGGCGGCCGAGCTGGGAGCGGCCAGGCGGGTTGTGAATGGCAGCAGCGCCTGGGGAGGGCCGCGCGCTCACTCTCCACTCCACGACCATCTGCCGTTCCATCATTTATTGAGTTTGGGACACTTCTGTCTTAGGAACTCAAAAACGTTCTTGCATTGACAAATACACATAAGTTTTAAAAATTCAACTTCAGAGAAGTAAACAAAAAGGTGTTTCTCCCATCCTCCTGTCATAATTTTTCAAAACCGAAAGCATTTCTTGAGAGGATGATACCTTCCCCCAACCACAACGTTAGTTTTGGGGATGCAGGTAAGTCACACATTAGAAAATCAAGCCTCAAAATAAACTACTGGGTATAATTCGGGTTTAAAGTGAAGGACTGTCTTCAGTTTCCAAAAGGATTCAACCCAAGATTCCGTTAAATTGCCAGGTCCCTAAATTAATTTCAAATCTGTTTCAATTTACAAAATCTTGACCTATCTACATTTTTTTTTCAAAAACTCATCTATTGTAATTCTTCTTAGATGCCATCTAAGTAGAGAGATCAATAAATAGCAAAACGATTCTTTAAATACAGGGATCATGGGCTATTCATCTCTATATTTTTAGAGAAGAACGCTATGTCTATTCCATAAATTCCTATGTTGTTGGATTGCACAGGATGAAGTATTTGTGTACATTAAAATATTGTGGATCGAGCTGCAGACTTGGACCTTGAGTTACTTTGCAACATTCCTCAATGACATCCATCACATATGGCACATAAACACAGCCTGACTGTGTAATAAAAATACTACAGAAGCGAAGAAAATCAGAAAATAACTAGCAAAAGGAGGTGAAAAGATCTGGCAAACTTTTTCAGACTAGATGTTTCTGTTTGGATAGATGTCTCTGGAGAAGGAACTGAGTATTTGTCCCTAAAGACTTTTCAAAGATAATTTAGATTCAATGCTCCTTTCAACGGGCGGTGGTCGGGACCTTATGTTGAAAATATTCCATTGATTTGTGGAACTTGCATAACCTCAGCGCCTGCTCTCCTGGAGAAGGTTCAAGTTAAATCATCTAGCTGCCAAGAAGAAAGTAACTTTAGCCTCATTTCCTGTGAAGCTGAACGACCAGAAAAGCACTCAGAGGTGGTTTGGAGCCACTCTCGGGTGGCAGAGCCCTTAGCGTCACGGCACATTTGGGGGTCATCATGACATTGCCATCCCTTCTTGCCAGTCACAGAGGAGGAAATGTGTGATTAGCAGGATGCAGGACCACAAGCCAGCTGCGGGATGAAGTAAATAGATGTTGGTATTGATTATTCATTTATTGTGTGGACTTTGAATTCTTAGTAAGTCATGATATAGCAGACCACATTTTAAGGTAAGTTTTAAGAGGGGCGCCTGGGTAGGTCAGTCGGTTAAGCATCTGACTTCAGCTCAGGTCATGATCTCACAGTTTGTGGGTTTGAGCCCGGTGTCGGGCTCTGTGCTGACAGCTCAGAGCCTGGAGCCTGCTTCGGATTCTGTATCTCCCATTCTCTCTGTCACTCCCCCACTTGCACCCTGTCTCTGTCTCTTTCTCAAAAGTCAGTATTAAATTTTTTTTAAAGATAAGTTTTAAGAATAAATAGTTGAGAGGAAAATTCTGGAAGAGGCAATTCAATTTGCTGAGGTAAGTGCTTGCTGCCTGTTAGGAGAAGGTCAACATCATCTGATTTTAGCAGTGGGATCCCTCGGTCAGGCCAAGGTCTCTGCCAGCCTAGCCACTATCCTTCACATGAACTGGAAAAAGGAGCCCCCTCTAGACTGACAAATGAGAACAAAAATGGAGACCATGCCACAGCTCACAGCTCGTTGGCATACCTGGGACAGAGGTTGGGGCCCGCCCTCAAACTGCCCATCTGTATGTAGAACCTGTGTGGGCTTTCTCTAGTGCGATGTCACTGCTTGTCAGAATCCAGACAGCCTCAGTCCCTCACCAGTCCCTGTACCATGATGCTGTCCCACCCGTCCCTTGTCCCAGGAACTCTCTGCCTAGACTATGGGGGCGTCTGCACCTACAGTGATGACTGTGATTCACCAGGCTCTACTCATGGCCAAACCCTGATGTGGATCCTTTCAAGAGAACAAGGGACAGTCTCTTTTAGGCCACTGTAGTCTCTCTGCGTTTATCTGAAATCTAGTTCACACAAAACTGAGGGGTCTGGATCCAGCACCACCTAAACCCATGCCTGGAAAAATCATCCAAAAAGTGATTGGGGATGTTCAATATCATGAACAGAGACTTTTCCTCCTCACCAAACAGGTGACATCAGCTCAATGCTCAAATGACCCAGTGTCTCCATGCGAAAAGATGGTGGAGATGGGTTTCACACCACTGCGCTCTGACAATAGATTGTGAGTTTTAATTAAACACCAGCATTCTAAGATTAAATTGGGATTGTTTAAAAAAAATGAGAACTTTGAGACTTTGGACATGGTGGTTTCTATCTCAGAACCTTCTTTTCCAGTAAATATCTGGGGATTCTGTGATGTTTCAGGAAGGGTCCCGATCTGACAAGGTTGCTATGTTTAGTACAACAGCTATAATATCTCATTACAATAAAGTTATAATATTTCTTCTTTTTTTTTAATAGAGAGAGCATGGGAGCAGGGGAGAGGGGCAGAAGGAGAGAGAGAAAATCTTAAGCAGACTCCACACCCAGTGCAGAACCTATTGCAGGGCTGGATCTCACGACCATGAGATCATGACCTGAGCTGACATCAAGAGTCAGACACTTAACCGACTGAGCCACCCAGGGGCCCCAAGTTATGATATTTCATCAGAAACCAAAGGGCTGCCCTAAAAAGAAGAGAACCATGAACTTGCAAACGAGGGTGGCCACACCACAGTCTCACCGGTGCAGCCTCCCTCTTCCCTGTGTCTGCAGGGGCGTGTGTGTGACCTGCTCTCAACAAGCGACTGATTCCATTCCCCGAATCTAACCTGGCAGAGAGAATATATTAAAATATTTGACCCAAAATGCCTTTAGAGGGCAAAGTCAGCTAGAGATTTAAGTCCCAGAAAGCTCTCAGAAAAAAAAAAATCAGATGCGGTATTTTTAAACACAAAAGACACAAACAAACCAACATATGAAATAAAATGATCAAATAAGAATAAAAGCACAAAGCACAGCAGCAAACATATCAACTGAACACTCTGACATCTCCGCGCTATAACCTGGCAATGATTCAAACCCTAAACAACAGAATGGCAACTTTAATATATACCATTAATAGCAAAATGTCTGCTTTTATTGAAGAAAAAAACAAAAACTATGTTGCTCTAAGCAGTTTTGAAATGAATATCTAATTCAAAACTTCCCCTGTGCATATAATTGCATGCTAATTTACATTTTAATTACTTCCTAAGAAATCAAAAGCATTTGTTGACAGTAGAACATAATGTCAACTTCACAGTGCACTGTTGGTGGATGCTTAATGAACTTAATTAGATAATTAGTGATGTTAATTATCCTTCTATTTTGAAGATAAGGATGTCTCACAAATGATGCACTTGGTAAAGAAACATCATTAAAGGTATCAGTGTTTGCTTTGTTCATTTACTTCTATTTTTCAAACTCTTGTAACAAGGACTTTTGATAGACTAGTCACATTTAAGATTTCTTTAAAATGGGAAAAGAAAAGCCATTGTCTCCATTGGCCCATGACTGCCCTTCCCCACGATCTGGATAGTGACACTTGTCAGGGTGATGCTGCGACTCTTTCAAAACCCCTGCTGTTAGGACCCATCTCCCAGGTTCACTTCTGGTGTGGAGTTTCTTGTTTGAATCAACTCCTTCCTGTCACCTCTCAATGATGTGATGAGTGGGCTCTAACATTGTTTGAAGAATGCTGTGTGTGTATGTATGTGTGTGTGTGTGTGCACGTGTGCGTGTGTCCAGGGAATAGAGGAAATGAGCAAGGGCACCCGGACTTGGTGCCCAGACCTCTGGAAGAAACCCTAAAGAGCAACTCACACAAAAGACCTGTGCACATGCACTTGCGCACACGCACACACCGGTGTTGCCCCAGGCTGGCTGTGTTCCCGTGACCCCCACAAGGCTGTGTCTCCACCACCATCACCAGGAAGCCTTGCTCTCACGGGAAGGTCCACTCCGAGTGTGGTGTTGGAACACCGCTACCTACAAGACCAGGGCTATCATTCATGTAACAGGACTTCAGCTGCAGTGAAAAAGGGCACTTCAGGGTTTAAGAAATAAGATAGTGATAGAAATAAGATAGTGGACCTCATCATTTCTCTCTTCCTTGCATTACACATCTGGAGTGTAATGAAAGTCCTTTCTGGAAATGATTCTAGTCCAGACACACCATGAAGAGCTCTAAGGCCAGGCTGGGGAGAGCGACACTATTTTTAGGGTCAGTAATCTTGGGAAAGGCAGCAAGAGAAAGTAAGTCACTGACAGCCTGGCCCCTGGCCATTTTAGAAACCAAGAATGCATTTAGCAGAAGGCATTAGTCACTGTGCTCACATCCAGAGAGCGAGTTATACTTTTCAGAGACGTTTTAAACCATACTTTCATTTGTTTCTAAGTGGTTCTATTTTTCTAACACAGTCCCATTTAATTACTGGCTCACAAGATTTTTTCTGCCCCTGAACTCAACAGTATTTTCCAACACGCCATTATGATTTCTCATCAAGTACTTGATTTCAGGTTTTTGGAATCACTTTTCTCTTTCCTATGATCTTTAGTGGCTTTGTCCCTCTAGCTCCTCTCTTGATTTGCTGACGGAGACAGTCTCTCTGCCCTTCTGCCACACCAGTGAGAACATATCAGGATTGTACCTCTCTCTCTGGGCCCTCTGGTCTAATTTCAGAAGTCCTCATGTGTCTTAATTTTTCTATAAATTCAGGGCACTGACTTCCATGCATCTTTTAAAAATTTTTAAGTTTATTTAGAGAGACAGTATTAGGTGGGAGGGGCAGAGAGAGAGAGAGGGAGAGAGAGAATCCCAAACAGGCTCCATTCTATCAGTGCAGATTCCCATATGGGGCTCAAACTCATGAACCATGAGATCATGACCTGAGCCGAAATCAAGAAGAGTTGGATGCTTAACCAACCAAGCCACCCAGGTGCCCCTTCCGCACCTCTCTCTTAAGGACATATTCATCTCCTAGGAAAGTCCTTTCTCTCCTACCCACAAACATCATGTTTAAGTAAAACTAGTCCCTGTGACAGCCTTCTGGATTTCATATTTTTAACATTTTCTACTTTGACTTTAACTCGTATAGTGCAACGCCTCTGGGAACTCGGACTTCTGTTCTCACAGTTGCATTTTGACTTCCTCAGCTGCTACTGGCTACTCTCCCATTTCCTTCCCTTCATGTCAAAGCTTATTTCTTCCTATTTTCAAAAATCTCTTCTCAGCCCCAGGGCTCTCCTGCCTCATGAGCCTTTTCCCAGGTGAGTGACATCTGAGGCTTCCGCCTTAAGTGCCGTTCACCGCCCCCAAACTCAGAAGCACCACAGCACCACACTCAGAAGCACTCTGTCCTCCCCAGTCCCCACCCTCTTTCTTGAAATGGGGCACGAAGTTCTCTGAGGCTCATTGTGCCTTCAGCCTCAGCAAGATCAAAATCACATAGCAGCAGGCGACAAATACAAACATGCCAGAAAGAAAGACCAAGAACTGCTTGATCGCTCCCACAGTGCCTGCTTAAGCCTTCCCATTCGGCACGCTTGCTTCCTTTTCTGCAATTTTTATTTGGGTTTCGTGATTTCTTTAAAGAGAAAATAAGTATACAGAAACATTTATGCATGAAATGATATGATGTCTGGGATGTTGCTTTAGAATTACTCCATGCTGAGGGGGAAAGTGGGTAGTGAGAGGGTGGAGACAACATTGGCCATGAGTTGCAAATTGTGGACGCTAAGTGATGGATAGATACACGGGGATTCGTTTTATTATTTTCTCTACTGCTGTATATGTGTGAAATTTTCCACAATGATTTTTGAAAGAGATAATGGACACAGTGCTTGGAGCTGAATGGCCAAAAATGTCATTCCCTTGCTGGGGACCTGAGCCAGGCTACCCTTCATATGGCTGGGCTAGCCAGCACCTCTCCCACCAACAGGGGTGGGGCTGCTCTGTGACTGGGGGTGGGATGCTGAGCCAGGTCACACACACCCAGGGAGGCAGCCCATGGCAGGTCTGCAGCCACCCTGCCCATGTAAGTGTCTAGTCTCTGAGATCAAGGCCCCCAAGAGTAGGCGCTGATGGTCTTATGGGAGGCCCCAGTGCACCTGGTGGGCAGGGCGCTCTCCCGTAGGACAGTCATTAAAGCCCAGGGACTTTGAGCAAACATGTTGTGCTTCTGTGCCTTCTGTGCCTTTGTCAGGACAGGCACAGAATCACTACAAAGAGCTTGTCTTTGGTACTTCAGCAACCGCAGTGTGTCCCCTGTCACCCTCTGGCTGTGGTGCCTTCTCACCCTTCTCTTCATTCTCATACAGCCCTGGCTTTCCTACATGGGCCAATTTGACTCTGAAACAGCAACTGGAAGCTTGCTTGCCTATCTCCAAAAGCCCTGGAAACATGTGGACACTGGGTCCAGCCCTGCTCCGGAAGGTCTTACTCCTTTATAAGCCCCTAAGCTTATACATGTGGGTCTCCTTCCTCAAGTCGGGTCTACATGGATCTTGCATGAAACAGTTGCCCACATATGTACCTCTGATCCCAAGAGGAAAACAGGGTAAAATCCAGCTCACGCTTTGCTGAGCAAGACCTGGATCAGGGAGCTGCACCCTCCCAGAGGGGCTCCTCCCCTTTGTGGGCTAGAACTGAACTTCCAACCCCCTGCCTCTGGCTTGTTCCTCCCCCTTCTCTGCAGATCCAACAGAACCATTGGAATCACACATCTCTTACACCTGCCACACCCAGGCGTCCTTTCTTCTCACAGCCTGATTAGAGAGAGGCCGGGGCGTCTGTCTATGGTGGTGGCCCCCTTCTTTTGCTCATCCCAGCCTTGGTTAAACAGAATTCTCTTGCATGTTCTCTTGCTGCTCTAGCCACTGCCCCTGCAGCCTCCTTATCTCCCTCCTAAGTGATGTCAGAGTCCCAGTCTGGCCCACTCCTCAGGGGCTCTAACCTCCATTCCTGCCCCTACTAACAGAAACATACTTCTCCCCCATTACTCAACCCCCCACCCACTTCAGGCACATCTAGCATGAGCCATGGTGTCCTCCCTGTCTCCTGAAGTGACCTCGATCATCCCTCCCACCGCCCCCCCACAGGCCTTGCAGTCACTCATTCTCACAGTCCCTTCCCACCCAGCCCCCAGCTCTCGTGTCCTATGTACCCATTTTCTGTTTTCTAATTTTTTTTATTTCTTTCCTTTTTTTTTTTTACTTATTTTTGAGAGGGAGGGGCATGTACAGGAGGGGCAGAGAGAGAGAGAGAGAGAGAGACAGAGACAGAGACAGAGACAGAATACCAAGCAGGCTCTGCACTATCA
>NC_043701.1:147174741-147251336 GCF_006229205.1 Suricata suricatta | reverse complement strand
AAGCAGCTTCCAGGACACCACAGGTGGCCTTTCGTGGCCTCCAAGGAGCCCAAGGCCCCAACCTCTGTCCGACAGGCCAACACCCACAGCCTCCACCCCAGGAGAGACCGTGACTTTACAATTTGGTCCCACAAGAGACTGTGATGGGGTCAGGAGAAGAAAAGGAAGAAATGACATCCATCATATCAGCCTTGCCTCAAAGCTCAGCTCGCCTGCCAAGAGAAAAGCATTGTATACTGAAAATGAAGATAGGTAAGAAAAGTTAGGAATGGTGTATCGTATGTCTCACTCGAAGGAACAATTCATCAGTGCTACTGAGCTGTCAGCCGCTGACATGATAAGGAATAACACCAAATGAATAATGTTTCCTCCAAAACCAACTCCTTTAATTATAAGCCTCTTCTTTCCAGAAGAGAGACAGAAGATGCAGAAACACCAATTTCATGCACTTGTGCCTGAATAATGTCTCCATGCTGCTTTTTCCAGATGGCGACCTTCTCACTGGAGGGACTAATGATGTGGGCATATTTAGGGAAAAACCAATAACGGAGTCTTTAACCTTCAACAACAAAAAGCATGTTGTACAAAATGTTCCTTGGGATACATTAGAAAATATCAATTACATTGCTCACTGAGGTGTAATCAGCTGTAATAATCAAAATTAATTTTTAAAAATAATTAAACAGACCCCAGGGCAAATAGTCGATGCTCTTATCCTATGACATCACAGCGTACATATGTACCTGAGAAGTTGTGCCTTCTGTTAACAACAAAGGCATCTCGCGAGGATGAGTGATGGATGCAGGATGTGTAGGCTGGTGAGTTTCATCTCAGCAGAAAGGGAGAAAGCATTTATTCCCTCCCCCATGCAGATCTGTACACACTCTTTAAGAGCCTCCTATGTACCAGGCATGGTGCCCAGCCCAGCCCAAATTACTGGGATAAGATGCTCCAAACCAGCTAATTTTTAAAATTAAATCACAGCCCACTGTGTTTCAAAAATAATTCATCTTTTAAAAGTCCACAAGATATTATAAGCTATCACAAGGATGAATAAATCAGATTGAAGGAAGGTGGGGCTCAAACAGGAAGGGAGAAGCAGGTAAAGGGTGTGTGCGTGTGCATGTGTGTGCGTGTGCATGTGTTGTGCAGAGATTTATGCCACCAGCCGTGTGCAGTTACAAGAGGTGGGCCATGTTTACCTCTCCGGGCTTTGGAGGGCCCGGATCACTGTGTCCAGAAATATAACAGTGACAGGAGTCCTGCTGTTCATGAGCTGTTATTGAAAAGCACGGTTCTTCCTGATGCTGACCGAGGGAGACGTCCCCCATGGCTGCCTTGTCCCCACTTTAGTCCAGTCACACTGGTATTTGCTGCCTCAGAACATTCCAGTAGATGCCTGTCTCAGTGACTTTGCCTGATGGTCCTCTCTGCCTGACTGCTCTTTCTCCAGAAAGTCACTTCCTTGTTTCTCTGCTTCTATGCCCGCCTTCCAGAGAGGGCCTCTGACCACCTTCCATCTAGACACCCACCCTCTCCCACTTACCCTGCTCGATTTTTCCTCATTGCAATTAGCACTCTTCACATGTACAAGTGTATTTGTTTATTGTCTATCTTCACGCCTTAAAATGCAGTCTCCATGAAAGCAGAGAGTATGTCAGATTTTTCTCTCTTCTGCAAGTTCAGTGCTTACTTCAGGGTACAAAGGAGGCACTTGGTAAATATTTGTTGAGTGAGTAAATGAATGAATAAAGGAATGAGACCTCAATTGATGTAGAAGACAGGATCTTCAGCAGCCTGCCTTCAGCAAATACAGAACTGATTTAAAATATTTTTGCTTCCGTGTGAGCCCAGAGCAAACTGTTACAAGCCATTTGTAGACCTACATGGCCTCAAATATTGCAGTCTATTCAAGTGTCTTTCAGGTGAACTATTTCTCAACCGATCTCCCCAGGACTCAGAGGCTACTTAGTTGAGCCAATGACAGTGACCTGGGAGAGGATGGGGACCTGGCAAGAGGTGCGTCAATAGTCTGGAAGGGCTCCCAGACAATGTATGTCCATGGCCAGCATCCCTGCTGCCCCTTTCCTAGCTTCCTCCGCCAGATGGACCTGACCTCCTGGGGATAAAGCTAACTCGAGCAAAGAACAGAAATCCAGGGTGAAGCCATAGGAAGAGGGGCTAGACCCCTCCTATCACAAATAGCATCGGTCAGGAGCAAGTGCTTGGGCACAAGTGGGGATGCTTCTTTTCAAAGTTCAGTTTGCACATCTGTACAATGGGGCTGATAAGAGCTGTATGATGCAGCTGTTATGGAATCTAAGTGAGTTTTACATTCACTCAGTCAGCCAATCAATAAGCTGACTGAGCAGTGTCTTCCATAAGCCAATGTGCTAAGGACGTAGCCTACCCTCAGTTCTAATACTAGGTGGCCAGACAGCCCGGTCAAGTCCCTTATGTCTTCCCTTCTATGTTTGGGCTCTGTCTCCATATGTTCTAAGTCCTCTTGTTTCTGGAGTTCAGAAAGAAGAAAGTCTCTTTCCCTGGCTATCTGAGCAGCTACAGGCAGTCATTCCTCTCTTCTCCCCAGCATCTGATGATGGTGCCTGCCCGTCAGTCACTGGCCACAGTGGACAGCAGAGCCCTTGGGACAGCAGAGCCCACATTCTGAGCAGGTGGGATTTGGGGTCAACCTCATTTCCCAAAGTTACATGGGCAGACAGCTCCGGGCGTGTAATGGGTCGATCAACGATCTATTCCACCTCCCTCGGGATCCCCTTCCCACAGTTTCCATGGTTATCTGTCCCATTGTGGAAACAAGGAGATAAAGACTCTGAGAAGTTAAGTAAATGGCCCAAGGTCTCCTGATCCCAAGGTCAGGTCCATTCAATGACCACAGCTGCCTCTGAAAACAAGTCAGTGACTCCAGCATTAGAATCTATGACACATTGTGTTTCTCAAAAAGAGCCTCAGTAATATTTCTAGTCCTACATGCCCTTGCAGAAGCTGGCCACTTCCCCACCAGAAGGTAGAGTCTATTTACCTTCCCCTTGAACCCGGGCAGAACTGTGTGCCTGTCTCTACCAAAGGAATGCATCAGAGGTGAAGCTAGGTCATGGAAGGCACTGTGGCTTCCACCTGACTCTCTCTCTCTCCCTCCCTCTCTCTCTCTCTCTCTCTCTCTCTCTCTCTCTCTCTCTCTCTCTCTCTCTGTATCTGTCCATCTGTCTGTCTGTCTGTCTCTCTTTCCCCCTTATTTGGAAATTAGCCCTTGAATCCCAGGCACCAGGCTATAAGGAAGCCCAGGACACTTGAAAAAACCAGGTATAGGTATTCCAGCCAGAGGTCTCAGCTAAGGTCTCTGACCAAAGTCTGCAGCAGCCGTCAGCTGTGTGAGTAAATGAGCCTCCAGTGACCCCAGCCAAGGCCCCAAACATCATGGAGTAGAGACACCTCCCCACCGCTGCTGTGCTCCAGAGTCCTATGAGAGCACCTGTGACCACAAAACCTCATTGTTGGTGCCACTGAGTTTTAGGATGGTTTGTTATGCAGCTTTAAAGAAATTAATTTGCAAAAGACCCAACAACTTGGCCCCACGTATTCAAGAGGATCCACCACTACATCTCCCGGTAAGGGTGCCAGTGTTCTGACCCCTTTGCTGAGTCCACACATACAGCTCTTACTGAGCCGCGGGCTGGTTCTCTTTGGGCATACTGGACTCAAAAGGAGAATAGGAACACGCACTGGTTTGGGATTTAATGCCATAAGGAACTCCTGCTCCTGGAGCTCAAGGGGAGCCCATACTCCCTTCAAGTTAAAGCTAGCCTAAGATCTGCCTCCCCTAGATGTAGCTGTACCTCGGAAGTCACATGCCTAACCTTAAATGCTCAGAAGAGCATGGAATTGGGTCATATCCAGCAACAACAGAGAAAGAAGACAGGCCTCATGGGATCTGAAACAAATGCCTGATGCTTCTCTAAGGAAAAGGGATGGATCTGAGCTCACCTCTGTCTTGCACTCAGGGTCCTTGGCCTGCCTCCCGGGCATCAGCCTCATGGCTGAAGACAAGCTGCCACTCCATGAAGAGACCTTGCTCTGATGTCCCACAGTCGAGCGGCTGGTCAGCGACTTCTTCTCAGATACTAGGAACAGGGAAGCACAAACGGTCAGAAGGGAAGTTGAGAGAATGCACACTATTTTTGCAACTGGCCTGGCTTTCAAAGGGCCAGCCAGGGGCACAAGCCTAGTGTGCCACCTGCAATAAGGAAAACAGCCCAGGCTACCAACTCACACCGCTTCTGACTAAGAAACAAATACCCGGTGGGTTTCAGGGTCACCAGACCTTGCTTGGACGCCTAGCTCCACTGACACAAAGTGAGATGCTGGACAACTTAGCTAAGTCCCTGAGCCTCAGTGTTCTCATCCTGCAAAATGGGAATAATAGCATCTAACCTCATTCTGGTGTCATGAAGAGTAAATAAAATTATGTGTTTAAAACACAGGCCATCAACTAGAGAGAATTTTCTATATATGATTGCTGGCAAAATGAGAGCCATCTGTAAGCGTTGAGGTCCATCTCACCGTTTTAGTCACTATATGTGCCTGGGGATATATGTCCTATTTTATTAAGCTTTTCCGTGAAATGGAATCTGACATTTTGACTTCAAATTACACTTGCATATACATAGATATGTACATACCTATGTGGTTTCCAGGGTTAATCTGGAAAGCCGATAAATAAAAGTTCTATACTGCCAGGCAGTCTGGGACGATACACATGGAAATAACTAACTCTGGAATCACTGTCAATATTGTGATGCTAGAAGACTTAAAACAAGTATATGAGCCATAATTTGAGAGCAATGACCACTTTAAAAACAGAATTAAGGGGTGCCTGGCTGGCTCAGTCGGTAGAACATGTGGCCCTTGATCTTGGGGTTGTGAGCTCAAGCCCCACGTTGGGTGTAGAGATTACTTAAACATAAAATATTTTTAAAAATTAAAAAAATTAAAACATCATTCCTACAGCAGCAGTAACTAATAGGAGGGAGGAGATGCTGAGTCACTGAAAGAACACAAAGGTCATTATTAATAGCTTAGGGATGAAAACTCACTTGAAACACGAAAAACCTGAGGCTCCAGGTTATGCGTGATTTAGTGGCAAGGTTTCAAAGCTGGTAGGTGAATATCAGGACGGGACCTAGAACCCTACACTCTAGGCTAGAGCTACAGCTCTGACATGGTAACCCCTCCAGAGACTACTAGAATCTGCTTGCACCTCTGGCCTTCCCAAGATGTAAAGCAGCATTCATTCTTCATGCTCAAAGATGCATGAGGATTCAGTAATCCCCACCTAAGGGATGAGAGAGCAGGTCTAGGTAGAAAAGGCTTTGGACACTGAATGGAACTTTAGGAAAGTTTGCATCTATGAGACTTAGCAGTTCTGTTCCCTAGAGCCAAGTGGACAGAGACCTAAGTAATGCTGCCAGGCCTTGAGCATCGTCTCCTCCCAGAGTGGGGTAATCTCTTCAATCTTCACTTCTGTATCTCCAGGCTTCACAGAGAGATCAATCTTGAAGGTGTCTTCAAGTTCCTGCCGCCTCTGTGCCACGAGCTGCTGCCAGAGGGTCCGCACTGTCTTTTGGATGTTGTGCTGGACTAACAGAGAGAGTATACCACACAATCAGGATGGCCTCAGTGCCTGTCCCAGCAAGGGCCAGGAGATGATGTAGCACGGCTGCTTTTATTGCATCCTTCTTGAACGTCATCTCCAGCCAGAAAGCAGTCAGTATGCAGACAATGCTACCAACATCCATGTAAGCGGGCCTTTCCCCCACCTCTAACCGCTGACCACCAAGTCCTGCCTGCCTCATATGTTTGGAGCTGGGAGACACAATTGATGGGCACAGGAATCTCTTTCTTCTAGCCCCAAGTTCCATTAAATACCAAAGGGAAAAATATCTCTGTAAGCTCTAGGTAACCAAATACCACCTCAACAGCTCCATCCAATGTACCTTCTGTGTTGGGCCCTCAATGGAATGGACATCAAACCGAAGACTGTGCCTAGGGACCCAGGACCCAAGCCAGTCCTCTTTCCTGGCACTGAATCATGCTTCCCACCACCCACCAATTTTAGTGCCCTGGATTTGACCAGAGATGAACCAATCTACAAGGCAGTTCTACCTGCTATGTCCCATAATTATAATATCCTGAACATTACCTAAACACCCTTGGATCTTGAGCCACTGAGTCATTCCTCTGGTACCAGTCTCTATGGTCTATTTCTCTCACCCTAGGAGGATGGACATTGCTCAGTCCACTCTTCCAGCCAAACCCAAAATACAAATATTTGTGTTGTAATTAACAGTGTGTCAGAGTATACCTTATTTTTTAATAGTTTATTGTCTAGTTGGTTTCCATATAACACCCAGTGCTCCTCCCCAAAGTGCCCTCCTCCACACCCCTCACCCATTTTCCCTTTTCCCCACCCCCATCAACCCTCACTGTGTTCTCAGTATTTAAGAGTCTGTTAAGGTTTGCCTTCTTCCCTCTTCTTAACTATTTTTTCCCCTTCCCCTCCCTCATGATTCTCTGTTAAGTTTCTCTTGTTCCACATATGAGTGAAAACATATGGTATTTGTCCTTCTCTGCCTGACTTATTTCACAGAATATACTTTAAACTCTCTTCATGAGAATTTCAAGCACTGGCTTTGGCACCTATGTGGCCAAGACAACAGAGGCCCTTGTGCCCACTATCTGGTATCACAAGGTGAGTGGCACAGTCAATAAACCAAAGTGGTGGAAAAAAGTCTGCTGAAGCTTCTTAGATCAAAAAGAGCAAGAGCTAGAGGCACCTGGGTGGCTCAGTTGGTTAAATGTCTGACTTCAGCTCAGGTCATGATCTCACAGTTCGTGAGTTCAAGCCTCACATCGGGCTCTCACACAGAGCCCACTTTGGGTCCTCTGCCTCCCTTTCTCTCAAAAATAAAGAAACATTTGGGTCCCCTGGATAGCTCAGTTGTTTAAGTGTTTGACTCTTGGTTTCAGCTCAGGTCATGATCTCATGGTTCATGAGTTCGAGCCCTCACTAGGCTCTGCACTGGCAGTGTGGAGCCTGGTTTGGATTCTCTCCCACCATCTCTCTCTCTGTCCCTTCGCTAATCACATCCTCTCTGTCTCTCAAAATACAAATAAATTAATTTAAAAAATTAAAAATAGATTTAAAAATTTTAAAGAGTAATTTTTTAAAAATTTATTTTCAAGTTAGCTAACATACAATATAGTCTTGACTTCAGGAGTTGATTCCTGTGACTCACCACTTTGTACAACACCCTGTGCTAATCCCAATAAATGCCCTCCTTAATGCCCATCACCCACTTTCCCCACCCCATTAATCCTCAGTTTTTTCTCTGTATTTAAGAGTCTCTTATGGTTTGCCTCCCTCTCTGTTTTTATCTTAATTTTCCTTCCCTTCCCCAATGAGCATCTGTTAAGCTTCTCAAATTTGACAGATGAGTAAAGTCATATGATATCTGTCTTTCTTGGACTGACTTTTTTCACTTAGCATAATACCCTCCAGTTCCAGCCACATTGTTGCAGATAGCAAGATTTCATTTAAAAAGAGCAATTTCTAAACACATGGATCTGGCTACTACTTTTTTGTTTGTTTGTTTGTTTTTACAAGTTGTCAATCACTTTAACTTGATTTGATATTAGCAAATTCAAAAATTCAATCAAGCCAAAAATATCATAGAAGTAATATTTATTTACTCTATTCCCATTTTCTAGAGAAGAAAGTTAAGAAAGAGGTTGGTAATGTATTGAACGAAATGAGATGACATTCCAGTTCCTGTATCTAGCAGTCCAAAGGGAAATTCAAGAGACCCCCTGAGAAATCAACTTATGGTGAACTCCCTGGAATTTTAGTAAGTCCACCAAGTTCTTAGTCTGACCAAGTCTCACAGAGCTGAAGAATAAAGCCCAGAAGTTACCACCACCAACCGACCCTACCAAAAATAAACAACAAATAAAACATACCATCACTCAAATTTGGGAAGTCTTCCTCTCCTTTTTCTCTTAATTCTTCACTTGGAGAGAGAAAGACTTGATGGTAAGGAGTCATTCTAGGCTTGGGTTCCAGTCCAAATCCTTCTGGATAACTAGGAGACAGGAGACTTTTCACTATACACTCCAGTTTCTTTAGGATCATTCCATTGTTCTTTACTACAAATAATCATCCTCCAAACTCAGTACATATCAATTGGAAAAACACTTGTCTAATCAAGTTAAAACAAATATGTAACAGCAACTTCTGTGGCATATATTATACAATAGCCTCCTGGAAAATAGGAAAATTTCTTTTTTTTTTATTCTTATCTTAAAAATCTAATCTGTGCTCCCAGCAGACCCTCTGAACTCTCTCTTGGTTTCCCAACCATCAGAACTGGTCATTTGCTTTGTAGACTCCCAAAGTATTGACTTCCGCCCCATCCCTGATCTCATCCCACCTGGAAGGGGACAGACCAGCTTCATGGTCTGTGACCTGTGCAATCACACAGGGTCCACACTCAGAAAGGCCCCATGCCTGGACTCTGCTGTCACTCTCTTGAAGTTCTTAGTAAATTTTGAACAACACATCTGCATTTTTGCAGAAAAAAAAAAGAAAGTGCATATACACAGAGAAATCTAACATATTTTCAAACACTGGACTTCAAGAAAAGGATTTTACTAAACTTAATGCAGTTTCTCTTTATTAGTATTTCTTATACAAGTGTGTTTATGGATATCAATTTATATCATAAATAGTGTGTGTGTATTTTTCCCGCAAGAAAATCATGCCTGCCTTGCATGATGCAATTTACTATTTATTTTTCCATTCTAAGATTGCATTTCTCAAATGTTAATATTTCTAAAATAGGGCTGCATCATAAAAATCAATGTGTATATTCAGTGTTGGAGCTTTCTGCCCCTAAAATGAAATCAATAAGATAGCTTACAACCTGAGAATTGTGGAAATGGGGTAAATTATTAATCCATGATGATTCTTGCTGCTCAGTTACATGAACAGATTATCAAATACTGCCTATAATTTGAACCAGATAACCAAGAAATATATATATACATATATATTTATGTATATGTATATATGTAACATTTGTATTGACCCCAATCAAGTGTCCCTCTAAAGCTTTTTTTTCTCTGCATTGACCACCAGCAGGTGAGAAACAAGTAGGCAGCACTTACCTTCTTTCATTGAGCAGCAAAAAACAATGCATGAGACACAGGAGGAAGCTGACGTTGGAATTATAGGTGGCAAAGATAATGTCCCAGTGTTCCTGTAGGAAGCCCAAGATGCTGAGAAGACTAACACATTCGGAGAGGGACTGCTGGGGCTTGGACAGGCAATAAAGAATGACTTTATTTAAACTGCTGTACAAAGCACTGATGAGAGCATCCTTTTGAGAAGGGGCATTCTCGATGACCTGTGTCATAAAATAAACACACACACAAACACACACATACTTGTGAACACTTTGTGAGTTTACATACTGACCCAGTTAATTGTGAAAATGATACAATCTTAGAACCTCAAAAAGTTGACATGATCTAAAATTCAAATAGGACTACTTTCCTCTACCTCTGAACTTCTTTTTAAATGAATGATCACTAAAGTAAGTTAAAAAAAAACTTGGATTTCTCAAAAACCAGTTCTTACCACCATGATGCGGTCTATGATGAAGAGAAAAATGTGTCTGGGGTCTGCTGAGAACATCCCACTGTACAGTTTCTCCACCAGCTTCTGGGTGAACTGGGAGATGCTTGCGAGTGAAGGAGCAGAAGCGGTTTCTGCATTCGGCTGAGGCTCTTTACTGCCTGGGGGTAGGGGTGTGGAAAGGACACAGACGAAGTCTGAGAAATCATCAGAGTTCAAATGGCCTTCTCCTGCAACAGTCTCCACGCCCCTCATGGTGACCAGCCAATCTCACTCACCTCCTATACCCCACTGTAACCTTCTGTACACCCTGTTTCTGGAAGATGGGGTCTTGCACCATAGGTGCCCAATGAACACACAGTTTTTTTTTCAAAATAAATTGGTCTTTAACAACGTTGTCAGCGACATAAACCAAGCGGGAGAAGCCGGATGAGGAGCAGCATTTCTTCCAGTAGGCATTTGGAGGATTTAAGGCATATGGTAAATGGGAAGGCTGTCATGGTGACCTGAGGCCCTGTTGCTACAGGGGACAGAGGATAAAGCTGTCACGTTGAAGTGTCTGTGCTCACCATCGTGGTAGGCACTGAGCTCAGGTGGGAATGTGAGGGTCTCGGCTAATTCTTATAACAACCACAACGGCCATCCTCACAGCTTCAGGCACCGGCCCTGAGTCACATTACCATATAGTGACAGAGCCAAGAGCAAAACTGACTCTTCCTTACTGCCCTTCAGATACTCCCCCAAGAAAGACCGAAAATCAGGGTTGCCACATTGTGGCAAGGAAGAGTCCAGAAGATGAGCCACATTGCTAAGGACTCCATGGCTCTGAAACCACAGAGAGAACTTTTGTTTAATCTCATTGGGAAGGTATAGCTTCCCTGGAACTAGGCATTCTGAAGGAAGCTTCAGTCTGAACTTCTTAGGGACAATGGCAGTGTCTTCATCCAGGTTTGTCCATTTCAGAAATACTTGCCACGCCCAGTCTTGGGTGCAGAGAATAAGATGCTGCGCAGAAGAATGTTAAATTCTAATTGACATCTTGACCTCCCTCATGGGAAGAAGCCAATCCTACTGAAGCCAGAAAAGAACTGATTTTAGCTCTGAGGCTTTCTGTCTCTGAGCAGCCCAGTGATGGCAGGGGTGTCATGGAAAGTAGGCCTCCCCTGAGGCCACCCCAGGGTCAGGGAGGTCTTCTCATTGAGTCATGGAGGGGCTGATGTGCAGGTGGAAGGTGGTTTCCCATGTCTCCTAAGGGGCCTTGCAGCACTGTGACCCAGGGGATGGGTCAGTGCTGGTGGACACACGGGCTTTCCTGCTCAGCTTCCAGAAGTTTTGCATCATAAAGGAGGAGAAAGTCACCCCTACTCACCTCTGAGCATGGGTGTGTTGCCTCCACTCATCGAGTGAAATATTTCCATGGTGGAAAGCAGGACCTCGGATTGGAAATCCCGCTTCTGTTGCCTGGTGGCATTGTCTGGAGAAGCCTGCAAGCATACTGGGGACTAAGACAGTGGCCACATGGCTATCTTGTCCCCTTAGTGCCCACCGGCCCATATGCTAATACTACATCTGCTGGGAGTGTAGGCTGCAAAGAGCTCACAACTATCCGTCTCCAGGGCATTGCCCTCTGCTGATGAAGTTGCCTCCCTGGTGAAGTGATGCCCACCTGCTGGGTGGAGGCAGCAAGTTGTGGGAGACCTAAGGCAATGGCGACCAGGTAGATGCCTCAAGGTGGGGCCAACTCTGGGATGCAGATAGCACACCTTAGTTCGCCTTGGGACCAGGCTATCGCTGAGGCCATTTCTTAGCTAGCTTCTCCCCCATCTCCCTCTGCATTCCTTCCCTGCTTCCCCTGAAAGCACAGCCCCCAGTAAATTGCTTCCACAAAATCTCTGCTTCAGGCTCCTTCTGGGGCCTGGCTAAAACCTGCCCTCGTCCATCTATCTACATGCTGCTTGGTGAGCTCCCCACTGTGTGAGGGTCTGTGGTTCCCAACATATCACTGCAGCCCCAGGAGATACTCTCAACAACCAGCCAGTGGGGTTCACCGACAGACCTAGGTGACCTATTAAAAGGCATCAGCTCTCAGGTCTCCCTGGGCACACCCTGCCCTTGTGGTGCCCATGCCCTCCCAGGCCCGCTCCCACAGCACATGGCCCAACACCACCCTTCCCAACTCACCTCCAGGAGCACTTCCAACGGCAGCCACTGCTTGGGGTTGGAGGCCTCCAGCAAGAGCTCCCTCAAGAGCAGCTGCATGAAATTCCTCAGCTGCTTCCGGGCGGGATGTGACCTGGCAGGAGCCTGCAGGCCCTCTGCAGTATTGTCGCCTTCAGCCTCAGCCCCAGGGTTGCTGGCAAGCTGAGTTATGGGCTCCTCAAATCAAATCAAAGACAAGAGAACCCCAGCATGAGCACCGGCCTGCCTCAAAGTGCTTTCACATCCACCTCTGAGGGGTGCTCAGGTGGGATTCTTACCAAACCCATTTACATGTAAGGAAATCAAGGCTCTGAGGAGAAAAGAGGCTTTTCCAGAGTCCCACTGTTTATGACGTGGCAGGCTATGGTCTCTGAGATAGGTGGGAGTCGTGGAAAGAACCTAAGCATGCAGCAAGAGAGGCCTGCAGTGGTCAGCAATGAAGTCCAGGGTGTGTCCTGGGCAAGCCACTCCCTTCCTCAGAGCCGCAGCTCACCATCAGTCACATGGCGACAATGGAAAGGACTCACAAAGACGTGTGGGGATGCAATGAGAGAACGGCGCACGTGGCAATGCCCAGCCCCATGGACTCTGGTCAGGAAAGTTTGTCCCCACCTCCTGGTGGAGCACTCACTCACCTTTACTGCCTACCAGGCTCTGCTGATGTTGACTGGACCCTCAGGTGAGAGAAGCAAGGCTTCCTCAAGTCCTGGCGTCCAAGTCCCTGAAGCACCTTGGCCTTCACTTTCTCATTTTTATATTTATAAAAATATTGGAAGATCAGTGAGGCAGGGGTCATCAGCTCAGATATGTCCAGGAAGACATGGGGATGCTGGGAGGCCAAATGACACACCCAAGGACATGTAGCTGGGGGCTCCTGACTCTTGGCCCATGAACTTTTCATGCACATTCATCTGTCGGCACCTCCCTTTGCTCATTCATAAAATTAATGCAGCCATTCTTAATTAAGCCATAAAATGAATTTAATGGCACCTAGGGAGGTGGTGACTGCATTAATTAGCTCCACGCGGCCTTGACTGGAAAGATGCCATATATATCCACAGCAAACCGAAGACTTCTGGCCACCAGCCCTCTGCATGAAGAGGGCCTGTCACACTTTTTGTGCAACAAAGGCCTTCTGAAGCTGACTTGGAGCTGGAACAAAGCTAGGAGGTGTGGAGATAAGCGCTTTGACACTGGAGCCAGGAGCCCCAAGATGGGGTAGGGCTCATCTGCAGAAACTGGAGAGGTGACTTTGCGCCAGGCCTGCCCCCAGGCCAGAATGGTTGAGTGTGAAGAAGAGCCCTGGGTCAGAGTGTGCCCCAGAGCTGCAGGCAGGCAGCTGGCTGGAACCCAGACTTAGCAGACAGATGGCAAACCCGGCCTGTGGGTGTAGGAGCTGAGGTGGGGATGTGGGCCGAGAATGTCAGGCTGTGGACTGCAGGGTCCTGGCCTGCTCCAGAGGCCCCAGTTTGGGGGATTGGAGAGGGGTACCCTGTAGGATTGTCCTTCCTCCTTGCCTGGCCTGAGGGAGCCTGGCTTCTGTCCCATCCATCACCTCTCCAGTGTTGTCCATAGTGATTTCCTTGGCTTTTTATTGCATCTTTTTTTTTCCATAATATTTTATTGTCAAATTGTTTTCCATACAACACCCAGTGCTCTTCCCCATAAGTGCCCTCCACCATCTTTTTTTTAACATTTACTTTTCCCGTATGTTCCTTTCATTGGTATTAGCCTGCCAAACCATTTATCTTCCTGCAAACCTTCTAGTCTTTATATTTAGTTTTTTCATTAAAACTAATTACTCAAACTTTATTGGGCCATTTAATTTTATTTTAAACCGACTGACGGAAAGGACATGGGCCTTGGGGTGAGACAGTGAGGTTTCAAACTTGGCTCTGTCACTCAGGAATCATGTAAACTGTGGCCAATTTCGTTCTCTCAACCATTTTGTGAGATGGGACTTAGGTTCCCACTAAACACACAGAAGTTGGCCAGTCCCACTCAGCCTCTCTGGATCTCACTCTCCTCATCCAGACAATACCTGCCTACGGTGCTCAGAGGGTTAACCCAAGCACCAGGCTCAGGACAGCTGTAGGTGTTCAGTAGATGGTATCTGTCCCCACGAGCACACTTCTAGGCTCATTCATTCATTCATTTGGTTATTCAGCAAATAATTATGGAGCAAATATTACATATCCACACTGTGTGTGCCACAGTTTCTAACCTTCCCTTAGCACTACATGCTTTCTTTTTTTAAAATTTTTTTATGTTTTAAATTTATTTTTGAGAGACAGAGAGAGACAGCATGAGCAGGGGACGGTCAGAGAGAGAGGGAGACACAAAATCGGAAGCAGGCTCCAGGCTCTGAGCTAGCTGTCAGCACAGAGCCCGCCATGGGGCTTGAACCCATGAACCGTGAGATCATGACCTGAGCCAAAGCTGGACGCTTGACCAACTGAGCCACCCAGGCACCCCAAGCACTGCATGCTTTCTAACATGGCTTTTCAGACAGGCATCTTCATTCACCTCCCTGCTGGGGTCACAGGGTCCTACTGCACCATGGTGGGGACACCAGGGGATGTTGGTCTGCCCTTCCTCTCCTGCAGCTACCTTCCTTTCACACTATCCTTACCTGCTCCTCTCAGCTTGTAGATGCTGAGTCCATTGGGCCCCCATGGCCTGCTGGGCCTCTCTTCCCGGGGCCCAGACTCACACCATGTCCTCAGGACCCAGTCAGCCCTCTCCCCTCCCAACCTCAGCTTGTCTGGCTCTAAGCTGGCCCTCAGCAAACCCTCCAACTGCAAGGAGTCCTGAATCGTAGGCTGTGAACAGGATGAGGGTCCTGAGACCAGAAGACAGGACATTTCCTGTTCCCCATTCCCTGTCTGGTGCATAGGCTCCTGGCCTTCTGGGAAATAATCTGTGGTTTCACCTTAGCAGTGTCAGTCTTCCATATAGAACTGGATTTGGTCTACCATCAAATTTCTCCTTACTGAGACTCCTTACAACTCAAAAAAATTACTGAATCTCGGAGCTGAAAGGGACCTCAAGCTGCATCTCAGCCAAGAAAAGGAAAATTAGTTACCCGAGTTGTTTACTTATTGTTTCAGCCAGGTGGCCTTAAAATGTATTTTAACTTGGGGTGGTGGTAGGGAGCAATTTTGCCCTTTGCTCTTGAAGCATGAGGACACTCACCCCTGCTATCACAGAGCAGGGCAGTGGCGTGTCCTACCTTGGGAGTTCTCAGAGGGAAGGTGACAGCAGCCAACGTCTGGAGGAACTCCGGGGCCCGCCAGGCAGGGTCCTGGGGGTAGGTGCTGTGCACGAGCCCAAGGAAGTGCAGCACGCTGGCAGGGAAGGTCTGTTCCCAGGCATCATCTCCGGAGCCTGCAGAGGGCTGAAGACATACTTCATGAGACACGGCGCATGGGAGCATGGCTGTAGCTGCAGAGGAGCCAGAGGGCTTGAAATCTAGGGGTTTCTGAGACTTTCAACAAGACACCTAATTACGAGACGCCTAAGTCTGCAGACTAGCATGGGATACTGGCCATCAGTTGGGGAAGGGTTTACCATGTGTGTAGACTTTGTTCCAAGGGCTTCACACGCATTCCTCTTCCCCCCCTCACAGCAACCCTCTGAAGTAGGTCTACATTTACCTCACTTTTACAGATGGGAAGACAGAGGCACAGCGAAGTTAAGTAGCTTGCCAAAGATCACCTGACAGGTAAGGGACAGAGCCAGGAATTAAACCCCAGCAATCTGGCTGTAAAGTCTGCCTTATACTGCCTCTACATGATTAGACACAGCCTCTGTGTTCAAGGAACTTGCCAGTAAGAGTCAACGTCAGCCTTCCCCAGCCCAGTGCTAATACTTCCAGCTGTAGACATCATCCTGGCTAATATCTGAACAGAGCTTGTCTGTGGTTAGCAGGCCTTGAGGAGCCCCTTCCCCACCAGCCGGGGGTTTGGGATGGATCATGTTACACTGAACTGATGTCCAGTGTCCTGAGAGGATCTGGGCATCTTTTTGCCCCCATAACCTGGCCTTTGCCACATGGCCAAGCATCCATCTTGGCTGCACACTAGTGCCACACTGAAGCCCAAATCCCAGTCACTTTGTCTGGAGACTGACTCCAGCCCCAATATATCCAGTGGCTGCCTGAGGTCCTGCTATGTCCTGAATGGACAGCTTGGAAATCGAAAATGTACTAACCTTAACATTAGAGTCACCAACAATGGGGCCACGCCAACAACTAGACTGAATGGTGCTCCGCCTACTCCTACAGATGTTATAGGTGGATGTCAGGTTCCTCAGCCCCAGCCTCCCCCATCTGTGGCTCCTCACTTTCCCAGCAGCTCGCTCCAAGTCCTGGCCCTATGTACATGAGTTAAGATGTGTTTACCAAGGAGCTACCAAGGGCTTGGAACTGACAAACCTAATTGTGGAAAGAAGGCAGTGTGCAGGGGACAATTGGAGAGCAGTTTAAAATCCCATTCACAGGATCTTGGTGAGGGTTTGGTTTGGGCTAAGTAGGTAGACAGAGACCCTGCTTCTGAAGTCACCTGCATCTAGCTTCTCCACCAGGTTCTTACATCACAATGTTAGATCTATGGGAGATACCAGAGCTCGGAGCTCCAAGGGCTTTCTCTGGAGTTAGTGTGCCTGGTTCAGATGCTGCCTCTGCCATTTACTGATAGCTTTGGACCAGTTCCTTAGCCCCTCCAGCCCCCACTCTGTGAAATAAGGATCCCACTATGACCATTTCAGAAGGTTGCTGTGAGGATTGAAGGAGACATCTTAGCACTTCAGGCTTATTTTCATAGTGACCAGAACAGGAGCTGAAAGGTAAAGTCAGATATAAGATTTGGACTTTTGGGAAAGGAATTTGGATTTGATGCATTAAGCAAGAGGGACCCCTGAGGATTCTTAGGCATGGCAGTGACCTGGACTATAACGCTAATGCTGGACCCACATGTCTCCACTGTGCCCTCACTCTGTGACCTTGCCTGGGTTACTCTCTGTAAGCTTCAGTTTCTATATCTGCACAGTGGACATAATGCTGTCTGTTCTGTTCCAAAGGAAGAAAAGCTGTCTGTTCCCATGAAGAAAAGGGCAGGAGACATGAATAGACATTTTTCCAAAGAGGACATCCAGATGGCTAACAAGTACATGAAAAGATGTTCAACATCACTCCTCATCAGAGAAAATACAAATCAAAACCACAATGAGATACCACCTCACACCTGTCAGAGTGTCTAAAACAACAGATGTTGCAGAGGGTGAGTAGAAAGATGAATGCTTTTGCACTATTGGTGAGAATGCAAACTGGTACAGCCATTCTGGAAAAGAGTATAGAGATTCCTCAGAAAATTAAAAATAGAACTAGCTTATGACCCAGCAATTGTACTACTAGGTATTTATCCAAAGGATACCAAAATGATGATTCGAAAGGGCACACGCACCTCAATATTTTTAGCAGTGTTAAGAACAATAGCCAGGTTATGGAAAGGGCCCAAATATGCATCAACTGATGAATGGATAAAGAAGATGTGGTGTATGTATATATATATACATATATATACACACACACATACATATATATATATATATATTCCATTGTGTGTATATATATATATATATAATGGAATATTACTTGGCCACCTAAAAAGAATAAAAAATCAAAAAGATGGTGCCATTTGCAACAATGTGGATGGAAGTAGAGTGTGCTATGCTAAGTGAAATTAAGTCAGTCAGAGAAAGACAAATATCATATAATTTCACCCATCTATGAAATTTAAGAAACACAACAGATGAACATAGGGGAAGGGAAGGAAAAATAAGATAAAAACAGAGAGAGAGGCAAACCATAAAAGACTCTTAAACACAGAGAACGCACTGAGGGTTGCTGGAGGGGAGTTGGGTGGGGGTTGGGCTGAATGGGTGAGGGGCATTAAGGAGGGCGCTTGTTGGGATGAGCACTGGGTGTTATACCTAAGTGATGAATCACTGGGTCCTACTTCTGAAACCAATACTACACTGCATGTTGACTAACTTGAATTTAAATAAATAAATTTAAAAAAACAGTTAAGAGGTCTTTAAAACTGCAATCACATTAACTCTAGAAAACTACCAAAAAAATGATAATGTCAAATTTAAAAATAGTAAAACTAGACAGAAAAAAATCAGGAGAATATATCCAAAATTGTTTCTTTAAATCAATCCTCAAGTCCCCAGATCCTTAGGTAATGGGAGGGGTGTGGTAAAGAAAGCATGAGCCTTCAAATACAGAATAAGAAGAGAGAAATAATCATACAGAAAATTAAATGAATTTAAAGGGTCCATCTGTGAGAACTGAATAAAACATCTATTACCTAAACAAGGTCAAGGAGACATTTGAGAGCCTAAAGAAAGCAATAATGGAAAAAAATTAGGCCCAAGAAGTTTCATAGGAACAATTTAAATAAGACAAGAATTATGGATTTAACATTTTCTTGAATAAAAAAAGAATAAATTTTTTCAATAAAGCTAGCATAATACTGATATCAAGACCTGACAAACATGTAACAAAGGAAAGCTGCAGGCTGCTATCACTTATAAATATACACTCAAAGTCATAAATAAAATATTTACAAGCAGAATAGAGAAGTATACTGAAAGAATAAGAACAGAGGAACTCGGTGAATCTTTGTGAAAATGTGAAAAATCTGTTAATGTAATTCACAGTATGTAAGTGGCTGAAAGAAAAAAGCAGACGATTACCTAATTACATGCTAAATGAGTATATAATAAAAATTAAATACATTCTTGGTTTTAAAAAGAGCAAGAAGTGTGATCTGTACTTTCTTAGCATAATCACACACACACACACACACACACACACATACACAAATACACAGAGAAAAATTAGCAAAAGACACAAATAGGCACTTCACAGAAAAATAAATAGAGATGGTTAATAAGCATATGAAAAATGCTATCAATTTCACTAGTGATAAACCTGAGAGAACTCAAGCATGAAATCACCCGTTAGGCAGTGTTGCTGAGGCTGTGATGACTGGACGGAGCTCTCCTACACAAGATGGCAGGATATACATTAGAAGGAGGAACGTGTATGTATAATGTCTAACGCATCTTTCCTGAGAACTGCATCCAAAAGAAAATACATGAAGGACACTTCGACCCTCTATCCCACATGCCAGAATTCACACTATGGAGAACTTTGGAGAAAAAGGACCTGATCAGCTCAAGAAAGTTCATTATAGATTTTTTTATAACAATGAACATTCTGAGAAAGAGCATAAATTTCCTTTGTTTGAAAAACAAAGGCAAGAGGGATTTCTGTGGCCTAAATCCTCTGTAAGGATATGGTATAATCTAAGGCATGTGGGAGAACCTTCCCCTAAAGGTCACAGTAGTTATCTCTGGATGGGGGTGTTTCAGGTGATTTTTACTGCCTATCTTGTATTTGTTGAAATTGTAAAGCTAAGGATGAATCATTTCCCAGAAGCAATAAGGTCTCCCCACACATAATCAAGCCTCCAGTTACCCTTGGGGGTCTACAGAATGAAGTCAGACGTTGTCAGCCTTTCATGCAAGTTCTTGTTAATCTGGCTCATAATTACTCCCATTCACAAGCCTCATGGCCTTCACCCCCTCACACTTGCCTCCATTTTGAAAATAACCTCTGGTGGACCTTGAATGTCTGAATTGATGGGTCTCCATGTCATGTAAGTAGTTGGTGGGCATCTGTCTTCTCTAACAGGGTTCTACCTCACAGTTCACTCATGTGAGGCGCACCTGTCCCCAGTAGCGGTGAGCTCCTTGAGGGAACAGGTCCCTTTCCACCCCCGCCATTCACCTGAAGCCGCTGACCCAAATCAGTTGCTCAGAAATGTTCCCTTTACTGAAGGCATTACATCTCCCAGTGAAGGAACTCAAATATTTGAACAAATGAAAAACAGACGTCTTCCAGCCACAGCGCACAAACTCCATGGGGGACACTTAGGCTGAGTTTCCCACTGAGCACCTAAGTTATCGCTAGAACCACCATGCCTTTTCTATCAAGTTTCCTGAATGACACTTGCTAATGATCAGCGTTCCCGGGAAGCTGCTGGAAAAAGTCAAGGTGACCCTTCCAAAATTGTCTTCCCATCAGAGCCTCCTCGGGAGATGTGAGGAATGGGTCTCACCTGGCTCATGGTGGCTTTCAGCATTTCCAGAAGCAGCAGGGCACCTTCAGTGCACAGCCCAACCCGGAGGACGTCTTCACTGGAGTGTTTCTGCAGGAGCAACTGAAGCATGGCATCCAGGCTGTCCTGAAAGAGGGGGCAAGGACTGTAGAGAGACATATATGGCTGCACACCAACCAGACCAGCTTTCTAGCCAGGACCTCAGGCTTCTCAGGGGGCCTGAGTGGGAGAGACGAAACAGCACAGTAGCAGCCTGGGTGGCTGGCCCCTGTGCAGAACTCCAGCCCAGTCGGTGCGTGAGGGAAAGACTCACCTCCGAGAAGATGCTGCATCAAGTTTAGCTCTTTGGTTTGGTTTGAGGTCACAATCAACTTTAATGAATGTTTGTAAATGAGATTCCAGAGAACATGGGAGGAATTCAAAGGCTTTGAGCACAGGGCAGAGGGGAGCAGAGGGAACGAGGAATTGACCAGCAGGGCAATCTGACTTTGCCTCTTTAAAAGCTGGATTTGTGCAAGCTATTCAGCCTCTTGGCAACTCAGTTTCCTTTTCTGTAAAATGAAAATTGTATTCTCTATTCCATGGGATTGTTATAAATATCAAGCGAAATAAAATATGTAAAACATCTATCACAGGTCCTGACACTCAGCAGATGTTTGTTACTTACAACACATTCTTGGAGAAATAGAAATACACGGTTTCAGTGAACCTAGCATAGCGTATTAAGAACTTTATTTTGAAGTGTGATCTATAATACTATTAGCATATATCAAGATTTAGATAGGTCAAATACAAAGATGTGCGAGAGGGGTGGATTTTCTAGCCTTCTATCTGCAGAGCCATGCCTCTCCCCCAGTTTCCATTCAGTGCAGTTTAACTCAACTGAGACCAAGAAAGAATTTCTGAATCTGCTGTTTGTCAGATGCTCAGGAAGGTAAGAAGTGGGGTCTGTTCTTGAGGTGCTCAGTAGCCAAGGAGAGAGGAAATCATATAAATGTGTCCATGCCATATAAGGCGAAGGTGTGCTGAGGCACACAGGGATCTAAGCAGATGGTGGCAGCTGAGCTGTGTATTGAAGGAAGACACCTCACCAGGCAGGTGACATGGGAGTAAGAACTCATTAAAGGCACAGGCGAAGCAAGCACAACGCAGCTGATCCTACTGGGGAGGTAACTCAGGGGGTTCACAGCACAAAGGGCAGGTAAGCAAGGAAGCTGGGCTGGAGAGACAAGTCAGACACCCAATCACAAAGGGTCTCGACACTGGCTATGGATTCGGAACCTGATCCTGCAGGAATGGGAGCTCAGGAAGACTTGGGATGTGGTTCGGGTGAATGAGTGAGTGGGTGAATGGTGAGAAGCTATGTATCGTGAGTGTAGGCTCCTCTTTGGAGAGATGTGGCTAAGGAAGGACAAAAAAAAAAAAGACAAATAGGAGAGCAGTTGGCCAAGAGAATGAATCAAGGGGGCAGCTTCTGGTTTTAGGTGGGACACAGTTCACCATATTTACGGTCTATGAGGAAAGAGTCCATAGAAAAGGAGATGCTGAAAGTACAGGAGAAAGAAGGGCCAACTACTGGTGAGATGACTCAGAAAAGGAGTGGGAGGAATCCAGATCAGCCTGGAGAAACTACCTTTTTCCAATGACAGCAGAGAGAAGGTGATGAAGAGGGTCATGGCATGTGTTCATGGCATGTGGTAGAGAGCAGGGTGCCAGAGCAATACCTCCCTCTGGGGTCCTCCATTCCCATGGTGAAGTAAGTCATTTGAGCAAAGGGTGGCTTTGGAGCAGAAGTCTGGAGAGCATATATGGTTTACTCCAGAACGCAGGGGAATCAAGGCACATTGCTAAGGTAAGGACACATGCTCTTTCAGAAGGTATAAACTGAGGCTCTGATTCTGTGGTGGCATCAATTTGCTTCCCCTCCCGTGGCCATCATCATGTGACTTCTCCAACCATGCCCAGAAGGGGAAAGACTTAAAAGTGGGACTGACAAAAACAGAGACCTGCTGGGAGGGAGCATGGGAGACAGAGGCTCAGGAACTCAGAGAACCTGAAGAGCTAGCCAAGGGGGTGGCACTGTGAGGGAAGGAAGGGGGTGAGAACACAATATGAGTTAGAAGAAGTGGATGGAGGTAGCAGTGGAAAGTCTTAGGGAACCTCCTTGGTCACATGGGAGAAAACCAGGTGTATCACTCCATCCCAAGGGCACCCCCAAAAACCTACTTTGGGTCCATCTGTCAGCTCTATAAGTGGCGTCTGCAGGAAGAAGGTGGACACAATAAGATAGACTTCCGGAATATGCACATGGTGGCCCAGAAAGTCTTTCAAGACGCGGAACCCAGGAAGCAGGCAGGGGCTCTGGTCAGGTAAGGTGGGGTGGCTCTTCAGGTTATCTGTTGATCAGGTGGAAGGGGCATAAAATTCAATTGAGAACAATTGCTATTGCTTCTGGTCAAGGTGGGGATTGGGCACATGAAAAAATTCCCTGCCACCTACCCATCCCATAGAAATGCCAGCTAGAAAGATATGTCATACACACATGAGCACAAGAAGTATTCACTAAGAGTTCTTTTCCCTATTTCTGATATATTCATTCATTCATTCATTCATTTATTCATTCATTCAAAAACAGATACTTAGTGCCTGCCACCTTAGAGGCAACAGGGGAACTTTGTATTAGGCAATAAGGACATAGAACCCCAGACCCTCACCAAGTACTTAGAATGTAGTGGTGGGGTGGACATTAAGGAACGAAATACCCCAATAAATATTTTCTTGTGAATTGTGATAATTACTATAAAGTAAAGTAATAGGGGCAAAGAGAGTATAGCTGAGGGGCCATAATTCAGGAGAAACCCTCCTCTCCTGGAGGAAGTGGCATTTGAACTGAGACCTGAGGGATGAACTCATCCCAGCCAGGAGAGCCATGTTGGTGTTTCGGGTTGGGCACAACAACCCAGGAAGAGGAAAAGAGCTCAGGAGCTTTTGAGGAATGGAAGGAAGCCCCCAGTGTCTGGAAAGGAGTCAGGATTTAAGGGGATCCTGAAAAGGAAGTAGGAGGGGACTGGGGAGTGATCAGGGTCGGAGGTCAAGGTGATCCTACAGCAAGAGCAGGAAGGCTCTAAGAGGAAGGAGCCTGGCAGGTCCTCACTTGCAGCCCAGGATGAGGAGGCGCCCTACCTCCTGGAGAAGGCTGCACACTCACCCATCACAATGTCCACACCCTCGAGGCTGCGCTCCACCCAGGACCCCCCAGGCAGGCCATCTTTAAATCGCCCACGAAGAGAGGGGCTTGCCAAAAAGTGCAGCAGCAGCTTCAACCCCAGCACGGTGGTGGTGGGATGCACGTGGCCCTGTACAAGGAGCAGGAACCAATCAGGCCCCAGGTTCAAAAACATCTCTTCCTTTGTCCTGGGGTGGGAAGGGTCAAAAGATGCAATAAATTATCTCTCAGTCCACAAGCAAATAACACATCCAGAAAATACAAATAATTTCCAGCATCACTAGTCACGTAGGAGAGGCAAATTAAGGCTACTCTGGACATTACTTAGTGAAGTACATGCTATATTTTTAAAGAATGGTAAGCTGAAATGCTGGCAAAGTTGCTGTTAAATGGCTGAACTTGTTTATTAACAGCTGAAGGGTAAGTTGGCCAAAACAACTGGAAACTGTACCAACAGATGTAGAAATGCACAGGCCCCTTGAGAGCCCTACCCCACCAGCATCCATACTTGCAGGGCCTGACCCGCCACCCATCTAATTACATCAGTACAGTTGCATAAAACACATAATGGTTAGGTCACTCCCTTTTCAGATATACTGACCAAAATTAATCTAAATGGAATAGTCCAGTATTTATGCATCTTTATCAGTTTAGACAAAAAAAAGTATATACAAGTTTAACTGTCACTTTCAAAAATGAATTTTAAAATGATGAGTTTGGAGAATACAGATTTGCTAGAGGGGACTGAAGAGGGCAGGGAGGTGGGCAACCAAACCTCAGGGGCAATGGCTCAGCAAAGGACTCTGCCTCTGGGAACCAGAGAAGAACCCATATTTGCTTGGCAGTGTTCTCAACACCAACTGCCGGACTAGGCAGCAAGGCTGTGGCCCCTGAACTAGAAGTCAAGAAAGTGTCCTCACTTCTATCCCTGCCTCTCTTTACTAACTGGCTGACTTTGGCAGAGCTCTTGATGCACTCTGGTCATTCTCCTTGATGACAATGATGATGATGATGATGGTGGTGGTGGTGGTGGTGGTGGTAGTGGTGGTAATGATGATGATGACAGTGATGATGGTGGTGGTAATGATGGTGATGATGATGATGGAGGTGATGACAATAGTAATGATGGTGATAGTGGTGGTGATGATGGTGATGGTGATGGTGATGATGATAGTAATGATGGTGATGTTGGTGATGATGATGGTGATGATGGTGGTGATGGTGGTGATGACAGTGATGGTGATGATGATAGTAATGATGGTGATCATGATGGTGATGATGGTGATGGTGGTGGTGATGACAGTGATGGTGATGATGATAGTAATGATGGTGATCATGATGGTGATGGTAATGATGATGATGATGAAAGCAGTTAGCTTATGGAGTATTTATAGTGTCCCAGACACAATACTTAGGGATAGTCACATATTAATTTCCATCCATAGCAGGTATTATTCTTATCCTCATATGGATGAGAAGAAGAGGGCATAGAGGACTTAAGTAACGTCCCCAAGGTCTCTGAGAGCAGAGCTGGGATTTGAACCCAGGAGGTCTAGACGTCAGAGCCCTGGTGCTTAAGCAGTACCCTACATTCTCATTCAGAAAGATGAAAAAGGAAAGGGTTGGACTAGCTCATCTCCAAGGCATCTTCCAGTTCTACCATGTTTTGATTCTAGAAATGCAAAGACTTTTTGAGCACTACTTGCAAGGCTGTTCTACTGAGGGGTAACTCCCCACCACATTGCTCCCTCCCCCAAACACACATACACACTAAAATGTCAACCCAGTGGGAGCAAGGACCTGGACTGACTTCCTCAGCACTGCATTCTTGGAGTGAGGAACGGGGTCTGACACACAATAGGTGCTCAACAAATAGTGGTTGAATGAATGACTCTGGAGTTGGATATAAAGCAGGCATCAGTGGGAAAGAGTTAATGGAATTTCATGGTTATACATTGTTTTGAAAGTTAACTGAAGGCAGATACTTCTTTTTCCAACTTGGAAAAATAACCAAATAACTGACAGTAAATAGCAGAAGAATTTGGCAAGCCTTTTCCTTGATAGATGTTATTTAGGCTAGCCATTTCTCCATTCTATTTTCTGCCAAATACAGAACATTAAAATCAGTGATTGTCACAACTGCCAAAACAATAACAATTATACTACAGCAATGGTGACAAAAAGAGCTTATTGTAATTATACCAAATCTGTTCTGACTTACTCATGCCCACTTCACATTTGCATCAGAATATCTTAGGGCAAGGTCTGCTTTATTGGGTGGAGAGAAGATAATTTTCTTTCTGACGGGTGCAGGAAACACATTGCCGAAAACTGACTCGGAGACGCTAAACTTTTCATTAAGAAAAGGTTTTAATACTGCACCCTGTATGAGGCAACCAATGCCAAATCGCTCTTCCTGGAGTTACTTACTCAGAGGACAGATGAAGTTGAGAGGAAGATATTACACTGAACAGCATCTCCAGCAACTGGTTTCTGAGCCAGATTGTCTTTCCAGATGTTTGGCTTCCAGCTACAAAATAAGGAAATTCAGATTTGAGAGAAAACGGATGTAAAGAGACATACTATTTGCTACAGTAAGCAACTGTATTCACCAAACGCTTTGCTCACCCAGGAATTGGGGCATGGATGAGACTCAAAATTTTGGCATTCAATTCTAGACTTCCATGCAGTGCTTAAAAAGAATTTCAGGAAATGTTCCTAAAGTCCCCTTTTTTAAAAAAATTTTTTTAATGCTTTTTTAAGTTTATTCTTAAAAGACAGAGATAGCGCAAGTAGGGGAGGGTCAGAGAGAGAGAGGGAGACACAGAATCTGATGCAGGCTCCAGGCTCTGAGCTAGCTGTCAGCACAGAGCCCGACATGGGGCTCGAACACACCAACTGCGAGATCATGACCTGAGCCAAAGCTGGACGCTTAACCAACTGAGCCACCCAGGAGCCTAAAGTTCCCTTTAACTGGAGATGATTTTGATGCTTCCCATCCCCCTCCCGCAAAAAGTCCTAAAAATAACAAGGTCAAATTTATCTCTCCAGTAGAAGAATTTTTTTCTTTCACTATCATAGGCTGCAACATTTCTTGACCACCAACTACATGCTGAGCATTATGGGAGGCATTGGGAGCAGAGTGGGGAAGATTTTAGTACTTCATCTCAATTCCTGCTCTTAATGTGTTTTCAGGCTAAACCTTCAGCCTATCAATGTTGCAGTAAAACTAGAGCTTGCATTGTAGAGTTCAGAATGAAGTCCATATTAGAAGAAGGGCTGACTGAATAAGCTAACTTTTGGGCCATGATCCATTCACTCATTCCCTTGGTTAACCAGTTATTTTACAACCAATTCAGCGCACACAAATGCAGTAATAGGACTTATGTGGCAGCTTGGAGAAGTGGAGTCAGATTTTTCTCTATTTGGATTCTGGCCCCAAGGGTCTTATCTCTCTGAGCCTCCATTTCCTCATCTGCAAAATGGGAATAGTAATACCTACTATTCAAGCTTGACCTAAAGATAAGAGATCATTTTTCTAGACTAAGTAACAGTGTCCAATAGAATCTTTTTCAATGATAAGAGTGTTTTATATCTCCCCTGTCCAATACAGTAACCACTAGACTCGTGTGGTTATTGAACCCTTGGAACAGAGCTGGAATGACTGACGAGCTGAATTTTTAATTGCATTTAATTTCTACCAATTTCAATTTAAATGTAAATGGCCACATGTAGCTTGAGGCTCCCATCTTGGACAGCACAGCTCTGTAGCGCCCAGGACAAAGTTCCATCACACCTGCCCTAGCAGAGGGAACATGAAATTGCTGCTGTTCTGCACCTGGTTGGCAGGAGAGAGACTCAAAGAAACAAATCACTAACCTGTGCATTAGAGTAAGCCCAAGGACTTTAGAAGCACAGAGGAGGTGACCTAACCTGGCTTGATGTGACCAGGAATGGTTGGTTAGTCCCGTGAGCAAAGCAGGGGGGTGGTGGGTAATGGGAGACATTTCTGCCAAGGGAACAACACACACAGAGCATGGCCAGAGGGCAGCCCATCACATATTTAGGATGTGCAGGTGCTCAGAGTGCTAAAGTTGGGGCTCATCAGAGGAGCAAGGGTAGGAAAGGCTCAACCAAGAAGGTGAGCAGGAACTGGGTCATAAAGAATCCCACCTGTTGGCCAAAAGGAATGGAGCTTTTATCCTGGAGGTCTTAGGAGCTCTTCCAGGTTGTAAAGGAAGAGTATCCAATTTGATTTGACTGTAACCCTACTCATAAAATTATGACCTCACAAAGCCACTACTTGGGAACAACTTCCTTTGCCTCAGCCCTTCCCTCTACAAAACGGGCCAATGACAGGTGGCTCTCAGGGGTGCCAGGAGGGCCATCTTGCTGCTTTCAAACTGGTGTCTGAGAAAGGTCTCCTCACCAGGCACTGAGGAGTCCAGGCCTCCATCCACGCAGAGCTGCCTCTCATTCACCGAAGAAGGCTTGAGGGTGTACACGACAAACAGTCCAATTCTTAATGCAGAGAGAGAAGAATATGTTCAATGGGGGGCTCAGCCCATGTCTGCTCCTCATATAGGGAGGTTTTGTACACAGATCTCCCCAAATCAGTTTAAGGGAAATCAAATTATTCCATGATCAATGCAGTGTTTCCAGAGACTTCTAAAATCTGTCATCAGAGCAGTTAACTCTGGCTCTGCCAGAGCAACATAACAGATAGTGATGAGGAAGGAAAAGGCTAAGTACCATGCCGATTGGGGCTGTCCTTTGGGAAATCTGCAACTTAAGGCAGACCTGTTGGGTCAATCAATGGCTGATGAGAATGGCTGTGCTCATAGAAATTCTTGAATTCTTGGCATAGTAAGTGCGTCCGAGCCCCGGGGAGCAATGAGCACCAGAGCCCTACTGGGAGGCTAACCGACTCACCCCTTTTCTCAACTCTCAGCCCTGAGCAGCACCTCTAGAAGGTTCCAAGGAAATGGAACCCGCCACTGTACCGAAGGGTAGTGTTGCTGGGTCGAATGTGGTCAGGAGAGAGCCGAGGCCTATATTCCCTTGTGAAATAGTCCCAAGGCTCTGCCCTTCCCCCGGGAAGCCTGGCACCATACCTGAGCAGGTCCTGGATGCTGGAGTGGCCCCTCAGCTGACAGCCTAGGATGGCAATGATGGTGGGGATCTTGGAGCAGGTGAGGCCCGGCTCATTGAAGAGAAAGACGAGCTTGGGGATGAGCTGAGCCTGGTGAGCAACTTCAGCATTCCGGGGTCCTTCCCTGGTGAGCCCGGGGAAAGGCAGTAAAAGCTTTTACTGGAATGAACCAAATTTGTTGTGTTTCTGCTAAAAAGGTTTCCCAGCCTGGGCTTGCTCCATGGCCCTCTGACTCCAATGCTCTCTTGGCAACTCATCAAAATGCTGTCAGACACCCATTGAATATGTGTCTGCCAAGAGCCCGAGTTGCTCAGGGATGAGCCTCCCATGCCCTTCCACCGCCGGAAACTGCCTTCGAAGACAACCCCCAGTTATTGACTTTTAAATTCCAAGCCTCAGGGAAAACTAATGCCGGTCTCAGAAAACTCAGAACAAAGGCAGCAGCAGACTCGCGTGTGACCGCGGAGCACTTCCCAACAGCCAGGAGAGAGGGGCCCTTGGCGAGTCTGTCTGGGGTGTGTGCTCTTCCTGCCCGCCCCAAACCACAAAGTGGATGAACACGCCACTGAGAGTCAAAGGGGAAAAAAGACAGAATTCAAGCATCCACATCCCCCTTCTTAGGATAATCACAAATTCAATTTCCAGTAAATTCTACTCAACCAAAGAAAACAGCTCCCAGGATAAATGTCCATCTTTCAGAAACCAAGTACAGAAAGAAAGTGGGAAAGGAAAACAAAGGTTAAGAAGGGTGAATTTGGGTGGATTGCTCCTTCTTGAACTGCCTTTTCACTACTAATATGACAAATTCTGCCAACCTCCACATCCCTGGTACAGAAGCAGAAGCATCCCAGTTTTGTGTGAGATTTGTATTCATCAGCTTAACAGGGAAGATGTGTGTTCATCCACCTATAAGCTCTTTCTTATCACAGCACTAAGCAGCCTGCTTTTCTGTATCCCTTCTCCACAGGACTGTCTTGTTCCTCTGAACTTCCAGCCCTGAGAAGCTGCCCGGCGGCCATCTTGCCATCTGCCCAAATGAAGCCTGCACGGAAGAAAGCATGGACCAGACAGGTGACCAGTCTCAGATGAAATAGTATGAGAGCACCCGGCCCCATGTCAAGGTTGGCCCCGTTCCAATGTGTGAGCCAATAAATCCCCCCTTTCTCAACCTTCCCTTTGCCCTCCCTCCTCCCTTCCTTTTTCCCTCCCTTCCTTCCTTAAGTTGGTTTGACTTGTATTTCTGCCACTTGCAACCAAAAGAGCCCTGAGTGATTTAAAAAGTGACTTGGTGAAGTCACTTAGAGGGAGAGTGGGTTGGGAGGCAAACAAACAGGACACAGAGAAGTGTTTTCCTTTGCTGACCACGTCTACTGAGCCCCTGAGAGGTTGCTGGCTGCAGAGCCAGAGAGTCCCCGCCTGAGGCCCAAACCCATCCGGGGAGACAGACTTGCCCCACATAAGTGAACTACTGGGAAAGACATTGCTACAGACTGAATGTTTGTGTCTCCCCCAAAATTCACCTGTTAAAGCCTAACCATAGTATTCGGAGGTATGGTCTTGGGGAAGTACAGATCATGAGTGGAGCCCTAGTGATGGGATTAGTACCTTTATAAAAGAGATGCTGGAGAGCTCCCTCGACCCTCCCACCAGGTGACATTATGGTAAGAAGACTGCTATTAACCAGGAAGCAGGACCCTCCCCCAACACTGAATCTGCCAGTGACGTTGATGTTAGACTTGATGTTATATGTTAGACTTCCAGCCTCCAGAACTGTGAGAAATAAATTTTTGTTGTTTACTCGGCACCCCGTCTATCATATTTTGTCACAGCAGCTCAAATGGACCCAGCCAGACATACTGCCACCTGGGAGCCTAGTGGTCTGGAAACGGGAGAAGGCTGTGGTTGCTGAGCCACTGAGTGTCCTAGCCCCACAGTCCCTCTTCTTGGCATGAAGCCATTAGTTCCAAGCCCCACACTGCCAAAGCCCAGCCTACCTTGGTGATCGAAGGATTTCCACAAAATGGGAAAAGAGGGACAGCTCCAGGTTGTCTGCAGAATTCATCCAGAGCTGGGGACAACAAACACAAAGTGAAACCAAGACGTGTGTGAAAAAGGGATTCCAGGCAGTATAAGCAGGTACAGAGCTCCTTAGGCTTGAAAACACTAACACAATTTAGCTGCTCAGGAATCAGACCAGCTCTCCCTCAACACCTAGAACTTAGAGGGTGCCCATCCAGGGGACAGCTCGAATGCCACTCCTCATCCCCCCATCTTTGCTGCTGCCCATTGCTTCCGTATGAGTCTGGATTTGAACCAAGGATACCCACCCTGACCTATGTCTGGCCCTCAGCCCTATGTAGCCATACACCAAATGCAGCTCATTCTTGCTGGAGCCTACAAGGCAAAGACCAGTCTTCCTCCAGTTAGAGATGAGACCATAGAGTGACCAGTTGAGTGACCAGTCCCATGCGCCACCAGCAAGCAGTAGGACTGGAGTTAGAAGCTGAGTCTTGGCTGTCGGGTTTTATGCTCCAGCGACCATGCACCAAGTGCATTCATCACTTTCTTTGCTTCTTTCCTCCATAAATCCTGCAGCACAGCCCACAGCCCCCCTGATACAGCGGCACTGCGAGCTGCACACTGCACTGCCGATTCTGAGAGTAAACTTTACCACTCAGGCTGTTTTCATTCACGGCAAACAAAATGCATCGGGCAACCATCCTTCTGGGGCACAGGTGATGGCGTGCCTTCATATCTCATGACTATTTCCTTTCAGAGAGCTCCACTATTTCTTATTTCTAAATACTGACATTTCCTAGGGCCCAGAATAGAGAAGGTTCCAACATGGGATTGCAAGAGTGCATTCACAGAGCAGCAGAAAAAGCTCACACTTCTAAATGAGGCCATGTTCTAGAGGCAAGAAGTGCCCTGTAAAGTCCTAAAATATCATTATCTACATTTAGTAGCTAATAAAAGTGAAGATTCAGAGCGACTAAGTAACTTGCCTGGCGCCCCATGGTTTCTAATTGGCAGAGACCGGCTTCAAAGCCTGGTCTGTCTGACCATGGAGCCCACTCTCGTCTCCTCCCTGTGCTCCCCCCAGGCATCTCCTGCAGACAGTGACCCCTAGGGTCAATAATCAACCTCACTTGAATCAAGCAGGTGGCCATGGCTCCATCCTCTTACTTAACAGTGAAAGCAAAAGATCCTCAGAGGACCCAAGTTTACGAGGAGGCCCATGAAAACAGCGACCACCCCTCTCCAGTCCCCAGGGCCCACCACCACACATGCCACATAATGGGCACTTAATAAGGACCCACTAAATTTTTTAAAAGCGTGAATGCAAAGTAAATCAAGGTAAAATAAGTGGATTGCTCTTAAGCCATAAATGCACTAACAGATTTCTAGCCCATTTCATAGCCACTTCCTGGTGCACGCAGAGCAGGGCAGATGCGATTTGGGAGAGCTAGTGTGGGCTGATGTGGCCTCAGTAAGGGTGTGGGTAGGCAGGCATGGCACCCCAACATGCAAGTCTGTGCAAGTCCAAGAGCCTAAACACCTGGAATAGTCACTCGTGAAGGCAATCACTGAACAAATGCTATGCCAGCCTCAGTGCCAGGAGCCCGGAGGACTGAGAAATTCTAAGACTGAACCTAACAATCTTGTGTGTTCCTGAGCCTTTACCTTTCCACAGAAGCACATCCCTGTTTCTCTTCCAGAGCACTGGAACAGTAAGAGGCTGCCGTTTAAGGCTGCCTATCATTAGAAATTACATAATAGCAAGTACCTGAATTTTGAGAAACATGGAAAATTGAATCTTTGTGTTGTTATCCTGTGTCACATAATCCCTGGACTGAAGACTGCACTGAGATGTCTGGATTAGATTTCTTTGCACATCAGATGGAGACTGTCAAATTCTGCCCTCTCCCCAACCCCTGGGACCATCTCACTCTCAGAATGAGCTGGCCTGTCCCTTTTTCAAGGAACCCAAAGCTTCAACCTCCTGTACCTCCACTGCTTCTCAACCTCCTATCTCTCTCTGTCTTCTCAACTTCCTGCTCTCCCTGCTTAACTTCCTGTCTCTCCCCTGCCTCCCAACTTCCTGTCTCTCCCCTGCTTCTCAACTTCCTGTTCTCCTGCTTCCCAGCTTCCTGTCTCTCCCCTGCTTCCCAACTTCGTCTCCCTCCTCTCTCTCAACTATCTGTCCCAATCACTATGCACGGATCCCACCATTTCTCCTGGAGCCCACTCCCTTGTCTCTAAACCTTCCCTCTCCTTTAAGGGTTTGTCCCACCAATAGTGTTTCTCTCTGCCATTTTTAACCATGCTTTTCCACTGCTTCCTCCTCCTCAGCCTACAACCAGACTCAATTCTTGAAACTTCCTTCTATTCTCTTCTCCTTTCTTCTTCAAAATCCCACTGACGGTCTTGACTTCTATAATCCTCTCTCCACCTCACATCTGACCCCACAATTTACCTTTCACCAGGCCTGCCAGTGACCCCCAATTGATCTCCAAGTGACTTCCAAATTTTATACCTTACAAATTACAAAATCTACAATTTACACATCCTTGCCCTTACTTTATTTGATGTAGGCAGCTATTTATGAAAGTTCTCTTCTTTTTGAAATTCCCTCCTCCTAATCTTAACATTTTATTTTTTATTTTTATTTCTTTAGCTTCTAGTGTAATGAGTTGCTTATTTTCTTAACTCCAGCTTTAAAAGCACCAGCTTACCCAAGAGTTGACTCATGGAGGGGTGGGGTGGGGGCCCATGGTCATTCCAGGAGCAGGCAGTAGAAGGGTGGTGGGTGCCTCCATTGGTAATTTCTGGGTGGGCTGCTGACAGGGATGCTGTGGAGCCAAGCTGCCTGAGCACAGCCAGCATTCCAGAAGGTACAGGTGTGCAGCCAAGGCAGGCTGTCTTGTCTATCAGTGTGGTGAGGTCATTTATGCATATCTCCTTTCCTTTTGGGCACAGGGAGCCTATATTCCATGTCTGGCTGGCTTCCTCTACAACCCTTTCATCCATCCTCAGATCCAGATCCAGGGCCTGGTCCAATTAGCTAATATTTTATTTAGGATTTTTGTAGCTCTATTTTTGAGTAAGATTGGCCTGTACTTTTTCATTTCCCATACTGTCTTCTCTTTTTTTTTTTTTTTGGTTCTGCAATCAAGATTAGCTCATAAAATAAGCTGGGAGAGCCCCCTTTCCAGCCTCTTGGAAGAGTTTATAAGTTGGAATGGCCTGTTTCCTGACAGGTAGAACTTCCCTACAGAAACCCTGGGCCTGGACTTGCCTTGTAGATGTTGTTTACTTGTAAGATTTTAAACTTGTGATGGTTGTTGGTTATGGGACCATTTGAGTTTTCATCTCTTTTTGAGCAAATTTTGGAAATTTTCTTGGAGATTGTTCAAAGGAGCTAAATGTTCACATTTATTGGCACAAAGTTGCTAATCCTATTTTTGTTACCTTTCTAATTGCACACTCCTCTGGGTTTTTCTTCCCTTTCCTTCCTAATATTACTTAGTTGTGCCTCCTGTTTCCACTCCCTCCCCCACCTTGGCCAATCTCAACAAAAACGTTTGTGCTATGGAGAACCAGTCACAGGCCTTGCTCATCCTTTCTATGTTTCTTTCCTGCTTTATGTTCTCGTCTCTTTTTTCCTTCCTTCTTCCTCTGAATTTTGTTTCTGTTTGTTTTTTTTTTGTTTAGGGTTTTTGTGTGTTTCTTCTTGTTTAGTCATTCTAACTTCTTGACCTAAAGGTTCTGTTCATTACTTTCAAATGTTCTTTTTTCCAATATATACATTGACAATTACAATTTTTTCTCTAAATCCAGCTTTCAGCAGCATCCCCTACAATGCACAGTCTCTTTTAAGGCCATGTTATACACAGTATTCCTTTCATTCTGTTCTATATCACTTTTAATATGAATAAGGAGCTTCATTACTCCTCCTCTTTATCCCACTGCCTTTGCCAAAATTTGGATTTCAAAATTTTTCACCTGGATCTCTGTAGCAATCTCATGGCCCACTCTCCCTGTCTTGGGCTCCTACCACCAAAGTAATAGGCCTAAAATAAAAATTCTGTCATGTGATATTTTAATTAACATCTTTGGATACCAGCAACATAGCAAAGTGTATCAGTAGTCTAAAAATTGTTTATAAAGCCTTTATCCTAATAATTCAACTTTAATCATTTACTCAAAGAAAGTAGCTTTTAAAGCAAGGAAAGTGTATGCACAAAAGTGCCATCTACAATAACATTTATTCATATATGAATAACAGAGTAGAATAATCTAAGACTTTGACAAAAGGGAGATAATGAAGAACCAGGAACTCTCTCTAAAAGACATTATTCTGATTTAAAACAATACTTGCAAAATTACATAATAAATGTTTTTAAATGTGAAGCTCATATCTTTAACAAGCATTCTTGGTGAGGGTCGTTGAAGGAGTAATGGTGGAGATTTGAAGAGTGTTGCTAACGCATAGGGCTTGCTGGGAGCCTAGGAGACTAGGAAAGGGGCATGATGTGAGGGAGTGGACCTCGAATTCTTGACTGGATGGTCTCACAAGCGTCCTTTTGGACTCTTGGTCACTTGGTGTGCAGCAACGAAACACAGGTCGCAGGGGATTTCCTAGCACTCGTGGTGCATCTAGTTTTATTCTCTAGCCCTCATATGCTCCTCATCTTCCTTTTTCAAGACCAATTTCTCCCCATTTTGCCTGTCCATGGCCCTGGACTTATGTCTTTGCCACTGTCTAGTTCTCAGAGTCCCAGACGTTCGGAGATGAGCTATAGGTAGTAATGAGATGTAATATTTACTCTTAACACAGGATCATTTGGAACAAGAGTTCTGAGGAGGAGACAGTGAGGCAGTTCTGCTACTGCCTGACTTGAGTGATGACTTCTCCTCTAAGCGTGTAGGCTCCAGAGTGTCCTAATATTGTAAAATGTAAAAAGCAGACACGCGAGACATTAGTATCTTTCCCTTTTCATTAAGTGTTTTAACCAAAACAAAAAAGTGGGGGGAAAAGTCCGTAATAAATTCTTAAATGTCCATATTATGTCATAAAAGGCAGGACTTGAAATAATATGCACACTATGATCATGACTAGGATATAAAAATATGTATATCGTTCATCGGAAGTACAAAAAAGCAATGCCTTAAAAGTTGGCAGTGGTCATCTGGGTCTCAGAAACAGGAGCGTTCCCCCCTACTTTTCTGTAATGTTAAGAATTCTACAATAAGTATATCATTCTTTAGATTAAAAATACCATTTTTAAAATACTTCTACAGACTCCAGCATGGATTGCCTAAAGCGCAGGTCCTGCAGCCCGGCTTCTGCAGCCTGTCTTGTCTCCCCCTCCAGCCTCACCTCTCCCTGCAACAAAAGCCTTGCAGATACCCTCCAAGCCACTTGCTCTCAAATCCCCGTGGTTGTTGTCATCCCTCCTGTGTGCGCATAGCGTGCACTCCTCTTGGAACATTCCCCACTGAATGCACTCTGCCAGACTCAGCCCCAGAGTCCCTGATCGGGAGACCTGATTGGTTGTGCTCTCACCCAACTCCCCAGATGCCCTGTGCCTGTCTCTCTGCAGCACCTAGTGCATTGTAGTGTCAACTTGGTCCTGTCCCGGCGCAGGTCACTGTGTGAAGAGGCCAGATCCTAGTTTTCACCAGGTCTCCAGGACATGGCTAATTCCTGACCCCAGTGAGCACTTCCTGACCCCAGTGAGCACTTCCACCCAAGTTCTGTGAAGTCTCCTCACTTAGCCTCAGGCCTGCCCTCGGGTCTCTCAGTCAGCCCTTTCAAGGAACATTTGTCAACAGCAGAAGCACCATTCAAAGTAACCGGGGTATATATTTATTAAACCTATTTTTTTTTAAGATCCTTTATATATTTTTTAAGATCCTTTTTCAGATACCATCTGGTTTGACCCCCACACCAGCCTGTGAGGGAGAGATGATGGTTCCTCTTTCACATACTACAAGACTAGAATTCAGAGAAATCAAGAGACTTGCCCAAGGCCACAAAGCCTATTTGTGGTAGGACTTAATTATAAATGAGGGTCTCTGGGCTCCAAAGTCTTTAAGGTTCTCCTTCTCCTGAGCCTCCTGACTATTGAGGAAGCTGAGCAGCTGAGTGTAGAGGAAGCCCCAGACTTTCTTTACCATCACACACCCCACTCCTTCAAGGCTAATGACCAGCCTCCAGTTTACCTCAAAATTGCAGAGGATGTGTCGAAAGACACCAACATTGGTGACAACAGACGATCCGAAGCCCAGTTCTGCGGTGCCAGCGATGGAGAGGATGAGCTGAAAAATTCGATGGTTTAGGAGAGCGGTCTTTTTCCTCAGGAGAAAAGCCATGATCTGAAAAAGTTAAAACACAAAGCAGTTTGCTCACGAGTGCATCACTAGAACCCTTTCTCCTTCACCTGCTTGGTGCCACCAGCACATGTGGTCAGCCCAAGCTGAGGGCCCTCTGCTCTCTGGTGCTACCTCCTCGTCCCCATGTTCCCAGAAGAAAAACACACACCAATCTCTGTGGCTGCTTCCCCACCAGTGTCCACTTTTCTGTACTTGTGTGACTTGACCTCTCACTAGGGACCCTCTGCTTCTTCCTGAAATTCTCTCCCCGCCGCCCCCCCCACCCACATTTCCAGAATGCTACGGTCTCTTGGTTTCTTTCTACATTTCAGAGTGTTCTTTCTCATTTTCCTTTACTGGATCCTGCATTCATAGCCATCCCACAAATGTTGGTGTGTCACCAGGAAGCTACCACCTCCCCATGAACCCAGCTGCACCAACATCACTGCAGCCACCCAAAGGGCCTCTCTACTGTACCAGGCCCAGGGAAGCAGCCACATGCAAACTTCCATTCGAGGACGGAGACGCTGGGGTCCCTGGGGCCACACCTATCTCAGAGACTAGTGAGATGGATCCTACCTAGACTTGTCTCTATTGACGTCAGTTGCACAATGTCAGGCTACCTACCCACTTATCGGCATCTGGGTTCTCATCTCATCCACAACTCAGGTCCCTAAGCCTGGGTCTGAAGCCGCCTAGCCCTGTCCTCCCGGACGTCCTCGCCAAAGGAAGTCTTGCTTATTGTTACATACTGCACATTTGTGTGTCTTCCCCAAATTCATGTGTTGAAACCCTATCCCTCAGTGAAAAGTGACCTGGAGGTGGGTGGTATGCGAGGTAATTAAGATTAGAGGGGGTCAAGAAGGCAGAGCCTCATGGTGGGATTAGTGCTTTTGTTAAGAGTCACAAGAGAGCTTGCTTCCTCCCTCTGATCTCTCCCATGGGAGGACCAAGGAGAAGTTGGCTATCTGCAATCCAGAGGAGGGTTCCTCACCCAACCGGACCATGCTGGCACTCTGACCTTGGACTTTCCAGCCTCCAGAAAGCTGAGAAATAACTTTCTGTTGTTTATGAGCCACCCAGTCTGTGGAATTCTGTTATAGCAGCCCAGCTGCTGAAGAGAGTTGTGATCAGTGAATAGTCAATATCTTTCCAGATTGTTCCAGCCGCTTCTTGGGTGTATCTGAAATCCAACCATTCATCAATCCCCTATCAAGACGTAATTAGGATGGTTGAAATTTGCTTGAGAACAATCACACATGCAGGCTGACTGGCTCCACTTTGTAGTAATAGTGTCAAATGCCAAAGTAGCCTTCATTTGGCCTTGTGGTCAATTCTGTTTTCTAGTAAGCTGGTGTTCTTCATCCTAAAGATGAGAACTTCATCTCTTCTCCTCTCTTCCTAACCTTCTCTGTTGAGAAGACAGAACCCATCAGACATGAATGCTCTCATCTGCCCACACCAGATCTACAGATTGCTGTGTTCATCTTTCTTGTCATAAGCAGGGTCTCCATCCACACGGCTTCTGGAACCCACCCCTCACCTCCTCGAGAACACAGCTCCATGGCATAGCTCTTCTCTCCTAGCTTCATCCATCTCTCTTTCTCTCTTTTGTCATTTCCTCCCATCGACAAAAATGCCCTAGTATTTCTCACCTTAAAAAGAACCCTCCTTAGGGTGCCTGGGTGGCTCAGTCAGTTAAGCTTCCGACTTCAGCTCAGGTCATGATCTCATGGTTCACAAGTTCGAGCCCCATGTCAGGCTGTGTGCTGATGGCTCAGAGCCTAGAGACTGCTTTGAGGATTCTGTGTCTCCCTCTCTCTCTCTGCCCCTCCCCCGTTCATACTCTGTCTCTCTCTTTCTCCTCAAAAATAAATTAAAAAAACATTTAAAATTTTAAAAAAAGAACCCTCCTATAACTCCTAACCCTTCTAGTTTGGACTCCATTTCTCTACTTCTCTTCATAGGTAAACTTCTAGAAAGCATTAATAGGTACACTCTAGCCCCATGTCCTTACGTCACCCTCCATCTTCAACCCTCTTCAGATGGCTACTGTCTCTACCTGTCCATCCACCTTAGAAAGATCACCAGTGACTTCCAGGTGCAAAATCTAATAGGAAAATTTCTGTCCTTATTTGCTTTGTTATTTGTCAACATTGAGCTTGTCTGATCCCAATCTGCCTTCTTGAAACACTGCCTTCTTTCAGATTCTTCAACAAAGCTTTCTTCAGTTTCTCTCCCCTCTGCTTCTCAATCTCCTTTGTTGGGTTTTGATCATAGTTCCAGCCTGTACATGGCTAGCTCCTTATTGCTTCCTCCTCAGCTCTCTTCTCTTCTCTCCCTACTCCTTCTCTTTGGCCATTTCTTAAATGCCTTTGTATGAAATATCATCATGATGGTATTGGTGACTCTCACATTTATACTTCCAGTCCAGTTTGCCCCTCTAAGGTCCAGAGCCATCTGTCCCACTCGACATTTGACCTTTGATGTCGTGCAGACATTTGAGATTTAGCATGTCCCAAATATCTTCTTTCCTTCCTGTCTTTAGCACTCTGGACACAGCATTGACTGCTTTCCAGTGCTATCTTCCTATACTTCCCACAAAGACTCCAACCCTTTCCAGGCCAGGGATGTAGTCTCATAGCATGCTGGGTTCTCTCTCATTCCCCTGTTCCAATCTCACCCCTCTGGCCCATCTTCCTTAGTGGTTTCAAAGCATTCTAACACATGAATCTTTCCAAGCCTTCTTATAATTGCTCATCCCTTCCGTGATAAAACCCATGCCCTTTGGAGTGCAGAGCTCTGGTCATTGTCTGTCTCTCCATCCGGGTTATTGTGTACTGGCCCATCATTGTCCTTCCTCTCTCCACATGGAGGACCCTGAACAGGATTCCTTAAGTGTTCTTAACGTTAATCTGGAATACTGTCCTTCTTCACCATGCAATGAAAATCCATCTTATAAAACTTGCCTGGATGCCACCTCATTTAAGAAGAGGATAATAAACAAGTTTTGATAGAAATAATACAGAGGGTTATGCTTGCATGCTTTTAGGTCCAATCAGCAAACCAGCAAATGAATAGAGTAAAAGTCTAAAAATGATTAAATTTACTCTTGAGCAAGCCATTTCATTGAAGACCCTCATTTGAATTCACTGATGCATTCTATAAAACCTCATTGAGCACCTACTGTGTACCATGTGCTCTCAGGGTGCACCAATGAACAAGCAGCCCCTATCCTGCTCTCATGGGACATCTACCTAAGGGCCTAGGGAACAAAACATGACAAGTGTATAGAGATCATGCCAACTGGGCATGCAGGTTATGAAGAAACAGAAAGCAAGAAAAGGTGTCTAGAAAGAGATGAGATAGGATGGAGGTTTTCTTTACAGAGTAGTCAGAGAAGGCAAATAATACTAACAGTAGTCTTGTTTCTTTACTCAAACCTGTCATTTCTCACCTGCCCTACCACTGCCCAGCCCTTCTTTCTGATATGCCCTGAAGACAAAAATATTTGCAGTATTTCTTTTATAAGACTTGAGAAGCGTTTTAAATTTCCCTCTTCTGTCTCCATTTGTACAGGTACAATAAATCTATGAATCTGATGGGTTCTTTACTCAAAGTCTTTAAGAATTTTTGTTTCACAAAAATATGCTTTTTTGTCCACCTTCTTAGACAGTGTTACAGTGTGAATGTTTGTGTCCCCCCCCCCCCATAACGAAAACTTCTGTATGTTGAAACCCAATCTCCATTATGATGGAATTAGAAGGTGGAGCCTGTGAGAGGTGATTTAGTCAAGAGGATGGAGCCTTTGGGAATGAGACTGGTGCCATTATAAAAGAAACTGCAGACTGGGGTGTCTGGGTGGCTCAGACAGCTGAGTATTGGACTTCAGCTCAGGTCATGATCTCAAAGTTTGTGAGTTCAAGCCCCACATCGAGCTTGCTGCTGTCAGGCCAGAGCTTGCTTTGGATCCTCTGTTCCCTCTCTCTTCCCTTCCCCAGCTTGTGGATGCAAGTGCTCTCTCTCTCAAAAATAAATAAAACTTACCAAAAAAAAAGACAGCACCACTCCTGAAATAATTATTACACCATATGCTAACTAACTTGGTTGTAAATTACAAACAAACAAAAAAAAAGACAGCAGAGAGCTCCCTTACCCCTTCCACTATGTGGGAACACAGTGACAAGATGGCCATCTACGAAGGAGGAAATGGCTTTCATCAGACAACAAATTGGCCAGTGCCTTGATCTTGGACTTCCCACACTATAGAACTGTGAGAAATAAATTTCTGTTGTTTAGAAGCCACCAAGTCTATGGTATTTTTGCTATAACAGCCCAAGCTAATAGAGACAGATAATAAGTTCCATGGAGGGAGGGACTAAACCCATTTTGTTCATTCACATCCCTGCTGCATAGCATAGTGCCTAGCTCACAGGAGATGTTCAGTCAATATGAACTGAGTAAATAGACTCCATCCATTGGCCACTCCTTCTCTTTACCATCTCTTTCTTCCTAAAAAACTCAAGCAGCCCAGTCCCACCTGGGATGTCTGCCACCTTTGTAGCTCTGTAACACATTATCTCTCTTAAGGCACTGTGTTCATACAACAAACACTCATTGAGGATTCAGAGTGCACCAGGCCCTGTACTTAGTGGTGAGGAGGCCATAGTGAACATGAGTGAGGGTTCCAGGTCTCCATGAGCCCAGAGTTTCTGGGAAAATGGCTGGAGAGCACCCAAGTCACAGAGAGCATGGTAGTTCTGGGAGAGGACCTCAGACACTTGTTGCATTTGATTTATACAAAAATTATTTTTGGTAGTTGTCTTTTTTTATTCTTCTAGATAAACCCACAGGAGCAGGAACTGCTTTACACCTTTTTAAAAATGCTCACAATAATTACTAAAATCCCAAGCCACAGCAAATCTCTGTGTGCTAAAGTAAAACACATCCCACTACTGCTGCTTTTAACAACATGATAAAAAAAACTTTTAATATACCAAAAGCCCCAATTCTTGAGTTTTAATATAAACCTAGACATGTCCATTCACTTATTATTAAAATATGGACTGAGTATCTGTTTGGTTTTCATAACAGCAAAGAATAAGAAACACCTAAGCCTGAAGACAATTACAGAGAATGTGCAGAGTCATTATTAAGGTGCCGGGTAAGAGCAGTTAGACTGGGCACACGCACAGGGCCGAGGGCAGCCAAGAGATGGCCCATTCACATTCACGTTCAGATCAGGGTTTGGACCACAGACCCTCTTTCCCATTTGAGTTTTACTTGGGAAGATAAGAAGGTGTGTACCCGAGGAAGAGAGGGAAATGGTACTCCAAGCCGGGGACTCAAGTACACAAAGTAATATGAGGTGGTTAGCAATCCAGGACCATGCAGCATTCTGGGAGAAAGCTATGCTGGCTGGGCAGGAAATGGGGCTGGAAGGTAAGGTTAGTGGTTGGTTTTCAAAGGTCTTTAGATCATGATAGACTCTTGAATCCTGAAAACAAACTGAGGGCTGAAGGGGGAAGGGGAAAGGGGAATGCGGTGATGGACATGGAGGAAGGCACTTGGGGGGAAGAGCACTGGGTGTTACATGGAAACCAACTTGACAATAAAAAAATAAAATAAAATGAGGGGGTAAAAAAAAAATTAAAAAAAGGTCTTTAGAATCCAGTATAAGGAGTTTGGGATATTATATCCCTGACCAGGTGCCTCTGAAAGGTTTACACAGGAAAGAGGAATCACCAGGTCTGCCATGTACAACTGTGACTGGTATCGATGAGATTCAAGGGAGAAGCAGAAGGAATGGGCCACTACCCAGCTGTGACAGCAGTCTAGGCCAGAGGGGCTGTGCCTGAGGTGACACCACAGAGCTTTCTTCTTCTCAGGCTCTGACTTGGGGGCCAAAGAGACAAGGAGGCTTTTTCTTAGCCTTGTTGCACCCAGGAAGAACCACCATGACCTCTGTACCCCAGTGACCTTGTCTAGACTTTGACACTGGCCCTGCCCTTCTTGATTTCCTTCCAGCCATGCAGGAAGGTCCTGTAGGATAATGAACATGTCTCATGTGACTTTATGAATAATAAATAGCACTAACCATCACAGTCACTCTGAGCAGGCACTCTTCTGAACCCTCAGCATATATTAATTCTCTTAATCATCACAACCTTACAAAATAAGTATGGTTTTTATTCCCATCAGAAACGTAGGGGAACTGAGGCACAAAGAGATTAAGAACTTTAACTCTCTTAAAGATGGCTGGCACATACAGAACCCTTATTCTGTGCAGACATAATTCTAAGTGCTCTGCTTGAATTAAATCACTTCGTCCCTCACTTACAACCTCATGATACAGGAGCTATGATAGTCCATATCGTACAAGTGAGGAAATCGAGGCAAAGAGGGTAAGTAACTCATCCAAGGGTAAATAGTAAGTTTAGGGAAGAGATAGGATTCAAACCCAGCACCCTGGTTCCTCCACCTGGGCTCCTAGCCATCATGTGAGGTGCAAAGTGGGTGGACCACAAGTGATTCCTGAATTCAGCGCAAGGTACAGGTGTACAGATGAACGTCCCCATTCCGATCAGAGCCCCTCTCTGCCTGGCCATCACTTGGCCTTCTGCTATGGCGACACTAGTCTCAAGACCCTTCCCTCTTGGCTTCCCTTCTCCAGAAGTTGCCGTGGAGGAAACGTCCACTAGGGCCAGTGAAGCTCTGCACTGCTCCTTGGGGATGACAGCTCCTGGGGAGGGTGGAAATACCTGGTACCCCGAGATGTGCTGCATCAGGCGGTCACACATGACATTGCTGGTCAAGACTGAGTGCAGGACTTTCACGGCCGCATACATGGTGTGGTCATCCGTCGCTAAGGAAATGAGGCCCAGGAGGATGGCAGGCCCCCCGATGAAGTCCAGACTGCTGGCTGCTGGGATGGAGTGAAACACCCTTACACCTGTGTGGGGCAAAAGGCATTCCATCAATAGATCGCAGCTTTGGGGTAATGGCAAGTCCCCTGGAAGCCTGCAAGGCAGCCAGTGCCACTGACAGCAGAGGGGCCCAGGTGCTTGGGACAGGCTGGGAGGAAAGATGTGAGGCTTGAAAATCTTAGCTCACTGGGAGATCCTGCACTGAGATCTTCCTGGGTCACCAGAAGGCTGAAACAGCCCGGGGGATGGCAGATCACCACCTCTGTCTCAGTCCAGAGTCCTGGATGAGCCATATGCCCTCTGAGCTTCAGTGTCCGGGGTCCTCTGACAACTTCTGGCTCTCATCTGCTCTCTAGAGTCTGTGAGATTGGACCTTCACTAATCCCCCCTTTGCTCTTGGCAACATATTGTAACTGGCTGTTGCTTTGACAAACAACCACAACCACTACTTCTGTCAAAGGTCCCACTAGATAGGCTCCATTGTGCATAGATGCCAGCATGATTAATAGCTGAGTTCACTAGCACCTTTCCAGATGCAGCAAGGTGAACAGCTTCTAGGTGATGTGGAAGACCAACTCTCTGACAGGACTGACTCACCAACTCTCACCCTCACTGGATAGCCACTCAGACTTCCAGGTTGCATGAGTAATGACAGCCACATCTTCCCAAATAGCAGTAAAAGCGCAAGGCCTGACCTACCTAATTGGCCCATGGCCACAGCTCCAACAGTTCGAAGAGAACCCGACAGGTGGCCAGCACAATTTCTTAGCAAGAACACAGGCATGGCATTGTCACGGGATGAAATGTTCATCTAGAGAAATTGGCAACAATTAGTCCCAAGAAACTTCCCTGAAATGGAAGGTCCTGGAGGGGACACACCCAAGGCCCAGTCCAGTGTTGGCACTCATAAGTGAAGGTGGGTGGATAAATAATAAATGAACCAACGTCAGAGAGACTGAAGCCAAACTTCAGGTTTCTGTGTCCTGCCTCCCAGGCTGCGCCTTGAGCATGTGGGAGTAGCTTTGGTTATGCCATTGTGGCAAAGATGCCCCACACATCAGGGTGAAGAGGTCATGAGGGCAAGGTGGGCCCAGGGCCATGTGGAGGTGGAACAGTGCCACGAAAGCCAAGCTGCCTCCTTCCCAGTCCACATTGTCCAGCCTGCCCTGGCCTCACTATTCTCCGAGGGCCAGGCAGATGGGAATCTGGGGTACTCCGTGGGGAAGGCACAGCTGTGTGCTCAACAAGACCTAATCTCTGATCTCTCCCTTTCAGGAAAGAGAGAGGGCCTTCTGTCCATGAGGATGGAGAGAATGTTAATACATCAACTCAAATTCCTCAGCATTAAGCAGAAGAGCGCTCTATCCAAGAATTAGGAAATAGTTCATCTAATGGCATCTTCATGGCATCTAATGGCATGTTGGCTTACTCTTTTGCAAGTTTGCTGCTTAAAATAAACATGGCAATGCACAGAACATTTTGCAGTGTTGGCGGTTGGGGGGTGTGGTCAGCTGCATCCAGAAAAGGAAAGCTCAACAGTTTTCAGTGTCACAAAGGTTTTTCAAATTCCACATGTTCCTGCTCTATGATGAAGAATACAGAGAATCTACCTTCTCCTCTGAGCAATTATAAATGAAAGGTTCAATCTCGGGGGATGCTAATGGGTGGAGAGATATGTGATATTTTAACAAATGAAATGGGAAGCGTGCCTGTGTCTGTCTACACATGCACCAATGAGAATCAGTGTTCACTTAAGCACTGAAAGCTAAAGCACACTAGGAGTTCATGATTCCAAAAGGGGGCAACAGGTAAAAACAGAAGGCGTACCTCCTTGGCAATCAGGCGGCTGTCCACCTCATTGTAAGTGTTTCTGATGTCTGTAACACTGGTGATGGACGAGCTGGCTATGTGGAGGCCAAAGGAAACCCTTTCCTCTGCCAGCAGGGGCGTCGCTTCTGTATCAAGGTCCTCTCCTAAAACAACACGTCTTTGATCATCTCTACTCTCACTTTACGGAAGGAAGTTCCGTCTCAGTAAAACAAATATCTATGAATACATGGTGAAGTCATCGAGAGACTATTTTATGTTGTTACATTGTATGTTTGTATGTTGTATGTTTATGCCACATGTTTGCCCCTACCTGTGCTTCTCTGGCACTTATAGAAAACTGTGGATAAATCTCATAAAACTAACCCTACTATAAAATAGAGGCATTCAAGGTGTGAAATCACTAGAGTTTGAGACATCTATCAAGGATATGCTGTAACTTCACTCCCCAAAACCAAAATGTTAAGTGATAAGAGAGCTGACTTACAAAAAAGAAATGGGGATGCCAAGGTGGCTCAGTCAGTTAAGCATCCTGCTCCTGGTTTCAGCTCAGGTCATGATCTCATGGTTCATGGGACTGAGTCCTGCATCAGGCTCTGTGGAGCCTGCTTGGGAATGTCTCTCTCCCTCTCTCCCACTTGCTCTCTCTCAAAATAAATAAATAAATATTTTAAAAAAGAAAAGAAAAGAAGTAGGCTGGGCTGAGAGCCCTAAGATTTTCTTTCAATGAGCTACATGCCATGGTGAACCTTCCACTCGGAATGAGCACCTTGGTCCCTGGGTCATGGAGAACCACGCATGCTCCTAGAGTTGCATGGTCTGAATAACCAGTCGGCAAAATTTTGGTTCCAGATTTCACCTCATCGCATGGCTCTGGCCAGTGCCACTTGCCAGAGGAAACGGAAGCTTGAAGAAGACTTGGGGCCTGGAGACGGAAACACTCAACAGTGCTCCATCGCCCTTCACCATGCACCAGGCTTCTGTACATAAATTCATTCATCATTCTTCCCAGATGGGAGCTGACCCCCTTGACTTGACAGAGCACAGAGAGCAGTACTCCCTGCTTGAACAGCCAGCAATCAATAATGAAAATGTGGATGTGTTTGTCTGCCTGTTTAATAATTGAAGACAACAGTATGCTTTAGTTAAAAAGCTTCTTCATTAAAAGGAATGTAACTTATTTATCTCATTCTCTTCTCTCTTTCTTTGCTGACGGTATTGCCTACCTAGTCTCCTCCATTATGTGCTTCAGAGTTGAAATCTAAAGGATATTGTCATTTCCTTTTCTGTGACATTTTCTGTTGGGTTGTAAATTTATAATGATTCAATTACAGAGGTCTTCCTTAATGACTGACCTACACTGAGTTTATTCTTTATAAATATGCTATAAATAACTGGATGTCCATTTAAAAAATATCAGCAAGATCATGATACATCAAAACACTCCATACCTTGGGCATGCACAGCTTGGAAGTTGCCACAGTATCTTGGGCCAAGTTTGTTAATAGCTTCCAGAGTGTCCATTGAGATGGCTTCTTCAAAGAGGTATGTAGGGCCAAGACGCCATATTAACGATGACTTTTGTTTCCAGATTCGAGGGGTAGAGATGTAGCCATAAACATCCACAAATGAAGATGGATCCATTGAAAGGAAAGGCCCTGGCAAGGCCTGAATATACAACATCTGTCAAAATGGAAAGGGAGAAAGGGAGATATTTGACCTCAGAATTAATCGAATAAACACCTACGGAGATAAAATAATAGACCTTATTCTTTCAAAGTAAAAGCTTATTTTATCTATAATCATTAAAAAGCTCACTCTCAAAGCTGAGAAGCAATGCAGGAAAACCACTCACAAAATGCTGGTGGGAGTGAAAAACTGACACTGTGCCTTTGGAGACAAATTTAATAAGAAATATTAAGAGCCACTAATATGTTTATCTTTTCTGTTCCAGTCATTCCACTAAGATCCTAAATGTCCAGCATTGGCACATCCATTAAGTTTTATGTACTAAAATAATTCCAGGCATATCCAATCGGAAAGGAAGAAGTAAAATTATCTCTATCTGCAGATGACATGTCCATGTGGAAAATTCCAAGGAATTCTACAAAAAAAAAATGCCTAGAACTAATATAAGCGAGTTCAGCAAGGTCACAGGATAGATGATCAACACACAAAAATCAATCACATTCTACAGGCCAACAACGAACATCCAGAAACTAAAATTAAAAACACTACCATTTACAACTGCTCAAAAGAAAATAAAATATTTAATAAAACATGTATGAATTCTGTATGCTAAATATTCAAAAAAGATGATGAAAGAAATCAAAGGAGACCTATAGAAATGTATAAATACAACATGTTTCTAGAACACAAACTCAACATAGCAAAAATATCATTTCTCCTCAAAATGATCTATAGATTTAACGCAATTCCTATCAAAATTTCAGAAGATTTTTTTGTAGACACAGGCAAGTTAATTCTAAAATTTATATTTGAAGACACAAGCCCTAGAATAGCTTAAACAAATAGCTTAATTCTTTTTTTTTCCAAAACAGAAGAATGTTTTTTATCATCTTTTTTGAAAGAGAAAAATGAAGTCTGAGGCACTGCTCTACCCAATATTATTACATAGCCTAGCTTATTTCATGGCTGTAAGAATTAAGATAGTGTGGTGTTGGCAGAGTTATCGATAGGCTCTATTGGCAGAGCCATATAGATCAGTAGCACAGAATATAGAATGTGGAAATAATCCCATACAAATTTGCCCCACTGATTTTTGATGAAGTTTCAAAAGCAATTCAAAAGCAAGAAGGATAGCCCTTTCGACCAATGTTGCTGGAACAACTGGACATCCATAGGAAAAGAGATGAACTTCAACCTAAACTCCATACCTCCTACAAAAGCTAACTGATAATAGATCACAAACTTAAATGTAAATCTAAAAAACGTTTAGAAAAACACAGAAGAAAATCTTCTAGGGCTAGGCAAAGAGTTCTTAGGTTTGACACCAAAAAGCATGAGTCATAAGAGGAAAATTTGATGAATGCTTCATCAAAATAAAAACTTTAGTTCTGCAAAAAGAACATCTTCTAGGAAAGAAGATGGAAGATAAATTACAGACTAGGAGAAATTCTTTGAAAATCACACATCAGAGGACTAATATCTAGAATATACAGAAAACCCCTAAAACTCCAAAGGAAAAACCAAACAATCCAATTAGAAAATGGATACAGGATGTGTACAGACATCACTTAAGAGGTCACACAGATGGCAAATAAGTGCTTGAGAAGAATTTTAATCTCATTAGCCATTAAAGGAGTGCAAATTAAAAATACAATATCACCACACACATATCAGAGTGGCTAATATGAAAACCAGTGACTGCCGCAAATACGGAGAAACTGGATTGTTGCTCATTCACTGTTGGGCGGAGGTGTAAAATGGTACAGTCACTCTGGGAAACACACTTGGCTGTTTCTTATAAAAAGCAAACACACAATTCCCTGTGACCCAGCAACTGAACTCTTAGGCATTTATTCCAGAGAAACATGGACTTAGTTCACACAAACACCTATATATAAATGTTTACAGCAAAACAAAACAAAACAAAAAGGTAAAAACAAACAAAAAAAAGGAATAGATGTTCATAGCAGCATGACTTGTAATATCCCCCAAACTGGAAGAGGCCCAGATGTTCTTCAGTCAGTGAATGGTTCTATATCCATATCATGGAAAACTACTCAGCAATGAAAAGGAATTAACTGTTGGTGCATAGCAACAATTTGGATGAACTTCCAGAGAATTATGTGGATTGAAAAATCCAATCTTAAAAGATCATACACTGTACAGTTTCATATATAAAGTATCCTTGTAATGACATTTCAGATTACTGTTTTCCAAGACCAGGGACAGGGATACAGGAGGGAGGTGTGGGTGAGTGGGAGTGGTATTGTGATTTTATAAAAGGGAAACACAAGGAAGCATTGTGGTAACGTAATCATTCTGAATCTTGGCATGAGTTGTGGACGCAAAAACCTACATAAAACCTGATAAAATTGTCTGGAACACATACACATACACACAAGTATAAATAAAACTGGAAAATCTGAATAAATTAGCAGATTGTATCAATGTCAATATTTTGGTTATGAAAATGTTCTATAGTTTTGTAAATGCCACCATTAGGGGAAAACTAGGTAAAAGGTACACAGGATTTCTTGCTATTGTTTCTTACAACATTTTAGTCTCTAATTATATCAATAAGAATTTCAATAAAAGAAAAGAAAAATAACAGAGTAACACAAATTTTAAAATGATAATTTCTCATTTTTAAATGTCCATTGTTTTTTAATGTTTATTTTTGAGAAAGAGAGAGAGACAGAGACAGAGCATGAGTTGAGGAGGAGCAGAGAGAGAGGGAGACAAGTATCTGAAGCAGGATCCAGGCTCTGAGCTGTCAGCACAACGTGGGATTCAAATTCACAAGCCATGAGACCATGACCTGAGCCAAAGTTGGCCACTTATCTGACCTAGCCACCCAGACACCCCTAAAATGAAAATTTCAAAGCTTATGTAAGTATAGACTTCTTAACTAATAGTTAAGATTAACTAAGTAATATACAAAGTTGGCTATACAATAAAGTTGCAACTACTTTTTTAAAGAGAGAAAACTGCAAGAAATTACAAACTATGGTAAGATAGAAGGAATGCAGGAAATTTGTCATCTTTGCTGTATTTTTAAGTTATTTCAAAATGTGTCTATATTATTTTTATAATGACTATAAAGTTACCATATCCATGCTTGTGTATATAAATATATATTTTTCAAAAGAGAGGTCACATATTTTCAGAAATAGTCTTTTACTCCCCGCCAATTAAATGAGATTTTCAAACAAAAACACACCAGGTTTTCAGTCACCAGCCCTGTCCAGAGTGAAGTTCACTGTGATCTCTGTCCCCTCTCCCCTCCTCTCAGATAGAAGCTCTGCCCCACCCCTGCAATCCAGCTTGCCTTTCCCCCCAAATTCCTAGTGCATTTACTCACAATGCCATTCGTATTGATTTACAAACATAAGATGTCTTAAATTGTTCTCACATCATTTTGCTCAATTCAGGCTATTGAAATACTCTCCACGTTTCTACATTTAGCTTAGCTTAGCTTGGAAATTAAAATGAAAGCTCTAACATTAGAGAACCGTCCTTAAGCAGGGTCATCCCTAACCTAAGCTCTCCCCTTCTCCCCTCTTATTCTTGCCCAGCAGACGTCTGCATCTAAACACAGGTCTTCTTGTTTACCCCAGTTGAATTTCATTTGCTGATCCTGAACCAACTTGTTGAGATCATTTGGAAAGTCAATGCTGTCTGACTCAAACCTTGGTCATTCCCCTTGTATTTTGGTGTATCCCCATGACGTCACACTACTGCCAACCTCCCTGTTGACTGGCTCTGGTTTAGGTGGTCCCGTCTGGCCAGATGTTCATCCATGTACCAATTCATTCAACGACACTATTGTCCTGTCCGTGATCTTCCTGTGGCCTTAAATTCAATGCGATTCATCAAGTATTTATTCCATGCTTACCCGTGCCTACCCCTGTGCTAGGTGTGAGCAAAGTCCAAACATGAATAGGACTTGTCTCTTAGCCTCAAAATACGTGAACTATTTCACAGAATAGCAACCTATTCTGTAACACAAGGCAGAATACCAACATGTTTTGCAAAAGATGTTGGGGGAAGCCTCCTCTGTAATCGTGCCTGAACAGATAATAACAAAGACACTGTGCAACCACAAAAGTAACCACCCTTCCCATTCTGGCTGACATGAGTGACTACTGCTCTCTCTCCAAGAACAACTCTAACCTGCTCCATTATTTTACCTCTTGGATACAAGTTCTGAACATGAACGAACATCAAATTCCCTTTCTTTCTGATGGCATCTAATTGAGAACAGACCAATCTCTACTTCTTTGAACTCTCCCCCAAATCACCTTAAATAAGCCCAAATCCCATTTATGTTCCTTCCAAGTCCTTGTTACCCGATGGAGTAGAGTGTCTTGCTACATCAAGCTTAATAAATCTAACTTCTGTTTTGTACTATATGCACTTTCCCGAAGGTATTGATTGTGGTTGCTGACAATTCCTAGCAACTAAAGCAGTTCCTAACACAGAATAGGTGCTCAAAAAGATTTAATGAGGGAAAGAGGGAAGGAAGGAAGGAAGGAAGGAAGGAAGGAAGGAAGGAAGGAAGGAAGGAAGGAAGGGAGGGAGGGAGGGAGGGAGGGAGGGAGGGAGGGAGGAAGGAAGAAAGGAAGGAAAAAGGAAGAAAGAAGGAAGGAAGGAAAAAGGAAGAAAGAAGGAAGGAAGGAAGGGAAGGGAAGGAGGGAGAGAGGAAGGAAGGAAGGGAAGGAGGGAAGGAAGGAAGGGAAGGAGGGAAGGAGGGAGAGAGGAAGGAAGGAAGGAAGGAAGGAAGGAAGGAAGGAAGGAAGGAAGGAAGGAAGGAAGGGCCAGTATTGTCAATGATTGGAGAAAAGAGTTAACTTCTTGTTTTGAAAGACCTATTTTTGTTATGTTCCTGTTGAATCTTTCTGGTTACCACTGTCTTTTTTTGAGAAGACAATTGTACCTGATGATAGCATTGAATTCATCTTTAGGTGCTGTATGGGATTTAGGTTGTTCTACCTTAATGACTGTCAACATAGCCTGACTTGGGGCATTTGTAAATGTCTGGAGAGAGTTCTGATGGTCACAACTGGGGAGAGAGAGGCGATGGCATCTAGGGAGGCCACAGATGCTGCTATGCACCATACTATACAGAGAATGGGTCCCTACAACAAAGAATTATCAAGCCCCAAATGTCAAACTATCTAAATAAGATGCCTATTAATCTAAGATTCTCCATTGTGGCTAAATGTTAAAATAATCTGAGAAGCTCTGGAAACATTACCAAATTACCCTGCACACAGAGATCCTGATATGATTGATCTTAGGAGCAGCCTGCACAACAGAACTTTAAAAATACTTTCCAGGTGATTCTACAATACAGCCTAAGTTGAGATGCTGTCTCCGGAACCTGGGTAAAATTCTGGCTGCTTTTGTCCTCTGTTGTCTTCTGGACCCTTCTCTCTCTGGCTTCTTCAGGGAGCTCTGACAGTGGAGGCTGAGGCACACCCACCATGTCTCTCATCTCCCGGCTTCCTCTCCTTTATGCAGCAGGACTTCAGGTGACTCTAAAAGGCAGTGATGTGACACCTCCAGCTATGTGTTCACATTCCATTGCCTTCTCTATACAGGGAGCCATCTTTTCCTCATCATTGTTGCTGGAAATCTGGCAAGAGGTACTGGCGTCTCTGCAGGCTCTGGTGACTGACCCCAAGTGTACTATGTGGACAGTTATATTAGATTCCCCAGAAAGCTTCTTAGAAAAGTTGAACCTTAGACCCCCATGCAGACTTTCTTGGAGAACCCACAACTTAAACTGTGAAAAGCCTTGTTCACGCTGGGAATTTATATTCTTTTATGAACTATTCTGATTTCCACATTTCACCTTCTGTTCTGGTTCTGTGGTTTTCATTCCTTTTCTGAAGGATTGCTGTTTTATTATTTTGAGGGGGGGGTTTCTCATGCTTGAGCTCAGCCAAGTGTACTGGACACCGAAGGTGAGTTTCATTAGAGACTGACCCCCGCCCCCAGCAATGGAAAAGGCAGAACTGACCTGAAGCCGCTTCAGAGTGGTGTGGCCAGGAAAGCAGGTGGGGCCAGTGGTGCTTGGGGCAGTTAGCTCACCTTGGCCGAGCCAATGATCTGTCCATCCAGGTAGGTGGAAACGGTACAATTCCTTTTCATCTCCTTGGTGACAACCACAGCCAGGTGGTGCCACTGACCACACGCCAGCAGCTGGCCACACCGGACCCGAAGCTGGCGGCCAGCGGAAGGCTCAGGATCATCCTCAGGTTCCATGACATCTGCAAGAGAACACAAACACCACACCCGCATGCCGCAGCATGCTGCTGCAACCCAGGACGGCAGGGCCTTAAGCCGAGGAGCATGGCCCAGACACCTTCATAAAAGAATGACAACAGCACTTACAATTGCTTGAGGTCTTGCCTTGGGCCAGACACGAGTTTCAGAACTGTTACAAATGGCACCTCTTTTTTCTTTTTCCTCACAACAACCCTGTGAGGTAGGTGCTATCATGGTTCCCATTTACCAGCCTGAGGCACAGAGAGGTTAGGTAACTTGCCCAGGTAACTTGCAAGCAGGTAACATGCAAGCAGGATTCAAATCCAGGAGTCAGATTTTGGGGCTACCCCACACTAGACTGCCTCTGTAGCCAGGCACATTTGCCCTAGAGTCCTAAGAAGGAGGGGGGAATAAGCAGTTGTGCTGTGTCCATGACACCAAGCCATTCCCGGGGTGGGGGGCTTCTGGGTATCTCCCTGTGACACTGTGACATTCTTGGGACACACAAGAAGAACAGGCCATTTCTGGCTGTCACAGAGGGATGAGCTTAGAGAGCCAGGCTGAGCTCTAAATGGCAGAGCCTGGACCAGCTACCAGCCACCAAAGGAGGGTTTGACTTCTGGGCTCTTGTGCCAAGAGGTGCTGACTTAGCCCCAATCTCCCCCAAGTGTAGGTGAAAACAGCTCCCAACACCTTACCCAGGGGCTGAAACTCTTTCTCTTCTGTAGACACTACTAAGGAGAGGTCATCCGGGCACAGGCTGACAGAGAAGCAGATGAAGGGTTGCTCAGTCCTGGCCAGGTGACGCACCAGGGTTAGGAAGCGCAGAGGGTGGCCCTCCATGACTGTGCTGTGCCTGCTGATCAGGAACCAGCAGGAGAAGGTCAGGCCCCCAAGTGGAGGGAACGATCTGGCAGCACCTGGAGTCAGAACAAGCATGCCCTTAGACTTTCTCTGCCTTGGAATCTTGTCTAGACTCACTGTGGCTCTGAGTCAGCCCAGGTACGGCCCTACTGTGTCCAGTTCTATGTCTCATCTGACTCATGCCCACTTTATGTCGACACCACATCGCAGAAGCTCGTCCTGTTTTTCAGACTCACATGTTCCCACCAGGACTTGAGTGTAGATCCCCAAAGCCTCTCCCCAATTCTGTCCCACGTATTATTCCTGCCACTTTGCCAAGGGCGAGGGTGCATAACTCTGAGATCGGTCATCATTGGTCCACTGGGGGGTTGGTCCAAAGCTGGGCAGTGTGCTATGGGAGGCAGGGGACGCCAGCCTTGCTCAGCTGAACCTTGTATGAGGAAGTCTCCACTGTAGGGAAACCCAGGTCGTCCTGCCCTGTAACAGGGCTGCAGTGCAGAGCAGGACCACTGTCCTCCGTGTGCCCCATGCTGGAGAGCTGCGAATGCAAAGGCCCCTCAGCACCCATTATCCCGGAGAAACCCATGTTCTCCTAACTGAGGGTGCTTGGCTCAGAGAGCACTGGGTGCTTGCCCTGTCTTACCTGGTCAGTTTTTAGCTGAGTAGAACTCTGCACAAACCTGCCAGAGCCCAGGTCGACCAGATGGCCATCCACATAGAACTTATATTCTTCTCTAGAAAGAGCCCTAAGGTGGGGTAAGGGGTTGGTTTTGACTTCTGTCAGTCACTGACAAAATGAACCCAACCCAGACTCAGCCATAGAATCACCAACTGAGCCCATCAGTGATCTCTGAGTCCCCACTATTTGCAGAGTCGGAGGATGGGCCCTTGGGACACATAACAAACAGGATCCTCCTGCCCTAAATCAGGCATGACAAACCGGAAGGATGACTCCCCTCCAGATACACAGAAACAAGGAAGACCCACACTTTCTTGAAATGCCAAGTAGAATCAAATCAAGGCTCCCTAAGCACTTATTCTAGAGGTGGGGTGAGGACAGCTTGGCAAGCTAAACTCCCTGAGAAACACCTACCTGTCCCAATCCCTCCGGAGACCAGATACTCTGTGCTGGTTCCCATAACTGTAGACACGGTCGGAATAAACAGACAGCTAGAAACAGAAAAGCATCTCAGATCACTGAACCCCAAGCCAACTTCCGGCCATGACATCTCCCCTCTGTCCCTCTGCAGGGGCCTCACTCCCTCCTACACCATGAGGAAAGAAAGCAGCCGATGCGGTTTCAAGGGCCCTAAGAGATAGAATTCACACTGGATCCTGAAGCGGGGGGCATTCCAGGGGAAGGAGAGGGCCACAGCTCTACACGGTGGAGGCTGCGGGCCCTGAGAAGCCCCTGAGTTACAGGGTGCCCGTGACCCAGACATTTTCTGGTCCTGAGTGGTAAGACCTGATAAGAAATACAGTTTTCTGAGGAAAATTATAATTTATCAGAGGCCCTGGGAAATTAGTAAAGTGCATTCCAAATATAAGCAAACGTGTTGTACCCATAACCTTCCACGGACATGTCAAATTCCACAAATGATGGAGCCAGGGCCGCCTTCTGAGGCTGCGGGTTGCGCGGGGAGGTCATGGAGATGAGGCTGAGTGAGGTCTGAAGGGCAGTGCTTGAGCCCTGGGACGTCCTCGAGGGTCTGAGGGCCTGTGTGACTGCTGAGCAAGGGCTGGCATCCGGGGCGGCTCCTGCAGGACACTCAGCAGTCCCTGCTGCTGCGGCCGGGGACCCTAAGGCAACATGCAAGAGAAGACACGTGTCCCTGTTCAAGCATCTGCTCCTCTGCCACCAGCCTCCATGCTTCTGCCACAGCCCTGAAGGCGGGCCCTGCACGTCCCTGCAGTTCCTAACCCCTGTGAAGCGGCTCTCTACTGACTTAGTAATACTGAACTGCAGCCACATGGCGCTCCTCCCCGAAACTTCTTTTCCGTCATTCCCCACAACCCCCCAGCTTTCCAGCACACCGTCTTCCATCTTCCTTGCCGTCATTGGCTTGCTCTGCTGGCCGTCGCTCATGGACACGTCCTGGCTGCCTGAACTCCCCGCTCACGGCAGCATATCTCTTTGAAAGCTCTGCTCCCCTTCCCTGGCTGCCAACACCCGCTGACTCTCCATCCATGTTCTTCAATTGGGTCCCCTTGCCTGAATGTCCTTACATTGATATCACACTCAACCTGCCCAGAGCTCTCTATTTGGTAAGCTGGCCCCTGGAGCCCGCAGCCTCCCAGGTACCAGGACTGACACGAGGGGGTCCATCCAATGCTTTGGCCTTGTTACCTCCCAAATGTCCCCTGAGCTCTGAGCTGTTGCAAAAAGCCATCACTGGTACTTCTGTCCAGATGCAGCGCTGATTATTCTAGCATGCACTGTATCGTGAAGGAAGCCCTATCCCCTATCTCTGTTTCCGTGATCTGGGCCCAAAGGGGTCAAGTACATGCTCACGACCACCGGTCTCATATGAGAGTTGGGGCATCCTTTTCCTTCCAGATCAGCCTTTCTCTAGGGACCACCAGTCCCGCTTTTCCTCATTAGCTCCACTGAGCAGCAGGCAATACCATTTTTTAAATCCATCTGCTTCCCACCTGCTGTGAAGGCTCCGGTCTAAGGAAGGCATATTCTTTTCCAATTCCCATTAACCTGTCCCTGTTCTTTCCTCTGTCCTCACCTGAGCCTCCAGAGTCCTCTCCGTGGACACAAGATGAATGGAGGACTTTCACTGCAGCCGACGGAGGTGGAGGAACTCCAAGACCTAGAAACTGTCTAAGTATCAGACAGAGAAGAGAAACAAATGAAGACCTTTTATGAACAGAAGTGGTCTCCACTTCATCTGAGCACTTTCCCAAATCTCAGGGCTCCCTGATGGCCTCCTCCACACTTTCCTCTCTCTGTCTGGAAAGCCTTTCCTCAAACCATGCAGAAACAGGGGGTGACTGGCCTGGCGCCCAGACCACAGAGCTGGGGCCTTCAGGTGCCTTTGATTTCACCAGTGACCAGCTAGCAGCCTCAGACCAGATATGGAAGAGAGAAAAAGGAATCTGTCCTACTTTGTTTTGTGTCTGCTCTGTGCATTTTTCCAGGAAACAGGGGGCTTCACAGAGGGGGTGCCAGAAGGAAGGCTCCCATAGGATATAAGAGAGCACCGGTTCTGTCCCTTTCCTTGTCGGGAGTCTTGGTCACTGTTCGTCACAGCAGCGCAGCTCCTACAGCCTCGCCCCTTGAGCAGTGAAGCCCTCACAGCCCCTACCCTCTCAGTTCCGTGGCTCTGGCATTGTCCACTGAGCATCCCCCACGATGCTATTCTGTGTGTCTGCAGGGCCCTCTGACTGTTGTCCCCTCTCCCCGAGGACCGTGGCTCCACGGGAGGGGCTGTCTGCTTTGTGGGCCTCCCCATTGCCTGCATGGACCCAGGGTTCCTGCTGGACTCGCAGTGTCCAGTGCTGGGAAGGGCCACACCCTTCATGGGGGTGGTGTGAGAGGGGGCATGGGGACCCTGTCCTGTGCATTCCTGCTGCCCACTGGGCCTGAGCCCGGCTGCCAGCGGCTCAGCAGTGTTTACTGCGTGGCACATGGTTACCTTAACACGTCTGGTTCAATGGCTTGTGAGGCAAGTTTTTCAAAAATCCTGATGAGGCCTGAGTGCAAGGGGCTGGTGCTGGTGGTCAGGGCCCTGCGGCAGCAGGCCATGAGGGTCCGAAGCATGCCCGCCTCACACATGACCTGTCGGTTCTTCTCAGACTTTACCAGGGACTGGATATGACTGGCCAAAGAGCACTGGATCTCCTGGGAAAGCTACGAGAGCAAAGGAAGCAATGAGCCTTGGAGGTCAGGATATTTTGTGGGCTATTTCGATAGGCTCCCAAGCAGGCTTCAAATCATTTGTGGGGCCAGGCACCTGCACCCACACAGCCTGTTCTCACTGTACTCCGTCTCTCTTGGGGTTCTCAGATGTGCCCTCCTCTCATGCAATAGGAGGCCCAGAGACTGGGCTGAGAGAGGATGGGGGCCACTGAGGTCAGCTGCCAAGGAGGTAGAGGCTTAAAGCAGAGACTGCAAGCCGGCCAATAAGAGGCCGCGTCTGCCCCAAGCGATATTTAAGCCGTTTCTGAATTAATTGCTAACATTTAAAAGTCTGGAGGTTTCACATAAAAGTCCAGACACATGGCTCCTCTCAAAAGGTAAAAAGACTGGGGTCAGATGGGTTTGGAGTCCTAGGCAGTGGTTGAGCCTCTGGTGGGTCCCATGTCCCCGCGGGCTTCACTCACAGAGCAGTCCTGTGTTTGAGTTCGTACCCCCTGGCACAGAAGGCGCCGTGCCTCGGGGAGGCAGACCCACAGGCAGTGCCCGCGTGGACCAGCGGTGGCTGGACCTGGCCCTGCTCAGCGCCCACGCCAGCTCTAGTCACCGGTCCTGTGCAAAGCGCTCCCCTACGCCTGCCCTCAGCCCCTGGCTGTCATGCCCACGTGCCTTCCAGTTGTCCTTCATCAGTCTCCCAGACACAGACAGCTGTGCTCTTATCTTACCAGTACTACTTTTCCAGTCCCTTCAGTATCTTCATGTCCCCGAGGTCCGCAGAAGAGAGCGCACAGTCAGCTCAGTAAATATTTGAGCCAAATACATTGTTTCCGCAACCTTCCTTTCTTCGTAAAAATATAAATCCCTGGAATTCCCAGCCCTCTGTAGGTATTCAGAGTCTGGACTAGGGGTGGCAGTAGAGGGAAATTCCTCTACAAAAACTCTCAGGGCTGCCCACATTTCTCTTTTACTGTTGTACAGGATGTTGTCTAAAGTGAGAGGGATGCCAGTTAGAACGTAATGGAATTTTCCTGCAGTGGATGCTGTGGGAGCCTCCCCCAGGCCTCCTGTTCCAGGTGACAGTACCCGTCACAGCTACCCCTTCTCTAGAGGACTGCCCTTCCCTAACTGGGAGCTACCCTGTCCAAGGGCTATGTGCCCCCCCATATATGTTCTCTCATGCATATATACTCAAATGCGCATGCACACATGCTTGCACAAGCACATATATACAGATAGGCATGCATACGTGCGTGTGCGCATGCATGCACATGTATATACATGCCCACGCAGTTATACATGTTTGTGTACATGCATGTGCGCACACACTCACGCATGCATGCATCTATATACCATGCACATATGCTTGCACACACACACACACCAGACCAGAGCCGATGAGGTCGCACCCTTCAGCCTCGATGGTGCAGTTCGTGCCTGAGAGCCCGCCCTCTGGGCTCAGGCTGACACTGGCCTTCAGCTGACAGCAAGGCCTCACTCAGTTTCTTCCCCTGCACCCTCCTGCTTCCTTTCCCTGAATCCCTCCCTTGATGGATCTGAGGTACTGGCCGCCCTAGCTTGGGCTCCACCTCTGAGGAGGCCAACAGGAGCCCCAGCATGCTGTACAGGTTGCACACCTTTGGCCTCGTTTTTGGTTTCAAGAAAAGAGATCTCTGTCAAGGTAGATCATGTCTAGGTTAGGCCACCAGTGTAAAGCCAGGAGTAACCACAAAGGCACTAATTTGAATAGTCTCTTTCTAATGATGACTGGCTTCTCCTCCCATCAAGTCACAGACCATCTGATATGCACGCACACACACACACACACACACACACACACACACACACACACACATACACACACACACCCATGAAAGCTTTCTTGGAGTCCTTCCCTGCTTGCCTTTATCCCCCTCTGCATCAAACAAGTATTAACAGCCTCTTCGATGTCAGGCTCTGGGTAAAGTTCTAGGCATTTCAAGATGAACAAGACACTGTCCCTGCTCTCAAGGCAATCACAGGCTACAGGCAAGACAGGTGAGGGGGACAGTCTCAGTAGAGTAAGAAAGGAGCTGTAGCTGAGGCTATACAGTGGCTGGGTGGCCGGGGTTCCCTGCAGCCCCTCATGCATTTCACGGAGCTCTTGGATTGCAAAAGGAATCCAAGCCTGGCATCTACGGTGGGGGCCAAATTTTACCCTGGATGAGAATATTTCCTGGGTATCCAGGATGTGCCAGGCCCTAGTCTAAGCATTCTGACAAGTACAGATTATACAACCCCACTGAGAAACCCTACAAGGGAGGTGCTACTACTTTCCCCATTTTACAGATAAAGAAACTGAGCCCAAAGACGTACATTGCTCAGGCTCCATGGTACGGCAGATCCTGGGTTTGATTCCAGACCCCATGCTCAGGATCATCTCATTTCCCATCTCCTCCTCATGTGTGCAGTGATTTGGGAACACCTTGCCTATAGTGATCAACAGCATGTTTGTATCACTAAGGGACAGAAATTAATAAGATGGCATTCTTCAACAGGCCACAGACACTGTTCAGTAGCATGCATGTTTCAAGAATTAAAATATATTTGGGACACATATTTACACTGTTTATCATCAGTTCTTAGATTTAAAGAAAATGAAGAGGAGCGCCTGGATGGCGTTAAGCATTGGACTTCAGCTCAGGTCATGATCTCACAGTTTGTGGGTTCAAGCTGGAGTCTGCTTTGGATTTTGTGTCTTGCTCTCTCTCTTTGCCCTTCCTCTGCTTGTACTCTGTCTCTCTCTCTCTGTCTCCCTCTCTCAAAAATAAACATTAAAAGATTTAAAAAAATAAAAAAAAAGGAAGGGGTCACACAGCTCACCTTCTACCCTACCCTCCCCCTTACAGAAGCACATTACTAGAGCTCCTGCCACAAGCTCATGGCATTTAGTGACATTTCCATCTTACCCTATCTTCAGTAATATTTCCAACACAAAATTTTAGACTATTTTAATTTTAGTTTAAAATTTAAGCTACACTAGAATGCTTTTACAGGGGGTTTGCTCCCAGGCGAGATTCTGTCATTCTGAAATGAAATGTCCTCATGTTGCCAACGTTACTGATGCCAAAGGAAGATCTCACCATTGGGAGAAGATGGTGTCTGTGATGGGCTGGATGTCTGTGTCCCCAGAATCCATATGCTGAGTCCTAATTTTCAATGCGATATATTTGGAGGTGGGGCCTTTGGGAGGTGATTAGGTCATGAAGGTGGAGCCCCCATGAATGGGATTAGTGCTTTTATAAAAGGGACCCCAAAGAGCCTTCTCTTCCCTTGTGCCATATAAGGACACAGTAAGAAAAGGGCCATCAGTGAGGAAGTGGGCCTCCACCAGACACTAAATCTGCCACCGTCATGCTTGTGGACTTCCAGCTCCAGAACTGTGAGAGAGAATAAATTCCTATTGTTGACAAGCCACCCAGGCTATGGTGTTTTGTTACACCAGCCTGCATGGACTGAGACAGCCCCTTCCCTGTCACTGAAGTATTGACACAGTCGGCGTAAACTGGTAGAGGCAATGTGTACCCCAAAGGGGACCAGAGGCAGAAGGTAGAAATGCCAAAACTCACCTGCCCTAAATAATTCCATCACTTTTGCTTTAAGGAGCTCCTCCACATGGAAATCTGCCCAACCTCCTTAAGTCCCTTCCCCCAGACCTTTCTTCTGCAATTTTCAGTGTCTCTCCCTGCATCCCACAGGGCTGGCGCCTCTGCCTTCCCTCTTCTCCATTCCTCTTGGAACTAAAAGGAAGCCTCCACCCCCTTGCCTTGAAGTTTCCTTCTCCCAGAACCTAGATTATTTGGTATCTGCAGTCTTTTAACTTGGGGTGAGAGTTGGGGAGACAGTCTGTATGAAGCAAGAGGTAAAATAACCTCACACTGTATTATTAATAAGAATTAAAAAGAAATGTCTACAATCGCCAGTTTTATTACCAGCACTTCACTTATTGCTTCAGGGAGTTTTGGATTTCTTTTGTTTTTGTTGTGTGCTTTTTTCTTCTTTATCTACCAGAGAAAAGGTACGTAAACTCCAAACATGCAAAAGAAAGAAGGAAGGAAGGAAGGAAGGAAGGAAGGAAGGAAGGAAGGAAGGAGGGAGGGAGGGAGGGAGGGAGGGAGGGAGGGAGGGAAGGAAGGAAGGAAGGAAGGAAGGAAGGAAGGAAGGAAGGAAGGAAGGAAGGAAGGAAGAAAGAAAGAAAGAAAGAAAGAAAAAACAAAGAAAAACACGGAAGTTTTCAAAAGGGAGAAATGCTGATCTTGTCTAATGAGGCCACAAGTTTACTCCAAAATTGCTCAATACCCCATAATGGAGGAGGGAAAATTGATCGTCCTCATTATCACTGCAGCTCTGTCAATACCAATATTGCCTTGTTTTGAATAAAATGTGCTGGTTTTTTCAATGTTGGTTCCAGTAAAAATGGGGTTTTAGTGAAAATATGAGCAGTAGCAGGAAGCCAGTCTGGTTTCTCCCCCTCCAAATGGATTGATTTTCCGAACGCATATTATCTCCAATGCAGGCTAGGGGACGGTGGTTCAATTAGGACTCCATGGTGAGTGTGCAGGGTCACCAGGCTGGCCGGCAGGCTGGACCCGCAAGGCAAATTATCACAGAGCGATTTGCGGGACAGCCTTTAGGAGTTTTTTACTTTATCCACTTAACAGTCAACCCTTCAAGTCTATCCTTATCCAGCTGCTGTTTGTTCTTTATCTCTCCCCCCCACCTCTTTCTCTCCTAGTCCAGATTAATAAGGTGTCAGAGCTCAGTGAGGATTCGGTCCTAGTGAGTGGGGTTCCTCCAAGGGTTTGGGCCATCAGTCTATGGTGAGTCCTGATGTAGATGCAAAAACCATCAGATGGCCACATGCGCTTCCACTGGACGCTTGAAAGAACAGGGAGTTCTACTGAACTGTTCCAACTGGGATTGGTTGCTTATTCCAATTTGGTTGAAATGTTCTTTGATGGGTTTCATTTGACAAGTGGTTAAGGTTATCTTTACTTACTTACAATTATATGTGTATAAACTTGCCCTTTTGCCATAGTCCCCATCAGCCTGATAGACTCGTTTGTAGTGTCCCTATGGCCTTATGGGTGTGGGAGTTTGTGATCTGGGTTTATGTGTAAGAGGTCCACTCCCACCAAATCAGTAGAACCCATGTCTGAAGGCACTTTCCCATTGATGCGCTTGAACAGATTTGCAACTAAGACCTAAATGCATATGGGTGCCTCCGCCCAACCTTCTACTTCTTTCACAAATTACATGCATGTGATGGTCAATGCTGCCTGGTAACAGAAGCCCAGGATTTTCTATTTATAAGGTATTTGTCTCTTTACTTTATCTTCCCTTTTGGTCCGCTCTGTCTCCAGCCCTGGTATAGTCTCTCCCTTGGCCAAACGGGCACGCCATTTTTGACTGACACCCAAAGCTGGGAATGCCCTTCCCAACCCCATCCCTTTGCTGTGCTCCTACTTATTATTCAAGAGACAATTCACATATTCTCTCATCTAAGAAATATTTTCTGATTTTCCCAAATAGCACTGTCCATACTTCAATCATAAATACTACACTCTGGGGCACCTGGATGTGTCAGTCACTTAAGCGTCCAACTTCAGCTCATGATGTCAGCTTGTCAGTTTGAGCCCTGAGTCAGGCTCTGTGCTGGCAGCTCAGAGCCTGGAGCCTGCTTTGAATTCTATATATCTCTCTCTCTCTGTCCCTACCTCGCTCATGTCTCTCTCTGTCTCTGTCTCTGTCTCTCTCTCTCTCTCTCTCTCAAAAATAAATTTAAAATTTTTAAATAAATAAATGCTACACTCTGACAGCTCTCTTAGTAGATAGATAGATAGATAGATAGATAGATAGATAGATAGATAGACAGATAAATAGATCGATAGATAGCTCTCCTTCTACCACCCCATCTCCACCACACTGCAAACTGCTACCTGAGATAATGATTGCCCTTGCACCTGTCTCTGCCTCAAATGCAACAGCTGCCCAGTAAGTGCAAGCACAAAGGCTCAAGCTGTTCTAGAACATAGGAGGTGCACCTAACCCAGAGGGCTAAGAGTGGTCACAAAAGATGATGTGCCAACTAAGTGTTAAAACACAATGAAGTGAGAGCGAGGGCAGCAGAGAAAATGGTCTTTCTTAGAGAGGCAACAGCATGTGCAAAGATCCAGGGGTGAAAGTGAACATGGCCTTTCAGGGAAAGGCTGGCGATCATGGGCGGGGCTGACTCATCCCCAGCACCCAATGCCCTCCCCTGTGATGAGTCTGTGGTCAGCCGTGAGAACACCACCAGGGAATCCAGCCTGTACACATCCATCCAGGAGGCTGCCTCACAGCCTGGAGCCTGAACCATCTGTGGAGAGTTGCCATCACCCTGGACACACATGCCCTCACCGCATGATAGTTGGATCAGGTGAGCAGCGGAGCCCAGTGTAGGGCTGTAGGAGGCTCAACACCACCCTCGAGACAGGCCCCTTCCTGCCAATGGCCAGGCCTTCTTTGCAGGCTTCCTCCCCCACCGAGAAAAGGAGGCATAAACTTACCCGAGCATCTCTGGGCTTTAGCCAAAGTAAAGTGTTGACACAACTTTGTTGAGAGATATATTTTTTGTAGCATACAGTAAATATTTCAATTATATTTTATTTTATTAATAGTTTTTTGTCAAATTGGTTTCCATATAATACCTAGTGCTCTTCCCCACAAGCGCCCTCCTCCATCACCACCACCTTAAAGCAGATTTTCTATTGTTGCTAACGGATTACCATCCCCGTTTGTCTGGAGGAGCTTCCTGGGACAAGACTGTAGAGTGCACAGTCTCTTGTAGAGAAGAGGGATCGATTCACAAGCAAACTGTGGCCCAAGGCCTGGCGTGTCGTTTCTGACCTTCCAGATAGACATTCATTCACCCTCCATCACCTTCTAGACACAGGGCAACAACATCTACCCACAGCTAGGGTGAACTTGGACTAGTTCCTTATTTTCCCTAGGCCTTAGTTTCTTAGCTTTAAAATGAGAATAATGAAAACACATACCTCCCTAGTATGTTGTTTGTGGGAGTCGACAGAAACACTTCCTGTGAAAGTGCTTTTTCTTATAAAATGCAGGTGTTTTCAGGATATTAACCCTTCTTAGTTGTGGTCTTCTCCTCTAATAGTGGTAGGATTCCTTCCAACCGAGTATCTGGTTTACACAGCCACTGTGCGTCAAACCAGCTCAGTACAAGAGCAAGAGTACACACCTACCACGTTCACAGGCTCTGTGGCTAGTGATGGAAGCTGAGGTCACTGCCTACTCACTATCTAGAGGCTCACCCTTCTAAGTGCTTTCATATACTGGCTCGTTTAATCCTCAAACACCATGAGCTACTTGCTATTATTACCCCATTTTACAGAAGAGGGAACTGAGGCCAAGGAGACTGTGGCTTGCTGAGATTACATGATGGAAGGACAGGAATCCAAACCAGAAGATCTGCTGCAGGGGCCACTTTATCACTGCAATCGCTGCCTCTTAAGCCCTCAGGTATTGAAGCTTACAGAGCACTGGCTAGCTCTGGGTTTTCAAGGCAAAACCACTTGACACTGATGACTCCATAGGTTGGGCAGTGGGTGCCTACCTACCTATCCCATCCTGTCCTAGGCCAGCCTCTCAAAACTTAAGGAAAAAACTAAGGGCTCATGGCTCTGCCCCACACTGGGATCATCTGAATTTAGTAAGTGGTACACAGTAATTTGACCATTTCTGCCCTCTGGAGAAGCCAGGTGGGAGTCTCACATATATGTACCCTACCAACAGCTGCATTTCTGGGTCACTTGGAATCCCCAGTACAGATTAGCTCATCACCTCCATGGCTGCCTGGCCAGTCTGGGCAAGTTTGTCCTTTTATTAAGCCCAAATAATTTGCTGCCTGACTAACTGGTCTCTGTGTGTGCATGCTACTGTTCTACCACCAACTGACCAACAAGTATTTGTCCAGCTCTCCATTTCCCCAATGTCTGTTCTCTCTAAGCTACCCACCCTGGGATCTGTTCACTATCTGTTCACTTAGTCACTTGCATGACTAAGGAGGTTTGCCATCCTGGCTTCTCACCTCTGGACAGACAGAGATGTAGCACGTTAAGGGGTCGTGGGACTACCACCTCCCTCAAACTGGGCACTATAATTCCATAAATGTAGCAGGAAGTAGAACTCATTACAGCAGTACCCTCACCCCACTTGGGACAATTACTGACCTTGCACTAATCCCCCTAGGACTCCTTCACATAGTCTGTTCCTTCCCCCACCCAGTGGATATGTGCTTTGAGACATGAGCACAGGCTTGATCATCTCTGCTGAATTTTGAGCCAATGGGATTCTGATCCATTCCTCAGGCTGATAGAAACCGTTCACAGCCCTGTTTTGTCACCCCTGTGGTAACTCCTCCTCCCAGCTTTATGCCATCCACCCTTCGAGTTTCACCCAGGTGGTAGATCAAATACAAAACAGGCTGAAGAGAGGACTCGGCCTTTTGATTCCTGAGTAGACTGTAACATGCAGCTCAACACCAATTCTCTGTTATTAATTTAACAATAGTAAAATGCCAGTTGTAAATATACCTAAAATGTATTATCTTATATTTACTCTTTCCAAATTTCTTATATGCCAGGACTCAGAGTCCTAGGAATACAGACTGCCAAAGCTAGAAGGGAAGGGCGTGGGGGTACAATGGAGCCAGTGTCTGATGAGCAGATACTGTGTGCCAGGTACTATGCCAAGTACTTTACAACTACACTCTCCACTACTTTTCTCAATGGGGAAATATAATAAGGGGACACTGAGACTCAGTTTCCTAAGGTCACATAGCTAAGAGTGTCATAACTGGCATAGGCCAGGTCTTACTCCAAAGCCTATGATTCTAACAGTGTCATGCATTCATGATAAGGAAGGGAATTTAGATCTCATCAGGGTCCTAAGTTGATGGCATATAAAAGTGATTTATTTGGTGGGCACAGTCTGGCTTTCTTCCTGTTTTATTTTCCCCAAGTTAAGAGAAGGTACCTTTAGGCAGGACAAGGACCCCTCCCTATAGCCACAGGCCACAGCACTTCCTATTATTTAAACCTAATTTTACCTCCTTGGTCCCAAGACATTAAGTTTGCAACCCCTGTGATCTAGGCCAGATCTGAGTAGCTGAAACTGAGTGTGGAGACAGGAAGTAGCCTGCATCGGTCATGGAACTAATGATGGTAAAAGGGACTAGACGCAAGGCCACCTGATAATTGGGCCAGAGGTCTTCCCATCCAACTGTAACTTCTACTCCATCATTCTACACTCATTGTGTCTTGCTTTCGATCCTCTGTGTCATCATATGAGATGATGTCTATTTGTTCTATTTAAGAGGTTACCCTAAAAAGTAAACTGGACTTTGACCAGGATTGAGATTTTTCTCACTTAGAAGCAATGGAAATCCAGGGGGACAGGGTTTCAGTATGAAAGCGCATAGGTTGCCTAAAATTCAACATATTTGGAATTTCTAATGTGTCATAACTTAACAAAATGAGACTCCTACTTTACCCATTTCCTTGTTGGAGGAAATGGCTCTTTTAAAATAGCCTGCCCTTAAACAATGCTACCCAGGGCTATTAATGCTGTCAATACTTTAGTTATTTGACACCCATGTGATTAGTTCAAAGTGTCTGAAATGCAGGCTAATTCCAGAAAATGGCACCCTTTTCCAAATTAAGGTACAAGGAATTGAAAGACAAATGCAGCCCTGAGCCTGCTCTTTGTTCTGTCCCATTAGACTGCACAGGACGTTTCTGTGGCAGTAAAATCGAACACACCCAACAGTGACTTGCGGTGCTGACTGACTGTAGACCACAGTCTCTCTAATACCCAGGTCTGAACGTGTTGTTGCTTTTCAACAACCTCCAATGGTTATCACGTCCACATAGGAAAGGCCGCTTAGCACAGAGGCAGGAGGTCCAAGAGCCAGCATCACAGACATCTGCCACCTAGCAACCATGTTAAATCTGTCACTCAGTTTCTACAAGTTTCAAGTCCTCATGGACAAAGTGGGAATGGCGATGTCCACCTTGCAGGGGTATTATAACGATTAAATGATAAAATGCTTGTAGAGTTTCTGACAACAGTAGTTCCACCATGTAGCAAGCGTTTTCCATGCTGCGGTGTATGTTATGTTCTGCTCACTCATGCATTGCTTCATGTCATCTTTAACAGTAATGCCGCAAGGAAGATATTACTATCCCTCACACTACAGCAAAGAAAGTTAAGGTCACAGAGGTTAAGTCATTTCCCATAGCTGCGTGACTGTTAAGTGGCAGAGCTGAGATCTGAAACCCTGCTGTCTTGGGATGAGCACTGGGTGTTGTATAGAAACCAATTTGACAATAAATTATATTTTAAAAATTAATAATAATAAAATAAATAAAAATAAATGAAATGAGATCCTGCTGTCTTCAGAGTTTGAAATCTACTCTCATATAGTAGGTTTCCCTAAGGATTGTGGTGCAGCTGGCGGTGATGGTGATGATGATGATGATGATAATGATGGATGGTAACCCAATAAAGTTCAATTCTCTTAGCCTGGTGTTCAGGGCCCTTCATGGTGTGGCTTTGACTGACTTTTGCAGCCCCATGTACTGCCTTTCTAACCACATGGTCTATCCTGGTCCAGCTGAACTACTCAAAGTCCCCAAATAGACATCTTCATGTATACCTCTATCTATGGATCAGCTTCTCCTCTTCCCTCCCTCCTCTACCTGATCTGGCATGGGCAGGTCTTGGCTTTAAAACCTGGCTCTAGGCTCCAACCATGTCCCCAACTCTCTGTGGCTCTCCCCCACCTCTGTCCCAAGGTTATAGTCCTCAGGGTGTGGTCTTGGTGTCTTCTACACTCCTCTTCCCAGCCACCCTCGACCCAGACTGTGAGCTCCTGTGACATTCGTCTGAATCCTCAGCAGCATCTAGAAGGTGCTGAGTAACCAGTCACAGCCACACGTGCACTCCATCGGTTGCTCCATCACAGTCTGCGTTCCGCCTCTGTGACACTGGATCTGGCTTCCCTCCCTGAGTTACACTTATGAGCACAAGTAAATACCCCCCACTAGGAACTAAAAAAGGCAGTCCTGATGGAGGCAGAGTGATGCTGGGAACCAGAGCGCCCTCAGGACCGGGCAGAGTTCTGACCCACAGCCACGTCCCTATAGCAAGACCCCTGTGGCTGTTGAGCAGCTAGAAAGGGAAAATGTCTTCTTTCCCATTCACTGCTTCTTTCTGAGGCCAATGCAGCTCCCAGAGAACTGAGCTGGACTCCATGTCTGCCTTGTGCTTAGGACACAACAGTCACAGTTGAATTCCTCCAGTCCAATTTTAATACTGGTGATGACACAGGAGGCCAAAAAAAAAAAAAAAAAAAAAAACCAACCACAAAACCCAGCTGGATTAGCTTTCCAAAAGCAGCTCATGGTGCTAGCATTCTGGAGGATGGGGGGAAAGACACCTCTTGGTTGTGAGCAAAACAAATTTTTGTGGCCATAATTAGAAATAAATCAGATGCTCTATATGTGTCGTTATTTAAGTGATCACCCCTGAAAAGACATGTGTGCCTTGGAAAGCCGTCAGTTTCTCACCCACGAGGTAGAAAGAGCATCTGAGGAAGGGGCATCTATGAGTGTAATGCTGGGAAGCACAGGCCCACCTAAAGGGAGAGGAGGGAACTCACATTCCATCTTCTTAGTAACACTGCCATCTACTGCACCTTCCTGCACCAAAGATGCAGTCCGGCAGGCCTTTCCATTCCAGCATTTTCCTGTGTGGTCTCATTTCTCATTCTGTTTACTATTCTATTGATTGTTATGAGATTTCCCAACCCCTCTCCCCCTTCAGAAATTAATTACTGTAATTATTCAACTTTTAATAGCTGCTGATTTGGCATCTGCAGCAAATATTTGAGGAAACGCACCATTGCATTTCATTTGCATGTTTGAGACAGTGAGGGAGAAGCAGACCTTTCCTTAAATTACTTATTGTGACTTGAATAGAGAAAAAGAACCCTAACATGGAATTCTCATTTACATACGTAATACTTTCGATTGCCATCACAGAGGAGTAGAGTTCCATTCCATACGTTAAGGTGACAACTCACAGGGTGGATCTAGAAGTCAAGTTTATCCACACAGTTTCCACGCACTAGGAGATGAGAGACAGGCCACTTTCTGCTCTGTATCACGTGATCGCTGTGGTGGAGTTTTGCACAACGCATCCACCACAACCCCTTGACTGCTAAGGCCACTCAAACCACTGGCTTGGTTGTTCTCATTGCAAGTCCATTGCATGGTTGGAAATATAGCTAAAGAAGTCAGACATTCTCACAATGAAGGAAAAATGTACAAGGCCAAGAATGCATGATCCTACATTCTGCAACAAAAGTTTCAAAGGGTGAGAGACCCATTCATCAAGCCCTTCTTGCCTTGGGTACTGGGAGTGAGTTCCAGACTTCTCACCAGCCCCATGACCACAGAACTTTCTTGATCCTCAAGCACTTACAAAATGGGGAGATTCTAGAGTACTGGAATGAGCTGTTATGAATATTGATGAAGTAACACTCCTAGCACAGTGGTAGCCCTGAGTGTGTATTTGTTTCCTAAATGTTCCAGGCAGGCCAATCTTGAATGCCAAGGTAAAGGAAGTAAAGTCTCACACTTGAGACAACTAAATGGCTAGAAGACATTTAAAGAATTAGAGGACATTCTATTTAGGGGTCAAACATTTTTACCTACTAGTTATTGCTTAAAGCAAGTAGGCCTGGGTCGTAAAAGACGAACCCCAACAACTCCCTCTGTCCTATATACACTTGTGATCCCTCACATCAGGTGGGGAGGTATATGGCCTTTCCCACCGAGTCTAAGCTGAACCTATGACTGACTTTCACCAGTAGACCAATGCTGTGGAAGCCAGGCTGCCTTGTTCAAGGTCTAAGCCTTTGGAAGGACTGGTAGCTTCTGCTTTTGTGCCTGTGGGAACTCTGAGCTACCATATGACCGGTTGGAGGATCCATCTGGAAGGACACAGGTAGAGGCCAGATGGAGAAGGCTCCACAGAGAACCCAGGGTCTTATGAACAGGTCACTCCAAGGCCCCAGACATGTGATGCAGCCGAGAAGCCCCCTGCCACTGGAGCCAGCCTTGCATGGCACCAGCGGTGTGAGTAAAAAAGACATCTTCAATGTTCGATCCCACCCAACACCACGTGGCACAGAGAGGAGATGTCCCTGCCATGTCCGTCTAAATTCCTACCCGACAGGTACTGTGAGAAAGAATGACATAGTTTGTTAACTTGGCAGCAGTTTGTGACACACCAACAGTTAACAAAAGAAACAATGAGATCCATTTTATCCCAGCCTGCTGCTTTTCCATAAATGTTGAAAATATAAAGTGCATTTCATTTCACTATGACACGTTTCTCTATTCATTGGTTTGATATTCTTTTCATTGTCACTGTTCAGCGAAGGAATGAGAACCAGAACAAAGATTCCAGTTACAAAGGGACATAGAGACATGGAACCGAGTCAGCCCCCCTCCTTTTTTTAAAAAACTCTGTATCAAATACTACAGAACTGCCTTAGTGAAAACAGTTCCCTTACGTACACATCAAGGCTTTTGCTCCCTGATTCTACTTCTCTCACTGATTTTGGAGGACTTAAAATATTTTACCAGGTCATTGACATTTGCAGGTTGTGATTAAGAATGCCACTAGTTGGGGCACCTGGGTGGCTCAGTCAGTTAAGCCTCTGACTTCGGCTCAGGTCATGATCTCAGGTTTGTGGGTTCGAGCCCTGTGTTGGGCTCTGTGCTGACAGTTCAGAGCCTGGAACCTGATTCCGATTCTGTGTCTCCCTCTCTCTCTTCCCCTCCCCACTCGTGCTCTGTCTCTGTCCCAAAAATAAATAAAAAACATTTAAAAAATTAAAAATAAAAAGAGTGCCACTAGTTGCCATTTCTTCCTAGAACATATCACTTCCTTTTTAAGTCCTGGACAAAGCAGAGCTGGGCCTGCACCCCCTGCCCCGCATTCCTCCTATGGAAGCCAGTGCTGTGCAGGGAAGAGACTGGAAGGCCTGCTGCCAGATAAGACCACATTGAATACCAGGTCCACCAACTGGGAATCCTTCAAAGTCATTTAAATTGTCTGAGCCTCTGTTTCCCCACTGGTGAAAACGGAAACAATAATACTCCCGACAAAACTGCTGTGAGGACAAATGAGCCGTGAAAGGGTCCGGCACCACGCCTGGTTGCTCCGTTCAACTCATTTCCTCCCATCTGCTGCTAATCGAAGTGTGAATTCCCCAGGTCTTCCTCGACTCTTCCAGTTTCTTCCTCAGAAGTTCTACAGTACTTACTCTCCAAATGGAGCGTACTTATTCAAGAATTGTCTTGTTCTGTTGCTCAATCCTTTCACCCTGCAATATATCGGGCCCTTTGTTCTTACAGGACAGGAACTTGAAGGTTGCCTTCGATTTCCTCTTCCTGCTCCCTGGACCCATTCACCTCGGAGCCCTGTAATTCCATCTCTCCTCTTGCTTCACGCTTACCCAGACACCACCTGACCTGTGCCATCACCAGTGTGGTACTGCAGACATGGCCCTCTAACTGCTGTCCCCATTCCCAGGCCATTTCCTGTGCAACAACCAGAGACAATTTTGATACAAAACCTAAGAGAGTCACCATCCACTCATCTGAGAGATGCTCCTTGCTGCCCTCAAGACAGAACTCCATGCTTACACAAGTCTCCAGTCTTCCTCTGCCTGCCCCATCTGGCACATCCCCACTCTCCCCCTTTGCTCCCACTCCAACTGCCTGCAGCAGACTCCTTCCCGCCTGGTTAATTGTTACTCATCTTTCAGGGCTCGGCTTGAATGTCACCATCTAGGAGATGGCTTCCCTGACCTCTACCCTTTCCTCTAAATTAGATTGAATTAGGCCTTCCCCCCTGCCTCCATTCCCATTATTCTTTCTCAGCATCTTGTTTTTCCCCTTATTATCACTTGCCACAATTTGTAATTGTATATCTATTCGTGAGCTTGTGTATTTAGCCTGTCTGCACTGGTACCACTTCGTGGTCCCCACCATGGACGCAGGATCCATGGAACGTGTCCTTCTTGTTAGCCTGGCATGTTCTACACAGAGCACCAAGCCAGGATCACGGCCAGCATCCACAGGGTGGATGAACAGATGGGAAGCAAAGGACTTCTGACCCCACCAGTGCCCAGCTCTTGCCTCATGAAGGCTGAATCATTTCAACTTATTTTTGTTCAGCTGTTGTTTTTAGAAGGTCACTTTACCAGCAGAAATGACATGTTTTAAATGGCCTTGGAAGGGTGAGAAGAACCCAATTAAAGGTCGCAGGCATACTGAACCTCCCTTGAAAAAGGTGCTTTGCAAGGATGGCTCTGCTAATGCAGGGTATTGAGGGCAAAAGCAGAAAAGAAAACAGTCCAGCTAGAAGGAGCTTAAATGATCAGTGATGTAAAAAAGACAAATAGGTGAGTTTATCAACAAATACCTGGGGGTGGTCTTCATGGTACAATCGAGGCAGCAGTCTCACCATGATGCACAGGACCCCAGGGTGTATGATCACAGCGTCCCCTTCATCCATCCTGCAGAGAGAGGGGGCACAGGGTATCAGATTTGAGTTTTCCTGTGTCTTTTGCTGTTCACAAGCCTTTCTGAATTTTTCTAAGACAGGCCATAAAACACACCACGAATTATCTATATGACTTTGAAAAAATTAATCTGAGCTAAATTTTTCCCAACTATACAGTGAAACTCACAAAGTGGAGCACCTCTGTCCTCAGAGAAACATAGAATAATGCTTTTGTGCACCAGGACAGTGGCTGACTCATAGTCGATACTCAACACATGTTAGTTGCTTGTCCTTTCGCCTTCTCGCCAGACATGTAGGAGATGGAGTTGCTCTCATTTTATGTTCAACCCACACATACAAGGGCTTCTGGACCCCTTCAAGTTGGTGTAAGCATGCTCTACTCTGTCCTACCCACTGAATGCAACTCAAAACTCACAGAGGACACATGAGCAGCTCTCTGATGACTCTGAAAAATAAATGGTAGCAGAGAGGAAAACCAAACCCAAAGCACCATACAACTGGCATTTTGAATTTCCTGGGGCTTCTCCCTCCAGCGTTCATTGGTCTGGGCTCATAGGGACACTGAAAACAGACATGGGCACCATGTGTGGACAAGGAAAAGCACCAAGAAAAGGTCTCTGTGTCTGTCTGGTCTGAGGAAGAGGAAAGGAGGCTACTACAGATCATAGAACATGGAAGAGAACCTCCGAGATTTCCTTCATTGGGTTTCCTCATTCTTTCCCAGCCAGCCTTCAGGCAACCCCACAGCAATAGCAGTGGCCAGGCAGGTGCCTGAAATTCTGGGGGAAGACAGTCCTCTCTAACCAAAATAACTATGGTTCCAAGAATGTAGGCAAAATCCCCGTTGCTCTTGTCTCTCTTTTTCCTTTCCTGCTTGGACCCAGAAATAGATGCAGTGTTAGGAAGTACGTGAAAGGGCAGGGAAATTAGCTTCAGCTTCCTAGACAGAGGAGAAGGAAGGGGCCTCTGGGAGCCATGAAGTGTTGGGGAGATGATGAAGAAGAGGAGATGAAAGAAACATCAGATGATGTATCAACCTCTGTGCTTAACTCTGAACTGTGCGTGTGTGGATCTGACCCTAAACCACATTCCAAAGGCTTCAAGAACTGAACTCAGGGGTAAACTACCCCATACTGGCTACTTCATGGGGCAAATAGAGGATAGATCAAATCACACTGCCAAGTCTGCGAAACCAAACTAATACTGGAAACATTGTCCACAGAAGGTAAGTCAGAACTTGCAGACTGAACTTAACCCAGTTGATTGCCTGCTAATACAAAATAATCAACATTCTCCAGAAGATGTGAACAGGAGCTAGAGTGCATAACATTCAAAATGTCCCAGACATGATTACTTAGCATCGAACAAACCAGAGAAATCTCAATATCTCACACAGAAAAAGATCATCAATAGATGATAAGTTTGAGATGATATAGATGTTGGAATTGTCAGACAAAATCCTTAAATCAGCTGTTAGTAACCGCACTGTAAGGAGTAGGTGAATACTATTGAAACAAATGAAAAGGTAGAAAGTCTCAGTCAAGAAATTGAAGCAATAAGAGAGTCCAATGGAAACTTAAGAGTTGAAAATACAATAATGAATTTAAAAATCTCACTAAATGAGAATAAAAGAATAAGATGAAAGAGGCAAGAGCCCATGAATTTAAAGACAGATCAATAAAAATTGCCCAATGTGAACAACAAAAAAGAAAAAGATTTTTTTTAATGCAAGAAAGCCTCAAAGTCACATGTAATAATACAGAAGGATCTAACACCTGTTGTAGGAGTTCCAGAAGAATAGAAGAGTGTAGTGCAAAAACAAAAAGTTCAAGAAAGTTTTAGCCATTGTTTCTTTAAATCTAGTGAAATACATACCCTTAAAGATTTAAGAAGCTAAACAAAATCAACAAAAGAATCTGTGTCCAGGAACATCACAGTCAAACTACTAAACTCTAAAGACAATAAAAAAAATCTTGAAAGCAGCCAGAGGAAAAAACCACATCATATACAGGGGAAAGACCTGTGGGTTTTCTCATGAGAAATCAGAAACTTAAGAAACAATCATTTTTTTTTTATTTTTTATGCTTTTTTTTAAATTTATTTTTGAGAGACAGAGAGAGGCAGTGCGAGCAGGGGAGAGCCAAGAGAGAGGGAGATATAGAATCTGAAGGAAGCTCCAGGCTCTATGCTAGCTGTCAGCTCAGAGTCCGACATGGGGCTCAAACCCAGGAACCGTGAGATCGTGACCTGAGCCGAAGCCAGAAGCTTAACCGACTGAGCCACCCAAGCACCCCAAGAAACAATAGTTTTAAAGTATTGAAAAGAAATACACATAATTCCATATCCAGGAAAAAGTCTTTCAGAAATAAAGGCAAAAGAAATATGCTCCCCAATGAAGGAAAACAAAAAATAATTTCTTGTCATGAGATTTTCTCAAAAAACAATACTGTACAGAAATCAGTTGCATTCCTATACACCAAAAATGAAGCAGCCGAAAGAGAAATTAAGAAACTGGTCCCATTCACGATTGCAAGAAAAACCATCAAATACCTAGGAATAAACCTAACCAAGGATGTAAAAGACCTATATGAT
>NC_043701.1:147141845-147174641 GCF_006229205.1 Suricata suricatta | reverse complement strand
GGGGGGAAGACAGGTGGTGGTGATGGTGGAGGGCACTTGAGGGGAAGAGCACTGGGTGTTGTATGGAAAACAATTTGACAATAAAATATTATGAAAAAAAAAACAATACTGAATGAAGTCTTTCAAATGGGAAGGAAATAATAATAGAAAGAAACTTGGTATTTCAGGAATGAAGAAAGACCATGAGAAATGGTAAATAATTGGGTAACCTTAATAGAGTATATTTTCTCAGGGTGCCTGGGTAGCTCAGTCGGTTAAGCATCCAACTCTTGATTTTGGCTCAGGTTATAATCCCAAGGTTGTGGGATCAAGTCCCTCTTTGGGATCTGATGGTGTGGAACCCCCTTGGGATTCTCTTCCCCTCTGCCCCTCCCCCTCTTGTGTGCACTCTTTCTCTTTCTCTCAAAGTAAATAAACATTTTTAATAGACTACATTTTTTCTTAAGTTATCAAAATATGTATGATTGCTGAAAGAAAAATATTATTAGATGTAATACTATGAACATTACAACAAAAATAGCAGAGAGTAAAGGAACCTGTGTAGAGGTAAGCTTTCTGTATTCCATTTGAAGTAGCAAAATATTAATTCTAACTAGGATGTTAAGTATGTATATTGCAATTCCTACAAGCCCTAAAGAAAGAAGACAAAGAAAGATAGTAAAAAAATATTAGAGATAAATTTAAACTGAATACTAAAATATATTCAAATAATCCACAAAAAACTAGGGAAAGAGAAACAGAGGAACAAAAAAAAAAAAGGAACAAGGAGAAAACAAATAATAAAATGGTAGACCTAAGTCCAAACACATCAAAAATTACACTAAAAACTGTCTAGATACACCAATGAATAGACATATATTGTCAGAATGTGCAAAAACCCCAAACTATATGTCATTGACATGAAACACACTTGAAGTATAATATTGATAAGTTAAAAGTAAAAAGCTAGAAAAAATTTAAACCATGCTGACACTGATCAAAAGAAAGCTGGTGTGGCTCTACTAATATTAGAGAATCAGTCTTCAGAGCAAGGAAAATTACCAGGAATAAACAGGTTATGTTGCACAATCATTAAAGGTGGCATAGCACCCAAAATGTGTAGGCACTTCACAACAGAGCATCAAAATTTATAAAGAAAAACTAGTAGAAGTAGAAGGACAAATGGACAAATCCACAGTTATAGTTGAAGACTTCAACACTCTTCTTTCAGTAATTGGTAGGAAAAGTAGACAGAAAATAATCAAAAGTATAGAACTGAACACCAATGTGATTGATTTAGGGAACATTCCACTCAGCTTCAGAATACGCCCCCTTTTCACATTCTGTGGACACTTCATCAAAACAGACTGTAGTCAAGGTCATAAAATAAACCTTAAAGCATATCAAATAAGTAAAATCATACAAACTATGTTCTCTGTTCATGACAGAATTAAATTAAAAATAAATAATATATAAATGAAAATTTTCCATGTACTTGGGAATTAAACAACATATTTCTTATTAGTTGTGATAAAAAAAATGACATAAAACTTACTATCTTAGCCATTTTCAAGTGAACAATTCAGTGGCATTCAGCACATTCATACTGTAAACAATATCGTTCTAAATAGCTTATGGGTTAAGGACAACGTTTCAAGAAAAGTTTTAAAATATTTTGAACTTCGGTGCCTGAGTGGCTCAGTTGGTTAAGCATCAGACTTCAGCTCAGGTCATGATCTCATAGTCATGAGAAAGAGCCACTAGGAGTGGAGCCTGCTTAAGAGTTTCTCTCTACCTCCCCCTCTCCCTCCCTCTTTCTCAGAAAATAAGTAAATAAATAAATAAATACATTTTAAAATTAAAAAATGATCATACACAGAAAAAAGCATTCGAAAAATTGGACATTTGTTCATAATAAACGTCATCAGTAATTAGAAATAGAAGGAATCCATCCATAACCTGATAATGGACACCTAAAGAAAGAAGAAAAGAAAACAAACCCAGAACTGATATAATATTTGATGGCAAAAGATTGACTTAAGACTTTCTCCCCAAGACTAAACAAATCAAGGATGTCCACTCTCACCAATCCTATTCAATACCATGTTGGAACAACAGATTGGAAAAGAAGACATAAAATCTCACTATTCACAGACAGTATGACTATCTACACAGAAAGTCTCAAGCAATCTATTTAAAAAATACTTAGAATACGTGAATTTAGCAAGGTGTCAGGGTACACAGTTACATGTAAAAATTAATCATATGCCAATATTCTAGAAGTAAACTGGAAACAAAACTTTAAAAATACATTTAGGGGCGCCTGCGTGGCTCAGTCGGCTAAGCCTCCAACTTCGGCTCAGGTCAGATCTCACATTCGTGGGTTCGAGCCCCGCGTCAGGCCCTGTGCTGACAGCTAGCTCAGAGCCTGGAGCCTGCTTCCGGTACTGTGTCTCCTTTTCTCTCTGACCTCCCCCTCTCATGCTCTGTCTCTCTCTATATCAAAAATAAATAAAACATTTAAAAAATTTTTTTAAATACATTTAAAATAAAGCTCAAAAAATGAATAAATATTTAGGTATAACTCTTTTTTTCTTTATTGTGTTGGTAAGCTCCTTCTGCCCAAGGGTCCTGTCCCTGTGCTTTAATAAAATCACCTTTTTGCACCAAAGACGTCTTCAAGAATTCTTTCTTGGCCATCGGCTCTGAACTCCATGAACCCCACTATCACCCCCAAAAACCTCATCAGTTTGAACCACAGTGGCCAAAGAGCACCAGGAAGGCTCTAATTTTATAAGTACAAATAACTGAATTTAGATGAACTTTCTAAATTTACCCCATAAAATCATACTCAGAACATGAAGTACTGGGAAAGGAGGGGCCAACATGGCAGAGAAGTAAGCGATCTGAAGTCCCCTCGTCTCTCAAAGCAGTGTTGAAGCTAAAGGGCTTTGGACTCCGAGAGTCCTGGAGACAAAGACATAGTTGCTTCCAGGGACCCACAGGGACAACCCACAGGTGTGTGATTGGGAACTAGGAGAGAAAATGGACGGAGAGGAGGAATCCCCTGCTGCAGACAGACAAAGGGAAAAGAAAGACCAGCTGGGGAATCGTAAGATTATATCTGGACAAGAGAAAAACCTCGGACCAGGACAGAGAAAGATCCAATCTCTGACTGCAGGGCTTTCTCTGGCCTGGGGCCGGCTGACCGGATTGTGCACCTGGGGAGGAGGAGAGCCAGCGCCAGGCTGGGTGGCTGGGTCAGGGGTGCAGTCCTCAGTAGGAGGGCTGCGGGACCGGGCACAGCCTGCCTCCACCTGCCAGCCAGAGACCACATATCGGGTGGCTTAGAGCGGCCCTTTCCCAGGACCGGGGCGACTCCCAGCCAAGCTCCAGGGCACGTGAGTCTTCTGAGGGAGACAAACAGCCTGGTTGGCGCCTGCAGCACAGTGAGAATGGCTTGATCCCAGTGGTTTGGGAATACCTGGTCCGTGGAGGAGAGACTCGGGTGTCGCCATTTTTCTCCCCATCACCAACAAGATGGGGCTTCAAGGATCAGACTGCCGGACCCACAGTGAAGTCAGTACCCGCCTACATCAAGCCACGCCCCTCACGTATCTATCGGAGCTGGATTGACGCTGCGGAACCAGACAGCCCGCCCCTCCCCCAGACCAGCACTGTTGCGTTAAACCATTGCCCGGTTTAATACTGGACAATTCTTCTTCTATAAATATATTTTTCCTTCCTTTTCTCCTTCTTATCTTTCCCCTTGTCTAGTCTGGTTACTCTGGTTGTTGGTTTGTTTAGGCAGACATATTTAATCCATTCTCTGGATACATATCCCACACCTCCTTCTTTATTCTCCTTTCTCCCTCTCTAGATTAAGCCATATAGTTTCTTTGTCTGATCAGTTTTATTTTTTCTTTTTTCCCCTACCCCTTTCATTTCTCACTTTATATGGTATAAGGCCTCATCCATCAGCACCGCCTCCAACATGTTGTTTACTTGTAGCTGGTGTTTCTGGTTTTTTGTGTTGGGGGTTTTTGTTCGTGTGGTTTTGTTTCCTGTTTGTTCGTTTTCCTTTCCAGGGCTACTTCAATGAACAAAACAAAGCACACCTAGTAAGGGTTCAAAACATCACTATGAGTAGGGAGATAAAGCAACCAGAATCACAACAACACACTCCAAAAAGTACCTCCTAAAGGGCCAGGCCCTGGACAGTGTACGACCTCTCTTTAATATAGTAGTGCTCACAGGTGCAGGGCACATAACAAGCTTTTAAAACACATAATGGACAGAAAACTAGCCAAAAGGATGAAATGGAAGAATTCTCCTCGAAAGAAGTTCCAGGAAGAAATGACAGCTAAAGAATTGCTCAGAACAGATATAAACAACATAACTGAACAAGAATTTAGAATAATAGTCATACAATTGCTGAACTTGAAAAAAAAGCATAGAAGACAGCAGAGAATCTATTGCTGCAGAGATCAAGGAACCAAAAAAATGGTCATGATGAATTTTAAAATGCTGTAAATGAGGTGCAAAATAAACTAGAGGCAGTGACAGCAAGGATTGAAGAGGCAGAGGGGAGACTAGGTGAAACAGAAGGTAAAACTATGGAAAAAGATGAAGCAGAGAAAAAGAGAAATAAAAAAAATTCTGGGTCATGAAGGGAGAATTAGAGAATTAAGTCATTCAATGAAATGAAAAAATATCTGTATTATAGGAGCTCCAGAAGAAGAGAGAGAAAAGGGAACCAAAGGTATGCTTGAACAAACCACAGCTGAGAGGTTCCCCAGTTTGGGGAAAGAAACAAGACATTTAAATCCAAGAAGCACAGAGCTCTCTCTTCAGACATAACTTGAATCAATCTTCGGCACGACATATCATAGTGAAACTGACAAAATACAAGGATAAAGAGAGAATTCTGAAAGCATCTAGGGATAAAAGGGTTTTAACTTACAAAGGTAGACACATAAGGGTAGTAGCAGACCTATCTACTGAAACTTGGCAGGCCAGAAATGGATGGCAGGAAATCTTCAATGTGATGAATAGGAAAAATACGCAGCCAAGAATCCTTTATCCAGCAAACTGTCATTCAAAATAGAAGGAGAGATAAAGGTTTTCCCACACAAACAAAAACTGAAGGAATTAATCACCACTAAACCAGCCCTACAAGAGATCCTAAGGGGAACTCTGTGAGTGAAATGTTGCAAGGACCCCAAAGGATCAGAGACATCACTACAAGCATGAAACCTACAGATAACACAATGACCTTAAACCCATATCTTTCAATAATAACACTGAATGTAAATGCACTAAGTGCTCCAATCAAAAGACATAGGGTATCAGAATGGATAAAAAACAAGACCCACCTATTTTCTGTCTACAAGAGACCCATTTTAGATCTGAGGATGCTTTCAGATTGAAAGTGAGGGGATGGAGAACTATCATGTTACTGACGTCAAAAGAAAGCTGGAGTAGCCATACTTATATCAGACAAACTAGACTTTAAATTAAAGGCTGTAACAAGAGATAAAGAAGGGCATTATATAGCAATTACAGGGTCTACCCATCAGGAAGAGCTATTTATTATAAATGCCTATGCACCAAATGCAGAAGCATCCAAATATATAAAACAATTAATCATAAACATAAACAACCTTATTGGTAAGAATGTGGTAATTGTGGGAGACATTAATACTTCACTTACAGCAATGAACAGATCATCTAGACAGAAAATCAATAAAGAAACAATGACCCTGAATGATACACTGGACCAGATGGACTTGACAGATATATTTAGAATTTTTCATTGTAAAGAAGCAGAATATACATTCTTCTTGAGTGCATATGGAACATTCTCCAAGAAAGATCACATACTGGGTCACAAAACAGCTTTCAATAAATATAAAAGAATTAAGGTTATATCATGCACACTTTCAGATCACAATGCTATGAAACTAGTGATCAACCACAGGAAAAAGTCTGGAAAACCTCCAAATGCATGAAGATTAAAGAACATCCTACTAAAGAACAAATGGGTCAGCCAGGCAATTAAAGAAGAAATTTTAAAATATATGGAAACCAATGAAAATGAAAACACAATAATCCAAACCCTTTGGGATGCAGCAAAGGCAGTCCTAAGAGGAAAGTATATTGCAACCCAGGCCTATCTCAAGAAACAAGAAAAATCCCAAATATAAAAATCTAACAGTACACCTAAGGGAACTAGGAGCAGAACAACAAAGAAACCCCAAACCCTGCAGAAGAAGAGAGAAATAATAAAGATCAGAGCAGAAATAAACAATATAAAATTTAAAAAAAAACAGTAGAACAGACCAATGAATCTAAGAGTTGGTTTTTTGAAAAAATAAACAAAATTGATAAACCCCTAACCAGACTTCTCAAATAGAAAAAAGAGAGGACCCAAATAGATGAAATCACAAATGAAAATGATTTATCACAACCAATCCCTCAGAAATCCAAGCAATTATCAGAGAATACTATGAAAAACTATATGCCAGCAAACAGGACAACCTGGGAGAAATGGACAAATTCCTAGACACCCACACACTACAGAAACTCAAATGAGAGGAAAGAGAAAGTTTGAACAGACCCATAACTTGTGAAGAAATTGAATCAGTTACCAAAAATCTGCCAACAAATAAGAGTCCTGGACCAGAGGCTTCCCTGGGGAATTTTACCAGACATTTAAAGCAGAGTTTATACCTATCCTTCTCAAGCTGTTCCAAAAAATAGAAATGGAAGGAAAACTTCCAGACTCATTCTATGAAGCCAGTATTACCTTGATTCCCAAACCAGAGACCCCACAAAAAAGGAGAACTACAGGTCAATATCCCTGATGAACATGGAGGCAAAATTTCTCAAGATACTACCAAATCAAATTCAACAGCATATAAAAAGAATTATTCACCACAATCAAGTGGGATACATTCCTGGGCTGCAGGGCTGGTTCAATATTCACAAATCAATCAAGGTGATACATCACATTAATAAAAGAAAAGATAAGAACCATACGATTCTGTCAATAGATACAGAAGAAGCATTTGACAAAATACAACATCCTTTCTTAATAAAAATTTGTATGGAACCACAAAAGACCCCAAATAGCCAAAGTAATATTGACAAAGAAAACCCTTTAAAGTAGGAGGCATTACAATCCCAGACTTTAGCCTCTACTACAAAGCTGTAATCATCAAGACAGTATGGCATTGAAACAAAAACAGACACATAGGCCAATGGAATAGAATAGAGAACCCAGAACTGGGTCTACAAATGTATGGCCAACTAATCTTTGACAAAGCAGGAAAGAATATCCAATGGAAAAAGGTCTCTTTAACAGATGGTGTTGGGAGAATTGGACAGCAACATGCAGAAGAATGAAGCTAGACCACTTTCTTACACCATACACAAAAATAAACTCGAAATGGATGAAAGACCTGAATGTAAGACAGGAAACCATCAAACCCCTAGAGGAGAAAACAGGCAACAACTGCTTTGACATAAGCCGCAGCAATTTCTTACTCAACACTTCTCCAAAGGCAATGAAATTAAAAGCAGTTTTTAAAAGGAAGAATACATTTGGAGGACTCACATGAGCTGGTTTTATGACTTATTACACAGCCATGGTGATCAAGACAGTACTAAGGGAAGAGCTAGACACACAGATCAGTGGGGGTCCAGAAAAAGACCTACGTAAATATGGAAAATTGGTTTTTCACAAAGGTACAAAGAGGGGCGCCTGGGTGGCTCAGTCAGTTAAGCGTCCAACTTTGGCTCAGGTCATGATCTCACAGTCTGTGGGTTCGAGCCCTGTGTTGGACTCTGTGCTGACAGCTCAGAGCCTAGAGTCTGCTTCAGATTCTGTGTCTCCCTCTCTCTCTGCCCCTCCCTTGCTCGTGCTCTGTCTCTCTCTCTCTCTCAAAAATAAATAAACTTAAAAAAAGACTGTTGAGGGCTCTGGTCTGCAGAGCATCCAGTGCAACCTTATCTTTGCTTGGTGCACACTGCTTTCCTGCTGAAACACGTCCCCTTATGGGCGTGCATTCCTGCCACAACTTAAGTTCAGATTACAGGTCACTGAGATGGTTCCTTTTGTCGACATAATGAACTAAAGTCAGCCCATGAGGCCCAGCAGGAGCTACAAGAGGTCAAATGCTAAGGCAGGAACCAAACCATCTGACCGCCAACAGAGCTGGCTGTTTTTGAGGTGATCCTGCTTTTGAAGAGGCACATCTCTGGTCCCAGTTGTAGAGAGTGGCCCTTCTAGACCACAAAGCCCATCCTTCCACAGCGCTGCCCAAAGGCTCCCATGGCTTCACATCCCCTGCAAGGTAAAACTAAAATGGCCTAGTGTGGTGAGCAAACAAGGCCCACCATGGCCTGACCCACTCCTCTGTCCACCTTCACCTCCAGACCCTCACTGCTGATCAGCTGGCCAAGAAGGATGTCATCCATCTCAGGTAACGGTATCTGGTAAATACCAGGGAAGGTCAGCATACTGTTGGTCACAACTGCAGCTGTCACTCATTGATCTTCATTGAATGACATTCGTGGGGGTGCAGTGTGAGTGTGGGGTGTGTATGTATGTGTCTGTGGTTTGTATGTGTGTGTGTGGTATGTATGTGGAATATATGTGTGCTGTGTGTATGGGAAGGGTGTATGTGGTATGCGATACGAGTGTGTGTGTGTGTGTGTGTGTGTGTGTGTGAAATATAGGCATGCTATGAGTGTGGGGATGTATGTTTCATAGAGATTATATATTCTATATTTTGGATATCACATATGTATTTGGGCAATTCCCTAATATATAACTTCTGTTTCATGACCGATGTTCCTTCAATCATAGTTTTTATATTAATTAAACCAACTAATGCTTGTGGAGAGCTGAGCACAGCATCAGGCACACAAGTGCTCAGCAAACAGCAGCTGGGATCCCTATGGATAGCTCCATTATCACCTCTACTCCTCACCTCACAACAGCGCCTCAGAGTAGATACTCATTATCCCTGCCTTCAAATCGGGAAATCAAAGCTCAGGGAGATAAAGCAACAAGCCCAAGGGGCATGGCCACTAAGGCGTCGACTGTTCGGCCTGAGTTGAAGGGCCAAGGCCTCTGCCCCTCCTCCCTGGAGAGCAAGGCCCACGTTGCCCAGACGGGACTGAGCCAAGTCACCCGCTAAGTGTTAGTGGTGGGTAGGGCTGAGCACCCTGTCCCCAGTCCCAGCCCACTGCCCTGCCTTTACCCTACAGATTCTCTTATGACAGACTAGGGTTTCACTTCTTCTCAAGCCATTAAGGAAGGTCAAGGGTGATATATTTCTTTTCATGAGGAAAAAAATTGCTCTACTTATGAAATCTGACTCCTATACATTTAAAACTTACTCATCATGAACCCAAGATGACATCTGATACAAATATTCATCTATAAAGAATTCAGGCTGATGCCAACTATAGGGTAGAGACCAAACTTTAAACTGGAGGCTATTGTGTCCAAACATTTGGGAAATCATCACCATTACTGTGGGAGTTTCCATGAGAAACAGGGAGAACACACACACAAACACACAATACACAGGTTTTGTAAGTAGACCCAGGATCAGAATCTGGCTCTATTATTTCCTTATTAAATGTGTGACTTTGGCCATGTTGTATCCTTTCTTAGCCTTGGTTTCTTTAGTGGTAAAATTCTTGGATTGAGAGGCAATTAAATGAAAATAAGTGTTCAGTGTTTAGCTCTCAGAAACATCAAAAAATGACTATTGTGGGACGCCTGGGTGGCTCAGTCATGTAAGCGTCCAACTTCAGCTCAGGTCATGATCTCCCAGTTTGTGAGTTTGAGCCCCATGTTGGGCTCTGTGCTGACAGCTCAGAGTCTGGAATCTGCTTCACATTCTGTGTCTCCCCCTCTCTCTGCCCCTCCCCTTCTCACACTCTGTCTCTCTCTCTCTCTCTCAAAAATAAATAAACATTAAAAATTTTTTAAAAAAGAAAGACTACTGCTTCTCATCACTCGATACTGTCATCTGGTGCTGACAACTATTTCCCTGCCCTCTAAGAGCTGGAAGAGTAAAGCTCAACACTGAGATTCCAACTTGACCTGCATACTATCCCCAGGGTAGAGGTCTCCTCAGAGACACCCTCCCCCAGAATAGAAAGATCAGGGAGCCTCAGAAAGGGAATTCTCCCTCAAGGTAAAGCAAGAAGAGAAGGGCCTTGGGGTCCTGGGTGGCTCAGTCAGTTAAGCCTCTGACTTTGGTTCAGGTCACGATCTTACAGCTCGTGCGTTCAAGCCCTGCACTGGGCTCTGTGCTGATGGCTCAAGGCCTGGAGCCTGCTTTCGATTGTGTCTCCCTCCCTCTTCCTGCCCTTCCCCTGCTCACACTGTCTCTCTCTGTCTCAAAGATAAACATTAAAAATTAATTAATTAATTTAAAATTTAAAAAATAAAAAAGAACTCACAGGTACAGAAAATAGATTGGTGGTTGTCAAAAGCAGGGGATCGGGTGGGCCAAATAAATGAAGGGAGTCAAAAGGTACAGATTTACAGTTTTAAAAGAAATACGCTGTAGGAATATACGGTACAGCATGGTGACTCTAGGTAATAACACGGTATTGCATATTTGAAAATTGCACAGGGAGTAAATCTTAAAAGCTCTTATCACAAGAAAAACATTGTAATTAGTGAAGTGATGGGTGTTATTAACTAGACTTATGTGGTGATCATTTTGCAATATATACCAATATCGAATCAGTATGTTTTATACCTAAAAGTAATACAATGTTATAGAGTCAATTATACCTCAATAAAAAATACATGAATAAATGCCTTATTGGATGGGTTAGCTAAAATTAGATTTAGGTTAGGTTGATGGACTGCGCAAAATTAATATTGGGCAACAGTAATATATCATTAGAAATATAAGTATACATTTAAGAGTTATATTAAGTGTTTACTTATATACGTAACACATATTTACTGGAAAGAAGATAAAGATAACAGCAGAGTAAACACTAAACCGTTAAATATTATGAGGATGCTATTAAATTGTTTTAGGATAACCACTAAAAGGCAAATAGAGAGTATAAGATCAAAACAGTAGATGAGAAAAATTAAATAAAAAAATAAAAATTCTAATAATTCAAAAGAAGACAAAAAAATCAAAAGAAAAAGTGGGACAAATAGAAAATACAAAATAACAAAGTAGAAATCATTTCAAACATATTAATAATTATAAAAATGTAAACAGAACACACACTTCAGTAACCAAAAAATATCATGCTGGGTTGAATGACAAAATAAAGCAAAAACAAAAATAGCTCATTACTATTTACAAAAAGCACACCTAAAATATTAGAACACAGAAAGCTTAAAACAAAAGAATTTCTTTAAAAAAATTCTAGGCCCATACAAACCAAAAGAAAGCTGATGTAGCCTTATTATTATTAGAAAAATCGTTTCTTTGTTTTTAATTTTCTTAACTTTTTTATTTATTATTGACAGACACAGAAAGACAGAGCATGAGCACAGGAGGGGCAGAGAGAAAATCTGAAGGAGGCTTCTGGCTCTGAGCTGTCAACATAGAGCCCAATGCAGGACTCGAACTCACAAACCATGAGATCATGACCTGAGCTGAAGTCAGACCCTTAACCAACTGAGCCACCCAGGTGCCACAGAAAAAATTGTTTTTATGGAAAAATGTACTATTGGAGATAAAGAAAGCCACCCATATAAGGTAAAAAATTTTGATTCCATGAGATGACATAAAAGTTATAAATATGTGAGATTTGAATAGTCTCAAATATATGTAAAGTAAAAATTCACAGAAATTGACAAATATACGAATATAATGAAAAATATCTCACTTATCTTAGTAACTGATATATGTCAAACAGACTAATCTGAAAATCTGAAAAAGACACTTGGCCAATTTGATCTAGAGGACATAAATAGAACATTGACCCTAACAATTAGAAAATATATGCATTATTTTCAAACACACGTGGAAGATTTATCACACTGGAGGCTGCAAAGTCAAGCTCAACTAATTTCAAAGAATTACCATCATCCAGTCCACCTTCTCTCATGATGATAAAATTAGAAATCAACAATGAAAGAAAATGACCATATAAAATACTCTGTAACTTTGGAAATCCACAATTCTAACAAGATTCAAGAATGAAACTCTAAGTCACAAAAGAAATGGAAATATTTAGGACTAAATAACATTGAAGGTCCAACATAATGAAAATTGCATGATACAGCTAAAGTAAAGTGAAAGAGACATTTGCATTTAAAAAGAGGACTGAAAATCAGTCTCCTTATCAATAAATTCAGAAGAATACCAGAATAAACCAAAAGAAAGGAGAAGACATAATAAGAATGAACAGAAAAAGACAGAAATAGAAAATTTACCCATGAGAGGTAGGAAAAGCTGACACGTACTTCAAGGGACATACTAATAAATAAGCCCCCTGTCAAGAATGCCAGGGGGCTGGGGAGCAGGGGAAAGGATGAACACAATCATGTCAGGAACAAAAAGTTAAAAGGATATTATGAACAACCTTATGCCAGTAAATTCAAACTTAGATGGAATGGGAAAATGAACTTTAAAAATGACTAAGAATGATTCAAGAAGAAATCTGAATTTATTCTCATAAAGATAAATCTTAACAAGAAAACACCAGGCTTATGAGGGTTTTACTGGCAGACTCTATCACAAAGCTAAGGAATAGAAATAGTAATCTACGTAACTCTTCCGGAGAATGGAAGAGGCAACACTGCCCAACTCGTGTGAAGAGGCGACCATAAGCTTTATAGTAAAAACAGTCAAGAGAAGAGCGTGAAAGGACAAACTGTCTCAGGAGCAAAAGTCTTGGGAAAAAAATTAGCAAATCAAAGCCAGCAATAAATATATCATGAGCAAGTTGGTATCTGCATGAATGCAAGATTAGGAAACCAATTACTTTAACATATTAGCTGATGAAATGAGAACAATCATGATTATCTCCATGGATATTTGGCATCCATCCCTCTCACCACCAGCCCCCAGTGCTGAAATCTGACCAACCCAACATCTTCGGATAAAAATGTGCAATGTCTTTCAGAAGGGTGTCCTGTGGCAGTCACTGTAAGATGGCTTGGAGAGGTGGTAGGCAGGGAGAGTTTCTTGCAATATTAACTTGTGTTTTGTTGTTGTTACCCTGGGAGAATACAAAAGATAACCAACTATTGCTGTTGTGTTCCATCATTGGTTTCCTCTGCCCCTCCAAAGGTAGGAGGGGTGTTCTTTGCTCTACCTTGCTTTAGTGGAATTCTGTCTTAAAGGAATGAAAGTCTGGGGTCATGGAGGAGATAGGCCTGTGAAGTAAGAGGAGATGATTGTCTTTGCTACGGGAGGTGGAAGCAGTGAGAAAGACCGGGAAGAATCAGACTTGGGGAAGGATGCTGTGGTCATCTTGTAAGTCAAAGGACCTCCTCCCATCCCCTGACAGTGTAGGGGCAAGGGTGAGGGCAGTGGGTAAGAGAAGGCCCCCCAAAGGTTGCCCAGCACACCATGGAGGCCAGGCAGAGGTACCAAGGCCCCCAGGAGCAGCAGCAAGGATGCCAAAGGAGAAAGTGAGATTATCAGCAGAGTTCTGCCCTTGGTTTCCAAGATCTGGGAAGCCCCCTGGTTCTCGTGCAACTCAAAAGCATCCTCCAACCATGTATTGACTCAGAGTGGTTTTCTTCTGCCTGCTCACAAAGGCAGAGGAGATTGGAGTCGAAGTTAAATCTATGTAAAGGGGAAAAAAGAGTCACATGACATTTTTGCACACCTAGTTGCAGTCTAGGCTTCCTACCCACTGCACACGCACAGGACAGTTGGGGGAAAACAGGAAACAGAGATACACTGATGACCCAATTACAGAAGCAGGCAGCAAAGCTCTACCTCTCCTCCAGGTCTGGCCACAGCTTGAAGTTGCCTTGGAGGTCACTGCCGGCCTCTTCCTTCTGGGCATTCAGAGCTCGGTCCTGCCCAGCCCTTGGGGACTCCTTCAGGTCTCTGCGCAGGTGGAGGGTGCCACTGGCCATGCTGTCCAGAAAGCTGAGGATCTGAAGGCAGCTCTGTATCTTGGGTGGGAATGGGCTGGCAGAGGCAAAGGCCTCACTCAGCAGATCAGCAAATGGCCTGGCCTTTGTGTCCACCTCGGAGTGCAGAGGGGCTCCGTCTTCCTCCCGGGCCCCGAAACAGCCCAGCAAACAGAGGTCCTCAGCCAGCTTCTCAAAAAGCCCATTCTTCTTGAAGAAGTCACTGTTGACAGGGTCCAGGTGCAACGCTGCAGACAAGGCACAGAGGGTGTGCAGGACCAGGTCCAGGGTCTGGCTGGGGGACACCATCCCCGACGCCTGCAGCGGGGGCTCCTGGAGAGACCCCTCCAGGTCAGAGAGCAGAGACAGGAGTCCATTGAACCCACTGGACACTCTGAAAGCAGCACGGCCTTTGGGGGTCTCCAGGATCCTGAGTAGAGACTGAAACACCAACAGTATAAAAATGAAGAAAGCGCAGGAGACAACTTTTTAACAAAGAGCCCCTACACATCCCTGCCAAAGCATTGCACATGCTCTTGCCTATTCAAGTTGCAGGAACAGCGAGCTACCTGAGGGTGATTCTGAAACAGTGGAATGTCTCTATTGTTCCTCCTCATTTTAGTTGCCCCTCAGTGCCTTCTTTCAAACTGCAGCTGCTAAAGTCTATGCTGATGTATAAGGTTGCTTTACTGTCCTGGATCTTGACTTCAACGCATCTCCCTCCAGAAAGCTCTCGTTGACCCCTACTTTATGCTTCCCCAGGCCAAGTGCTCACACAGCCCTCTCTCATTTGTTGAACCCAATTCTCGTCACACTGTACTGAAGTGACTTGAAAATTGTCTCAGCCTTCCACTAGACTGAAGCTCTGTGAGATCAGGCAACTCACTGCTGTGGAATGTAGCATGCACTTAATACATATTTGCTGAATGAGTGGAATGAACCATCTCTTACAGTGCAAAGGAGACTCATGGTGAAATCTACATAAAAGTAGCTTATTATTTATCTCCCTCTCTTTGCAAACATGAGTACCTTTATTAAATGAAGACAGATAGTAAAATGAGTCTACTTAAAATCTGGTGTGAAAATATGAAGGAATCAAGATAGAGAAGAGAACCATTTAATGAAAGGAAACCTAAGAAAGGCAAATAGAATAGATCATGTATGCAGCTCAGGCTATTTGTAACATACATAATAGAATCTACCTTCTCCAGATCACTTAGATTTTACTAGACACATTTTTATTCCCTTCTGCAATCAAACATTTATTGAGCACTTACAATGGGCCGTTCATTGAGTACAGTGTGTGGTGTACACTAGATATTTAACCAATGTTTTCAAGGGAAGGAAGGAAAATAGGGGATAAAGGAAGAAAGGGAGAGAGGGAGGGAGAAAAGACTGTATTTAAGTAATTCTCATTCTGTGCGAAAGTGTCACACCTAAAAGTGAAGAATGTATGGATGATTTTATTTTTTAAAATTGTTTATGTTTTTATTTTATTATTGAGACAGAAACAGAGCATGAGTTGGGGAGGGGCAGAGAGAGAGGGAGACACAGAATTTGAAGCAGACTGTAGGCTCTGAGCTGTCAGCACAAAGCCTGATGCGGGGCTTGAACCTACAAACTGTGAGATCACAACCTGTGCTGAAGTCAGATGCTTAACTGGCTGAGCCACCCAGGCACTGGATGATTTTAGATAAATATTAAAACCCTCTAGCTTTTAGTATTTTCCTTTTTGTTATTCACAAAAGTTGCTTGGGACTCCATTTATGTCCATCTTAGGTATGCTTCTGAGAGAGTGGCCAGTACTTGTGGTTTCATTAGCAGGTTTTCAAGAGAGGTGTTAATTGTTTTATCCTCTAATGCCCTAGTGGCACAAGAAGGGATTTTCTGGGCAGGCACAATTTCACGCCAATTCCGAGATGCTTGAGACAAGGTATGAAATAAAGAAACTCCCAATTGATTGCATGTGTGTTGGGGGGCTGATTCTGTGTCTTAAATGCATGGTTTAGGATGACAGTCTATACAGCATGATGTGTGAAAGCTAATGAACGAAGAGAAAACTGGTCAGTCAGGAAAAGAAAAGGAGGGAATGGACAAATTTTAAAACTGTCATTGAGAGAAAGTCAAACAAAAACTTAGTAAAGTTTTAAGTAACTATTAAATATGAAGCCATGCACTTTGGGCGAAGAAAGGTAATTTTCCAGCTCTATCTTTAAATGCTGGCAATCCTAATCCAACACAACTTATCTGAAACAGTATAACTTATATCCCTAACACCCAAATTTTCTTCTCTAATATTATATTCTACTCCAAGACACCTGAGCTGCTCAGCGGTAGGTCAACTCCATTTTGGGAGCAGGAGAACACAAAATAAGCCAGAACTACCTGAATGCCCACAGCCAAGGACTCTTTCAAAGAGGAAGACAAGGGAGATCCTTAAAGACCTCCACTGTCCCATTTATGACATTTCAAGATATTTTTTAAAAAAACAAAGTTTATAGTAAGTAGGAGAATCTATGAAAGGCCAGAGCCTGTGCTTACATTCAAAATGGACAAATAATAGTATAATGTAGAAAAATTCATCCTACCAATAGGAGTCAATTGATCTTTTCTTGGTTATAGGAAAAAAAAATACGCAGCTTACAGTGGTGAGATCAATGACTACCCACCACAGCTCAGGAGGATGGCATGGGGAAACTGAATTGTCATTTTGTTCTTTAAAAGAAATTCAGCACCAGGGCCACCCACTAACAGGGGGTCAAATCAGAGTCATGGGGGAGACTTCAGGGAAATGGGCTTTCCAAACTGCCAGAGAGATGGAGGCAAAAATGAAATATGAAGGAGGAGGCAGTGATAATGGCTTGCTTTCTCTCCCTGGATGAAGACATGGCCAAACTACTTGTGAATTTGGCTGAAACCCCAGGAAAAGTTGACTTTGTAGGCAGGTCCTTCAAAGAAGCATAGACTGTTGAAGCAGGTTCTCCGGAAGGGTGGTGTTCCGTGAGTGTGAAGCTTATGGTGTAGCAACACTAAGACATCTCAAAGGGCAAGGCCTTTCTCTGTGTGGACAGCATCCGCACAGCTGCCTGCCCCCACAGCCCACCCACTGGACTCTGAGGCCAAGACAGGCCACACACAGCTCTCCTACATCTGTGCCTGCCTTGTGTGAACAACTCACTCTCAACACAACCGAATATTATTTCTTCCATCAAGTTGGAAACATACTCTAACTTTGAAGTGTGTGTATTCGAACTGGCCTCTTCCCACCGACTGATAACCCACAAGAAAGGATGAACACTGGTGTCTCATACAGCCGTGCATTGCTTTGTCTGCATCTGACCTTACACCTGGTCATGTGACTCTTGCCATGAAAAATAAATAAATCACCAAGACATTGGGAAATCTTAAGCTCTAGGATGTTAAGCTATCTAAATTTATGAGAGTGTTTTCCGTGGCTCCTAAAGCCACTCAGAGGTTGTTTAAGTTAAATGGATTGGACGGAGCTCTGCTGTTTAGCACAAGGGCACATTTCAAAACAAATATGAAAAATGGAGAATGATCAAAAAACAAACAAATCAAGTTACAGGCGATTGTCTGAGTGCTGGATGACCACTAAACTCCCCTCTTATTCAAGAAACTACCTTCCAATCATCCAATTTAACACCAGACATTGCTTAAAATGACTCCATCACTCAGAGTGTTGAGAGGAGACATTGTTAAAACAGAGCAACCCAACGAAAGTCCTTCTCACGATCTGTGTCTCTCAGTGGGTCTGTCCCCTGTAATTCCTGCATGGCTCCTTTCTCCTCCTGTTGGGAGGGGGGAGGAGAAAGAAATGGCTGTCCTTAATTGTTGCTTTGTTTGATTTATTAAATTCAGGATCATTATCTAAAATGGGGGTAATCTCATTAGAACTTAGACTGCTCTATTATTTCTTAGGATGGGGTTAATTTCATATTTGCAGAGTCATAAAGTAAAGAGTCCAAAATCCAATTACAAAGGCTTAATTTCATAGCAACTAAAGAGAAACATTTCTACCATAAAGGAAAATAAATACTGCGCTACTTCGGAAAACGATTTGTCAGGAACTGGGGGCCTAGAACGAGGGTCTCCATTACTGTCATTCAACTTTGCATGATAATGCATCACGTAGGCTTGTGAGTCTGCGTAAGGGAGTAAATTTAATCAGCTGAAGTCAAAGTAATCAGGCTGGGGTTGACACATCTCGAGAAAGGTCAGCGTTAAGCACATTTTCTCCTCCTTAACTCAGTTACCATGTCATCGTCTCTGAGTTCGTATTCCTCCAGCTTGAATCCATAAAATAGATGTCTGCTGCAAAGCACTAACTAGGTTAGGGCTAACAGGATTTATTTCACATTCTATTATTTGTTATTCCTCATAATTTTCCATGTGTCACGCTGGAAGACTGGTGAGGTAATGGGATTAAGCACAGAGTTGAACAGCTAAATGTATATTAGCAAATCAATCTGAATTTGTGCATAACCCAATCATAGTCCCACTGGCAGTGGAGAGGAAATTCATTTGCCTACATTATTCTTTAACTCAATTATCATTTGCCAGAATTAGGTGGTGAAGTCACAAGCGCTTGTGTATTGGTATGAAAGCGCCACTGGATTTTGGAAACCACCGCCCTAAGTTGGGTGTTTCAGGGGGAATTTTCTCCTCCAAACCAGCTGGCGGACGGTCTCGGGGAAGGGAAGTGAGGGTCACACCTTGATGTAAATGCATGTCAAAGATGGCAAAGCTTTGGTGGGGGCAGAGGGTACTGCCTTTGAGGTCACCTCACTCCTTCATCTGCCCCCCTCCCATCCTATGTCTGACTCGCTTTGTAGGCACAATGCTTTGGGCAGAGTCCACCCTCAACTTCTAAAATGGGAGATCTAGCCAGAAAGAACTAATTTTACATCTTTGTTTCTAAAGTTCCAACAGATTCCAACAAGATGATTTGGAACCAATGCAGATTCTAGATTTGACTCCAGCGAACATCAAAACACCGACAGTCACTCACATGACCCAGTGGTTGGCAAGTCAGGAACAGCCCCATGTCCCCGCAACACCCACTGGAACAACAAAGTGTCAACAGCCCTGATCCTGGGAGAGCCCTAGCAGCAACACGCACCAGCCCCCAACCAGCAGTGACTTGGCACCCAGGGAGAAGCAGCACATTGAACACGGGGTAGGACTTTGTTAAATAAGCTTACACAGTGTTAATCCCTTGATAGTGTGATTCTGAAATGATATTGAATCTGTAAAACACCATAAAGGCTTTACATTGCTAATTCTAGAAATTCAGTCCTATTACCCAAGGGCTGACACTCCAATAAGGTGCCTCCAGGCTACAGAGTAAATAAGATGAACTTTCCATGAGCAAAGCAGAGCACATTTCTGGATAACCGACATAGAAACACTTGTTCCCTCCAAGCAAAGTAAACCCAAAACTTTCCTCTCTGTGGATCTGTTTGACTCTCAATGTGAAAAGCTCAGAAACAGATGGGGATTCCAATTATTTATCCCCTAGGAAACCAAAATCCTGATACTGAGGTTATGGTTTCTTTGTTGCTAATCAGAATAACGCAAATGTAAATCAGGCTGAAGACAGACATGTGAGGGGAAAAAGGAAAGATCCCTAGATTTTAAGTCACTTATCTTAGATTCAAACTCAGCTCATTTATATTAGATGCTTCCTGGACATGTCCCTGCTGGAATGTTAAGACTGGACCACATGGGGGCGCCTGGGTGGTTTGGTTGTTGAAGCATCCAATTTCAGCTCAGGTCATGATGTTGCGGTTTGTGGGTTTGAGACCAGCAACGGGCCCTGTGCTGACAGCTCAGAGCCTGGAGCCTGCTTCAGATTCTGTGTCTCCCTCTCCCTCTGCCTCCCCCACTTGCACTGTCTCTCTTTCTCTCAAAAATAAACATTTAAAAAAATAAAAACAAAAAATTGGACCGCATGAAGCTAAAGTCCTTCCTAGCTGTAAATTGCCATTCATTCTTGGTCTGTCTTTCTCTTACACTCCTTCACGTGGCTCCTTCACTTCCTTTACCAAGTCTGATTTTATTTCATGTAAAACTAATTCCTTTGGCTCTGTAACTAAATCACTGTTTTGGTTCTTGTCATCTGTGAAATGCATGATAATTATGGTAACAATGTCACTTTTGGATAGGTTTCTCCTGATGCTTTGGCCATGCCCAGCACTGCAGGCTCAGGCCATGTGACTGATGATGGGAACTCACGTGTCTGACAATCACATGACTTGGCTGGCTCTGCAGAGATAAGTAGGTAAAGGAAACTGAGCGCTGCTCTCTAAATGTTAAAATGGTTTTGTACAGAAAGAGGCATGGCCGAGTAAGTCTGATGGTTTAATTTTGGAAGTCAGACCAGCTCCATATTTTTTTAATTCACCAGTGACCAACATACATTACTGAGACATGAGCATGTGTTTGGCAAGGGGCTGTGTTGCATGTATACGTGACAGGTCCCCAAGTCAGCTCCTGAGGGATATTTGCATTTACATCTGCTCTTCTCTTAAATGGCATATAGCCAAAGAAAGGGAATTTTTCAAACTGTGTAAGGCCACAAAGATAAAAGGAATGGAAAAGCAAGACCAACAAAATTGTGAAAGCTGTAAGGAAGAAGGCATGGTGCTGATGACATTTATTATCATTCTAATTGTTTGAAGATAATTTGATGATTGTTAGCCATCCTATAGAAACAAAAACCTATACTCGTCTTTGTTACACCCAAGTGACACCCTAGGCTTACTCCTCCCATTTGTGCCCTCTGGGCCCCTGCCTCTTATTCCATCTTCCCAGCTCAAACACCCTCCTCTGCAAGCCTTCCTCAACACGCAAGGCAGGGGTGGGCTCTCTTACTCCTCTGCACTCAGTACTTTCCAGGGCATTACCGCATTGCGTTGCCATTCTGCTCACTTATCATGAGTTCCAGTCTATGAGCTCCCGGATGGCAAGGGCTATATCTCATTCAACTGTGTGTCCCAAGCTGGTAGAGGGTGGACCCTAAATGCTGGTCAAGTAAACAAGGCAGCTGCTTGGCCTCCATTGATTCAGACTCTACTTCCACAGTTTACAGTGTTGCTGGAAGACTTATTTCCTGGCACCCACTGCATCCAAATGAGCTGTGCCCAAAGGAAGTTGGACAGAAATTGACGTGTGCCAGCACCAGGACGGCAGAACACCTTGTGCAATTCTTTGTCTGCTGGCTGGATTCGATGCCAAGGTGACAGCTGTCCCTGAATGGTATCCCCTCCCCCATCACTGATTGGACTATACAGAGGAAGGAAACCGCCAATGTGTCAGGCTACTGAGGATGTAGGATTTCTTTGTTACGGCACTACCCTACCCGTACAATACAGTGACCGACTGAATGAGGGAACAACGCATGCGCACATGCCAATTGGTCACCAGCTGCATGTCTGCGGGAAAGCCCAGCACAAAGGAAGACTGATGTCACCTGCAGGAGATCCAGTTTCAGCTCCAGCTCCCCTTGAGTGGACGAGCACAAAGCGCCCACGATGATGCTCATGTACTCCTCCGCGTTGATGACTGAGAGCTGCTCCAAGATGCTGAGTGAGGACTCCCGGTACCACTCAACGTCCAGGAAGATCTTGATGAAGGGCACCATGCCGTGGTCTTTCAGGACAACTGTGGACCAGACAGTACGGGGCTGGAGCAACAGGGCGTTGGCACCTGAGTTCTAATGACAAGGAAAGCTCTCTCCTGCAACTCCGGGTTTGTTTTGTTCCCTTTCATTGTGTCTCTTCTGCCCATTGGAACTCTTTTTTGAGGTATTTGGCTGGCTCAGTCGGTAAGCGTCTGACTTCAGCTCAGGTCATGATCTCCTGGTTGGTGGGTTTCAGCCCCACGTCTGGCTCTGCACTGATAGCTCAGAGCCTGGAGCCTGCTTCTGATTCTGCGTCTCCCTCTCTCTTTGCCCCTCCCCTGCTTGCACTCTGTCTCTTTCTTTCTCAAAAATAAATAAGCATTAAAATTTTTTAAATAAAAAATTTCTTTAAAAGAAACATTTCCCCCCCCCAAAATCCACACCCACTGTTAAAACTAGAAAAGGAAAAGAGAAATAGTGGAACAGAGAACTAAAAAAAGAAAAAAAAAACAAAAAACAAAAACCAAAACCAAAACAGATAAATAAAATTAAAACCTTTACTTTTTATTCTGTGAAAATTTTGTTTTTGAAGTTTTTTTTCAATTTTTCAGTGCAGTTAACTAGATTTTTAGAAACCTAATCCAAACTTTAACTAGACAATACTTCTGTCTATTATTGCCACTTAATACCCTAATCCAGGGTCAATGGTAATGTTCTCTCTTCTCTCCAGAATTCTTACTGCAAACAAACCATAACTGAATCACATGTGGAATAAGAACTAGGAAGCAACTGGAAATTCAAGTGGCCTGATGTAGATTTGAAGCAGGTTGACTCTGTGAGAAAGGATTTCTCCAATTATGGGGCCCGGTACCCCTACATGGAAATTACCTTGGACGCCTGGTAAAAGTAGATTCCTGAGCTCCTTCTTGACCAGCTACCTATTAAATCTCTGGGAGTGAGCCTAGGAATATGCGTTTTTTTTTTAATTTGAGAGAAAGAGAGAGAGAGAGAGAGAGAGAGAGAGGGAGAGAGAGAGAGAGAGAGAGAGAGAGAGAGAATCTTAAGCAGGCTCCACACTCAGCATAGAGCCCAATGCGGGGCTCAATCCTACAACCCTGGGATCATAACCTGAGCTGAAGTCAAGAGTTGGATGTTCAACTGACTGAGCCACTCAAGTGCCCCTAGGAATATGCATTTTAATCAGCACCTCCAGGGAACCTTTTTCGAACATTAGAGACCCTCTGCATATGAACTATTCATTCATATTTGGCATAGTTGATGTATGAGGGCCTCAGATAAATGCACCCCAAATCACCAAGCTCACTGATGTCAGATTGTTGATACACCCACCTCATAACATAATGTATATGTGTATATAGTTAATGCACCCACTAAACACACACACACAGACACACACACACACACACACTCACACACGGAAGCCACATGATCTTAAGAAACCAAAAATATTTTAGATGGATGGAGCTATTGAGTCCATCATGAGCTGGAAGCTTTTAAAAATGATTCGTTTCCTTTACTCCTAGTTTTGGAGTAATTGATTTGGATTTTTTTAAAAGCACGTTAGCTGGTGCAGCAGGATAGTAATAGGTTTTACTTGAAAGAGGGGGAGCATTCTGTGGTCTCATAAATCCAGGACATCTCTTTAGGATATCTCTATCCCAACCGTAATTAGGAGCCTTAAAAGTAAAAGCTGCCAACCCAGATGTCTACATATTAACTGATGAGCACTGGACATCAACCAGCAAATGGACATTAGCAACAACCTTAGTGCTGGCTATTGCTTGGGTTTAACCTTTGAAGGCTGACGTAAGCCGCTGGAGACAGTTAGTGCTTCCCAAGCAGTGACAAGATGAGGTTCGGACCGTCCTTACCTGCGTTCCTGACTGAGCCTCTCAGAAGCGTGACCACAGTTCTCAGCATCACACAGGTCAGTTCTCTCTCTGGATCCAGGACACCAAGCATGGACTCTTTGTTTCCTGGCATGTTTAAGAACCAATAAATAAAATCTTCAGTATCCATTGGATGATCTCAAATCTCTGGTTTCATAGTTTTCCATACTTATAAGGAAATGAGAACAGAATGCTTCTGTTATAAGTGAGTGTGCATCCTAATTTATAAGATTTAACCCTATAACCCCTTATACCATGGATCTCCAACATGAATACATTAAAATCCCCTGGAGGGCTTGTTGAAATCCAGAAGTTGGACTCCTTCCCTAGAATTTCTAGTGTAGGAGGTCTTAGATGGGGTCGTATAACTGTATTTTTCTTAAGTTCCCACATGATGTTGATGGAGCTGGTCAGAGGATCACCGCTGAGAACCACTACCCTACGTGATGTCTGAAGCCCCGCCTCTTTCACTTTCACTTGGACAGTTTTATACTTGGCCACTCATGCCTGTGAAGGAGGACACGTCAGCTCACCCCTGAGGATGGAGATGATTGACAGATTCTGGAGTGGATAAGTGTTTCCATTAGATTCATGACCCTAAACCAGGCCTGGGTGTTCACAAATGAATCCCCACTGCCAGGAAAGTGCCTGACCCAAGGGGGAAGCTTGGGGAATGAATGAATGAATGAAGGTAGTTTATTCACCGGGAGACAAGGTATCTAAGAAGAATAAGAAACATTTAACAACAGAAAGCACAAAGAAAGACTGGATACAGCAGCTCACAGAATAGTTCTTCTGGGAATGGTGATAGGTCTGGGGATTGGATTGAAAAGCAAATTCAATATCAGGCAGCTAAGAAGCAATATTGCAGGAATGTAACATGGAAACATTAAACACAAAGACTGTGCAAAGGGCAGTGGGGGAAAAGCACATAGCAAAATATTCTCCAAGGCCTGGCCCAGAGGCTCAGATGTGTAAAGACGGGAGATCCCCATCTTCAATCTTGACCCTATTTGCATATACTCCCAGGGAGATGTGAGTCCTTCCTGGCATCCCGAAGGTGCCTGTCTAGCTCAGTCCTAGATGCAGTAACACAGAAGCTAGGGGGACAAGACTAACTCACATTCCTTGAGCACTTGAACTCTTCTTCTCCAGACAGAGCAGTGAAACCTTGTCAGTATTTCTTCATTTAATTCCTACTATATCTCTATGATGTAGATATTTTTGCACCCATTTAACAGAAGAAGAAACAGGCTCAGAGAGGTTAAATAACTTGCTCAGGATCACTCAGCTCATAAGTAACATAACCAGGATTCCCCTCCAGGGCTGTTCGGTCCCAGAGCCCACACTCTCTCACTCAGCATTTTCTCATCACACAGGCCCATGGGCAGACAGACTGATGACTTTAGCTTGAGTCTGAAGCCCAATCCCCAAAGTGGCCAGTGGCTCTAGAGCCCTCAGCCCCTGCCAGCCAGTGCAGGAGAAAAGGCCAAAAGGTAGGGAGAAGTAAGTGGCTGAATTCAGTGTCTGAGTCCCCTCCTCCAGGCTGAAATCCCAGAAGTGCAGGTGCAGACAGAGTGAAGGAAAGCCAGAAAGAATTGGGAAAAGAGTTTTCACGCCCTGGCTCCTCTCTGCAAACTGGTGGAGGTGGGGGTTGTGGACAAACCACAGATCAGCCCCAGCAGAGTGGGTACACAGGTGGTGGCTAGGCAGCGAGAGAGCCCAGACCAGCACTCCCGCCTGGACGGAGGGGACCCTGAAGAGGCTGCTGAGGTTGAGAGCCCAAGGTAGGGGTGAAGGGACGTTTCCAAGGAGCCACAGGTGCACAGCCCAGCAGGGCACACAAAAGTGGGATGAGGCTTAGAGAGGGAGACCATGTACCAGCTGACCACACACATACACAGGTCCCCCAAGCTCTGCCTGCCGAGCCCCAGGACTCCCTGAGCTCCCTTGGCCTCCTGATGTCTCTCCATCTACATACATCTACATAGCAGACAGTATCTGGGGCAGGAGGTATCTGCAAGCTGAGAATTCATCAGACCGACTCAGCCCCATGAGTCTGTTTAAAGTTCTTCCCATCCCTCTGGCCTCCTCATGGGGAAGATCAATCGAGGTAAAGCAAACAGAGAGGCTGCCTGCCCTTCGAAGCCACATGCCCCAAGGTACCTTCTCTGACCTTCATATTGCCAGGTAGCGTGGGGACGCTCGCTTTTTCTGTGATGTTGACGGGGGATGGAGTGGCACTCAGACTCCCAGCCCATTCCCCCCAACCCTCCTGAGGCTCCCAATTGGGAGTCACCTGACTTCCTCAGGATCTTGGCCCGCTTCCGCAGCTGGGCCAGCAGCAGCCCCAGGAGACCCGAGTCCCGGAAGATGTCAGTGAAGAGCAGGTCCCTGCCGGCTATCCTGAGGACACTCTGCAGGGCCATGAGGGTACAAGGTGACTCGGGGCTCTGCTTGATCAGGCACTGCACCTTCCGCAGGATCTCATGGGGCACATAATGCAGCTCGAAAACCAGGGCCTCCAGCAGCTGGAAGAATTGCTTCTGCACCGGGGCCAGCTTCAGGGGCACAATCTCCACGAACTGCGAGATGGGCTGCAGGGTCCACTCCAGCAGGAAGAAGTTGCGGGCGTTCCAGGCCCACATGGTCCTGATGGCTGACAGGACCTTGGTGCAGAGGACAGGGTCGCTGGCTTTCTGGAAAACATTCTGTAAGACTTGGAAAGCCTGAAGATTCTTAACAGTCACGCCTGGAGATGAAAGAAGGAATAATCCTGCAGGTCATTTCTCCTGCCTGTGCCCAGAAATACATGCTTGCATGACTATCGGGAAATAGCATTCACTTTCTATTTTCTAGCTCCTGTGGGTAAACGTCTATCAGAAGTCCAGGAAAGCCAGCTGCCCAGAGTGTGAGCAAGGCTGGGGCTGCATTGTCCAAGACGTGCTCACAGAGCACTGGAAATGTGGCCCTCTCAACTGAGATGGTCCGTGAGTGTAAAAATACACACTGGATTTCCAAGACATAGCATGGAAAAAAGGCCAAAAAAAGGGCATTAATAATTATTTAAATTGACCACATATTGAAATGGTAATATTTTGGGTATATTAGGTTAAATAAAATATATTATGAAAAATAAACTGTTTCTTCATATTTTTTTTTAAATATGGCTACTAGACCATTAAAAATTATGTGATATGTCTCCCATTATATTTCCACTGGGCAGGACTGGGCTAGAGGGTTGGTTTTAATTCATTAAAATCAAATGATGTTGTGGCACCTGAGTGACTCAGTCAGTAAAGCATGTGACTTTGGCTCATGACTTAAAGACTCGTGAGTTTGAGACCCGAGTCAGGCTCTGTATTGACAGCTCAAAGCCTGGAGCCTGTTTCAGATTCTGTGTGTGTGTCTCTCTCTGCGCCTCCCCCACTCACACTCTGTCTCTCTTCTTCAAAAATAAATGCACATTTTTTGGGGTGCCTGGGTGGCTCAGTCAGTTAAGAGGCTGGCTTTGGCTCAGGTCATGATCTCACGGTTTGCGAGTTCGGGCCCAGCATCGGGCTCTGTGCTAACAGCTAGCTCAGAGCCTGGAGCCTGCTTCAGATTCTGTGTCTCCCTCTCTCTCTGACCCTCTCCTGCTCGTGCTGTCTCTGTCTCTCAAAAATAAATTAAAAACATTAAAAAAAAAATTTTAAATAAAGGCACATTTAAAAAAATTTTAAATACTTAGATAAATAAAGTTAAAATTACTAAGCAAAGTCAGTATCATTTCTAGATGAGCAGTTAAATACAGATACCTTCTGAAGCCATCCCCTCCTTTTACTCCATCAGAGAACTCCTTGCCTCCAGCCCTCTCTGCTTCAGACCCAGAGATGTTTCTGAAACTTGTCTCCAGTCTAGAAACTTCCCTGTGTATCTGCTGGAGCTCTGTCCAAAGCCCCTTCCTGAACTGGCCCTCCAGCCTTGCAGCCTTCACTCTCCAGTCGTTTCCCCAGACCCCAGATATTTGTGGTCACCATTTCTCTCTCCAGGCAGTACTTTCTGCCTTTAAACTTTCTCCTCTTCCTTCCTATCTGGGCAACCCACTCTTAGCCTTGAAACCCAAACTGAATGGGGCCTTCTGTGCATGGTTTCCTGACTAACCCTGACAGACCCGACCCACCTGCAGGGTGTCATCACTGTGCCTGATGCACTGGTCAGCCCATTATGGAGGAGCTTTTGGTTCAGGGTATGTGTGACAGTCCCCACAGAGAAATTTTAGGGAGCAGATACCTGCTTGGTCACACGGGTGCCTCACCGGGGGCAGAATGGCTGCTGCACAGAATTCATCAATCAAACAATCAGGCTCAAAGAACTAAGAAAGCCTGACTCCGAGGCTGGGTGGCCATTTCAGGGCCATCAGCCCTTATGTACAAGCACATGTTGCAGAGTAAGTCATGGCAGAGGCGGGGGTGGAGACCCAAGTCTCCTGCCATTACTCAAGAAGGTCTTTGCCCTTATTAAGCAAACCTCTCCTCTAAAGCCCACCAAGACATCTAAAAAGTATATAAAGGAGAGATTTTAAATCCACAGGTAACCTCTGCAGAGTGACAGACAGGTGCCAAGTGTTGGTTTCTTCACAAAGAGTCAAGGAAAGACCTGGGTAGGATTTGTCAGGGCACAGCGCCAGGCCCCCGGAAACATAAAATGACCCACCAGAAGCCTCATGATGGAACTTGAAGCCTTCCAGCTGAGGGTATGTGACACTGTCAAACACCTTGAGCTCTGACCTCCCACAGGTAGTCAGCCACATCAACAGCTCGAGGAGCTCCTCCAGGTGGGGGTCCACTTCACTCTGCGCCAGCGCATCGTACCTGCAGGGACAGACGAGGCCAGCTCCTTGGACTTCGTGGGCAGGGCAGCCATCTTTGCTCATGATGCTGCTCACAGGGATGCAGGGGCAATGCAGACCCCAATGCTGGTGGAGACCCCAGAGGTCTCCACCAGGGGGCACCAAAAAGACAAGGGGAGTGCCCTGGATGAAAGTCACTCTGTTTGCACATGTCAGTCGTAGCTATAAGGATGTGCAATCACGATATAGAGAAACCTGTGAAGAGCTACTGCGTTTGCTCATGGGAAGGCTGCTTTCTGTGGCTGAAACCATCACAAAAGACTTTGCACCAGGAGAGCAGGGACACCCTCAAAATGAGAGATTTGATATTTCAAATGGGCAAACAAATGTCTTGGGAAGTAATCCAACTTTATTAGACTTCTTTTTTTTTTAATAGTTTATTGTCAAATTGGTTTCCATATAATACCCAGTGCTTCTCCCCACAAGTGGCCCCCTCCATGACTATCACCCCCTCCCTCACTCCCCCTCCCCCTTCAGTCCATGGTTCGTTTTCAGCATTCAGTAGTCTCCCTTGATCTGTGTCCCTCACTCTCCCCCACTCTCTTTCCCCCTTCCTCTCCCCATGGTCCCCTGCCAGGTCTCTCCTGTTAGACCTTCTTAATGCTTATGTCAAGGTTGAGTACTGTTTGCATTTTTAGCTACTTAAGTGTAGATGGGTACCTTACTCTTCATATGGAGAAGGATCTCTCTCTCTCTCTCTCTCTCTCTCTCTCTCTCACTAAGTCTTATTCCAGCTGTGCCATGTCAAAAGCAAAAGAGCCTGCAATATGACTTCAGGTAACACAGAAAAAAAAAATGAGCTGAGACAGGTCCTTCGTGCTACTCCTTAGAGCAGGCTCTTTTCCCCCTCCTGGCTTCTACAAGAAGTCTGGAGAAAACCAACCATCCATTTAACCAAAGAAATCTTCAAGAACTGCTATGACATGGACCTCCATGGGAGCAGTAGCCAGCTGGTCATGGTCCAGCCTAATGTAAAACGTGGCAACCCCATAGGAACATTTATTCTTGGTGTGCATTTGGAGGAATATCCTCAAGGCATTCATTGCCATTTAGTCACATCCTCTTAGGGCTTCAGCCCCCTCATCCAAATTGCCCCTCTAGACTAGAAACCTGGCTCTTCAGTGAAGTCTGTGAGGCACAGTGGTAAGCCATGCCCCATGATGAGAAGGGCTTCTCATATTAATAGAGCAAAGTGCAAGGGATACATGTGGCCATGTCCTTAACCAGCTTCCCCAAGAACAATGGACAAGTTGGAACAATCAAGGAATTTCTTTGAGTTCCATCTCTTGGCTTATCCAATCCTTGTATCCAATCCGAAAATAATATGGCAAGGCAGAGCAGAGGAAATCAGTCCAGACTCAGCTCAGTGGTGTCTTCATTTGGGTTTCCCATGCTCAAGGATTTGAGAGAGAGAAGGTGGCTTATCTGGGAATTGAAGCAAAAACACTACCAAGGGAGAGGGCCTAAGAGGAGGAGGGAAGGAAGCCAGTACAAGCAAGCACCTTGTTGGGCAATTGGGAGTTTTATGTGTCTGGGGGCTCTGGAAGTCAGGGGAGATACCCCACCCAAGGGGCAACTTTGCTGGGTAGTTATGCGTCAGCTCCTGCCAGTCCATGGTTGAGGGCTGCATTTAAGGGTTGTTGAACCCTCAGTACTTCCAGCTCCCAATCATACAGGCAGAGCTGGTGACAACAGTCCCAGAAAGCCCTCCAACACAGAGCTGTGGATTCTGATACGGGGCTGTCAAGCCCACATGTGTGCATGTGATAATACCACCAAATGACTTTGATAAAACTATTCTCACAGTCCCCATCAGTTCTCAAAGGCAGTGGCTCCCAAACCCTGATGCACCATGAATTATTTTTGCAGTAAAAGTCTCTCTGGCATGCTCCATGGAAATTTGTGTTTCAGAAGACATTCAAAAAAGCCTCAATATCTCTTTCTCCAAAGCAACCCAAATGATACGGAGGACCTAGACTTTGCCAGTGTCTTCCCCACCAGGTACAATCACTTACCGAAGCAGCACTTTGAGGAGAAGAGGGTAGCCCTCTCCATTCTCAAACTCTAGGAACAGAGCTGAGGAGACGGGGTAGGAGTCCTTCACAAAGCCCAAGATGAGGTTCACGGACTCGCTCACCTCGGGAGCAGGGAGAGCGTCTGCAAGCTTGGAGAGATTCTGAAGGGACAGTTTGATGCAATCCATGGCTGCCAGAGAAAAAATGAACCTGTTAAGTTTGGAGGCAATAGCTTTCCTACCATGGTCATCCCCTCCCCACACTCCTTTAAACTGTATATATCAAGATGTAAATGAGAATTAACTCAAAACATTTTCCTGCTGGGTCTTGAATCAAGAGGTCTCCCCCACGGGAAGTGTCATCCTAAGAGCCACACTGTGCAGACGCAGATGGAGAGCAGGCAAAACAGGAAGAGGAAGGAAGCCTCTTAGCTGTCTGCTCTTAATCCCCAGCATGCAGGAGGGGGCTGGGTCCGTTAGGTAATGGGCTACAAGATGAAAGACCTGAGCACTGCGAAAGACCTTCTTAAGGAAGCAACGCTGGGAGATGAGCAGAAATCAGCTTGATAAAAAGTTCAGGGAAGGATAGAAGAGTATGGAAGAAGACGAGGGGCAAAAAGACAGCCACTAAGATATCCAGGGGCTTGACACCCAGAAATGGGGGCCCCAGGGGAGGGGGAGGAACAGGGCCAGCTCATTTGTGGGCCCCGACCGTGGACCTTGCTGGTTACCCAGAGCTGTGAAAAGTCAAGGGAAGATATGAGTCAGAAGAGAGATGTCTTTGGATTTGTATTTTGATGGATCACTGTTTTCAGGGGTCTTTTACTAGAAGAAGCTGAGTACCAGGAAATCCACACCAGCGGATCAGCAAAAGCGTCTATGAGAACTTGAGTTAACACATGTTGTCCCCCAGCTGCAAGGCTTCAGATAACTCCCCACAGTCCATACGCCGGACAGGGTAGCCCCAAGAGCCACAGGTTTGGCAGGTAATTGCCAGGTCAGACCTTCTCCTCGGCCTGTACACCCATGGAAACTACCCATTCCCCTAAGGGGGTCCTGGGCATGGTACTCCAGGCAGCAGGCTTTCCACCAAGGTGGGAATTTTCCTTTCTAGTTATTGTCCTGGACAACTAACAGTAATGACACAGTGAGAGACCCCTGTCGTCACACACAGCTTTTTCTCAGGGCTCTCTGACTCTAGCCTATGGGGGGTACCTGGGTTGCTGAGCTTCTTAGGACCAGCTCAGCTCAGGGCCATTACCACTAGGCCCTGGCCTCACCAGGAGCCTTGAAGCCCTGAACTGGGGCTGACTTTGGGTCTTGGGCTCAGTTGTAAGAGGGCAGTGGGCTTGCTGAACTGGGTCACCTGTCACTGATTGATGTCCTCTGTCATGGGAAAGGCAGATCACAGGGCAAGGGGTTGCTATTCCCATTTTACAGATAAAAGAACTGAGGCACACAGGCACATACATGCCTGAGGTCACTCAGCTAAGAGAACAGGAGGGCAGAGCTGGGGTCCACACCTCAGCTGTCTGGCCACAATATCTACTGCCTTACTCCCTACATATGCTGCCCAGAGCAGAGCCAAAAGGAGATCGGGCATCCCCAAACTTAGGATATGACCCTCCCGTTTGTGCGCTGGGGACGTTAGCATGTTCTTATACTACTCTCAGTCTCTGTTTTCCCCATCACAAAATGCCATTAATGTCCATCTCAAAGAGACAGCTGAGATAATAAATATACAAATTATCTGTTGTGTGTGTTTGATGGTAGTTGAGTTCCCCTTTCCTTCCCTCCCCCAGGGGAGCACCAAAATAAATAATAAAAGCACTTGGGCAAAGGAAACCAAGCAAAAGGTCGTCGACTGGGCACAGGTGGGCGTCCCTGAAGATCCTGTTCATCCATTTCTTTTTTTTGGTTCCAGGGACTCACTGTAGAAAGTAGGCCCATATCCCACCCCTGGTCTCCTGGGGTCATACCCTGCAGGTATTCAATGATGCCAAGGTTCTGGGCCTTGGAGATTGCCCTCAGCACACAGAAGGTGGGCTCCTTCCAAAAGCAGCAACTGTGCTCCCGAAGACAGGTAGTGGCAATCACTAGAGATTGGAGCTCATTTCCTGATAGAAGTCTCTCCAGCCCCTGAGACTCACTGCAAATGTTCAGCAACATCTGGGAGGGGAAACAAGATGCCTCGTTAGGAAGCTTCCTTCCTGTAAGTAACAGATTTCTTCCCTTCTTTTCCAGAACTTTCAGGGTAGGTCTCAG
>NC_043701.1:147092537-147141745 GCF_006229205.1 Suricata suricatta | reverse complement strand
ACACATGCATTTGGAAATTCACAAAAGCTCTTAAGCACCTGCTCTGTGAGACACTGCCTGAGGCACTGGCCACACAAAAATGAGTAGAACTCAAGGCCCCCCTTCCTCTCCCCCAGGTTCTCTTGCTCCAGAGAGGCAGGAGGAGTTTTCTGGAGAATACAGCATCCCGGAAGCTGAGAAAGCAGAACTGGTCAGTGAGGGGCAAGCAAGGAGTTAAGAAGTTACATTAGGGGCGCCTGGGTGGCTCAGTGGGTTAAGCATTTGACTTCAGCTCAGGTCATAATGTCACAGTTTGTGGGTTCGAGCCCCACATCGGGTTCTGTGCTGAGAACTCAGAGCCTGGAGCCTGCTTCAGATTCTGTATCTCCTTCTCTCTCTGCCCCTCCCCCGATTGTGCTCTGTCTCTCTCTCTACTCTGTCTCAAAAATAAACACTAAAAAAATAATAATATTAAGCTACGTTAAAAGCTGTTGCTGGTAGTTGAGAGGCTAGAAAAGATGGGGAAGGACACCAGGAAATTGCATTCGAAGCTTAGTGGCTTGAGATAGCTTCTGGGAGGGGGAAAGAGGTGGCATCATAAAGTGGTCTTGACAGCCAATCCCAGGGCCCCACTGATTACCTCTGTGACCCTGGCGCCATGTTTACTCACCATACTTTAGTTTGCATGGAATCAGAACTGTAACACTAGACACATCCTGGGATGGACAAGAGGGCTCAGGGAGGGGACAGATGTGAGGCTATGGCACAGGTGGTACAGGGAAGTACTTAGAAAATGTTGGCTGCTGTTATGCAAGTGCGGTTAGTGTGCTTGCCCTTAGAGGAGGCAGAGACCAGAGACGGGATGTTCCAGGTGCTGGGGAGGGCAGGCAGGACCCAGGAACGCAGTCTGGAGGAAGAGGAGCAGCACGCTCTTCTGGGGGACAATGACAGAAACAGCGATACAGGGATGAAGTGAGATGGAAAGAGAAGAAAAGGCATTTTCCAAATGCAGAGGATCTTGGCATTTGCAGAGAGCATGGGGGTAGACAGATGAGCTGGCTTTCCAGGATGACAGAGGAGCTTCAGGACTAGGGCTGAGAAGAACAGAGACACCTCCAAGAAGCAGAGCCGGGTCGTGGCTTAGGGTGTGGAGGCCCCTGTGACTCACCTGCACAAACATCCTCTGAGCTTGAATATCATTCTCAAGAACCTCCTCCTTTTCCAGAGGAAAGACAAAAAAGAGGTAAAGGCACTGTAAGAGCAGGGCTGGAAGCCCAGATGCAGCAACTCTGCCCAGGGTCTCCTGCAAGGGAAGAGCAGACATGACCCACAGCCACAGACCCTGTGAGGCACGCGTCCAAACCAGCACAGCACGGTCCCTTAACCAGGAAGAGGGGTAAATTTCGTCCTCTCTGTGGGCAACGCATTCTCAAATAAGAATGGAGACAATCATAGGACCCACCCAGGGTGACTGTAAAGATTAAGTTTCTATGAAGTGCATCTATGTGCTCAATAAACACTGAATTTTTTGTAAGATAAATGATAGGAAGGAAAGGAAGAAGGGAGGGAAGGACAGGCGCAGAGCAGAAAACAAGAGCTTTCCTAAGTGATCACACTACTGATTTGGCTAGTCACCTCCTGATTAGGGACCTGGACAATCAGGAGGGCGTGGTCAATAACAAGTGCAAACACCTAATTAAGGACCTGATCAGGGCCCTTCCAGTCCCCTTGTTCAGATCTGAGACCTCGCCATGACCAGAGCCGTCCTACAGGTAAACTGATAATCAGGGTGGCCAGACAGAGGGGAGAAGACAGGAAGTGGGCAGAGAAGGGAACAGCCTGAGTGCGGAACTTCCTGGAGACTTCCTTCCACATGCTCTGCTTGCAGCTTCCCCGGGGTTACGGCAGCCAACGTCTGCGCGTGTAGGACGTGTGTGCATGTGAACATGTGTGGCATTAATCTAAAGCCTGCTGTCCACCCAATTTCCCACCCAAGTGACTAATGTGACAGCTATGGTGGCAAAATGAGAAACGAGAACAGAAGAATGTACAGTCTGGGCCAGAAAGAGGAATATAGTGCAGGCTGTTGGTCCCGCCCTTCCCCCTCAAAGCTTCTGGTGCAGGGTAATGTTGGCCCCTGCAATGACACCAGGCTCTGCTGTGACCCTGCTCAGGGCGGCTCCCCTGTCCTCCATGCCGCACTGGCTCTGCTGAAAGCCAATTACTGATTTGTCTCACTGCTTTTAGGGCTGGCTGCTCACAGCAGAAAACAAGCCCTTAAGTTACTTTTTACTACCTGACTGTAAATAGTCCTTGGGGGTGGGGGGTGAGGCCAGAAAAGCTCCTTCTATGGGCTTCAGGCAGGCAGTTCCTGCAGAGGAAAGGTCACATGAGCCTCCCTACAGTTCACAACTGCACCCGGAGCTCCTCTCACACCTCTACCCAGTGTCTCAGACGCCCAGTGATATCTGCGTGCACTGTTAGCCTGGGGGTGGCCGTGCCCCCATCTGGTTCCTGCTGTTCTTGATGCTGGCACCGGCATGTGGTGGGCACTCTCATTAGACAAAAGGATCTGTGGGCCGGCCCTGCCCAGGGCCTCAGGCCATTTCTGCTGATAGCTGTAGCTGCCGGGGACTGCTTCTGCCTACCAGGAACCCAGCCCTCAGCCACGCACTCACAGGGAAGCTCCAGGCCCCCAGCTTCGGGCGGAGGACAGGTGCATAACCAGGATGGGGCACCAGTGGGAAGAGAAGAGGGAGAAGCCAAGCCTCATTTGTGTACTGTCTCCAGGCAAACACGGGACAGGTGGCTAAGGTGGACTCCCTCAGTCTGAGCCTAGCAGAAGGCAATAAAGAGCAGTGGCTCAGAGCATGGGTTCTGGAGTGAGACATCAGTCACAGAGGATGCTAACTAATGTGGCTTCATAAACTGACTCAGAGGGCTCGGGGGAGGAGTCACTGACCTGCATGGGACACGCCAGCCTTGCCCTGCCAGGGAAAACACTCCATACGCATCAGCCACTGTTAATCCGTGTACTGACCCTACAATGAAGGCATTATCCCCAATTCTAAAATTAGCCACACAACAGAGTCACAGAGAGGTGACACAATTTGCCTAAGGTTACACATAGCTTGTCAATGTAAAGAACAGGATTCAAATATGGATTTCAGATGCTCAAGTCCCCATGTTCTCTATCAGAAGGGAATCACGGTGGGGGAGAGATGACAAATCAGTAACATGGGGAAAAAGGCACTCCTGAGATGTGTCCCTGCCCTTGGCTGGGACTTGCGCGGGACACGGATGAGGAGCTCCCACTGGGGCCCGTGGGGCCTGGAACTTACCGAGTTTGTCCCCGTGAGCACGTATACCGACTTCAGGAGCAGGTAGCCATCCTGATCCACATCCCCTTTCCACCGCAGCAACTGCCCCGCTGCGTCCCTCGCTTGCTCTGACAACAGCGCACAAAGGGGAGAATGCATCACCAGCTGAGAGTGCAGTGACCTGCCTCCCAGCTTTCCCTCCACTTGGCCCCCTTCCCCCCCTGAGTTGTGCCTTAGCATCCTTAGGGGACTTCTGTCTCCTTTCCTATCCATAGTGCCGCCTGAATCTCTACCAAACAGCTCACACACCCCCAGATTAATCTGCCCGGAGGATATTCTTTATCCCGTCACTACTCCTGCTCAACAACCTTCAATGGCTCTCTATTACCAAATAATTACAAGCTCTTCAGCTATGGGACTTCTCACAACCCAGAGTCTTCGCCCCACTTCCTGTGTCCTCCAGCCCCTGACCTTGCAGAGATTCCCACATTCTACACTGTGCTCAACATTCTCCTTCCCCCCAGAATTCCCTCCTGCCCCTCAGCTCTGGAGTCTTGGTGAAACTCTGCCCAGCCTCTAGGGTTCTGCTAGTCCCCCTTCCCTCCTCTGCTGGCCCTTCCCTTCGTTCCCAACGTCCTCAGTGGCAGAAGTGAGCCTGTGGGGTTCTCTGGAAGCATCACTCTTACTCCACTAGAAAGCAGAGGGTGGCTTTGCAGGAGCCCCGGGAGGAAAACGCAGAGCTGTTTTGCTCTCCGTAAAGTGTTCCCTTACCTGCAGGCTTTCCCACAAGTGCCTTCTGTATTTCCTGCGCAAGCTGGTTGGAAATCTCTTCTGCCAGGCTTTGGAGACGGGGAAAGCAGATGATCCCCACAGAGTTTTCCCAGGCCTGGAGTGCAATAAAGAGGATTCCATAAGAGGAGTCAAAGCCACAAGGCAAGGCATGAGATCACCTTGCCTCTCTCCCCGCCAGCCCAAACCAATGAGTCAATCAACCCACTGTCCCAGGCGTAGCCCCAAGGACACCAAATCACCTACCCTAACAGCTTCCCCTCCATCCCTCCCCTAGTTGCTGTGAATTCTTCAACTTCCACTGAGCTCCAAACCCACATCCAACTGGACCCTGGACATCTGCCCCTGAACTTGTGCTCCTGAAATGTCAAATACACATAATTGAAACCATCTGCCTTCCTCCCAAATCTGCTGCATCCTGTCTTAGTGAATAGTTCTACCAAGCACCCAGTTGCCCTCATGGGAAATTCTAAGGGCAATTTTCTGGGCGCCCCCCGCCCACCTCATGTGCCTTACCCCATCAACTGCTACATCTCACTGATTCCCCTCCTGCATGCTTCATGTTTCTTATATCTGGGGTAGATATCTTAGTTTCCCTTAACCAATTCTAGAGAGTGGGATTGTAAGTTGCAAGAGTGTGCTTTTTATTTACTTATTTACTTATTTTTAGTGCTTTGGTGCACATTACCAACTCATTCCCCAGAAAACTTTGCCTGATTGGCCTCTCCAGGGGCTCCATGGGAGAGAACTAGTTTCTCTTACCCACTGAGCACTGTCATACTTTTTTATCTTAAATGAGACAACTTAAAGAAGAAAAAAAATACCTCATCCCAATGGTAGTCTTGTGATTATTAAAGTAGACGAAGATCTTTAACACTTCTTGAATTGCCTGCTTTTACTCTTAGCCTATTATTCTAATAGGGTTTCACTATTATTTATTTTTTTTAAAAAACTCTTTACATATAAATATATTAATCCTTGGTCCATAGTTCTCTCCTGAGTTTTTCAAATTTATCATTTTGTCTTTTAGTTTGGTATTATTTGCTTTGGCCATACAGAAACTTGAAGTTCACATGAAATCAAATTTGTCAATCTAGTCCTTTGTTCTCTGGCTTTAGTCCCAGACTTAGGAACTTCTTTTGCATCCAAGTGGTTGTTGCCATTTTTAATCTCCTCTTTCTTTTTGTTTTTTAATTCTTTAAAATTCTTTCTTCTCTATTCCTTTGTTATTTCTATCCTATCTGGTCATCTTTTGCCTTGGACTTTTTCTTTTATTGTTTAGGATACTATTTAATAGAAGTCAGTAATTTTTAAATTCCACTTGGGATGCACGAACCTTTTCAGAACTGTCTCCCCGTCTGCTTTTCATCAGAATCTTCTCCCTTTGCTCTATTGTGTTGTCGCAGGCAGAGTTTCCTAGTCCCCAGATGAGGAGCTCTCTTTCCAGACCAATAGTCAGAGCAGAGTGACTATTCTTGGCATAGGACTGAAGTTCCTGGCAACTTCGCCCTTCCCGGTCTCCACCTTTTCAGGAAGGGAGGCTGCTGGGCATGTTCCCGGCAATTAGTGGCCTCAACAAAATGCCCCTTTGCTGGACTGTCATCCACTGCTCCCCCTCACCAGCCACACTAAATTATATCCCTGCCCAAAGCCGTGACCGAGTTTTTTAAAGCTGAGATCCTCCTTCTAGAAAAGATGAGGAAAGCATCAAAATCCCAGAGGGAAATGTGTTTCTTTGCTGTAGATTCTATATTTACTAAAAAATTTAAAAATTCTATATTAAAAGATGTTACATACAAAGAAAGCAAGACAGACACAGGTTGAGAAAAAATATTTGCAATGTGTATAACTGACAAAAAAAAATAGTAACCAGATCCCTACAAATTAATTTTAAAAACCCTAATTTTTTTAGACTGGCAAATGAAACAAGTAACTTATAAAAGATACAATCAGGGGCACCTGGGTGGCTCAGTCCGTTCAGTGTCCGACTTCAGCTCGGGTCATGTTCTCACTGTGAGTTCGAGTCCCACATCAGGCTCTGCGCTGATGGCTCAGAGCCTGGAGCCTGCTTTACATTCTGTGTCTCCCTCTCTTCCGTCCCTCCCCCACTGATGTGTGCCGCGCGTGCTCTCTCTCTCTCTTTTACACACACACACACACACACACACACACACATAAATAAAACATTAAAAAAAATTTTAAAGATACAATCAGTAGCGAATAACTAATAATCAGGAAAATGCAAAATAAAACTACAGTGAGATAGTCATACTTTTCAGGTTGGTAAAAATGTAAAGCCTGACAGTAACAATTGTGGGAAAAGATAAGAGACCAGGAAACCCCCATGCTCTACTGATGGAGCACAACTTGCCAAAAAAACCCCTTTGAAGTGTATTTAACCCAATCCAATAGTTAGAGGGGGACACACCCTATGACCCAGCAATTCTTTCTGACATATATTCTTGCAGAAATGCTGACACATGTGTACAAGGCGATATGAGCACGAAATGCTGTGCACCTTATTTGTGACTGTGTAATACTGGGAAACAATGAATGTCCATCAATAAGACAGTGAATGAATGAATGATTTGTGGCCTATTTATGTAAGGGTATTACATAGAACTGAAAAAGAAACAAGAGCTACATGTATTAATATGGATAGTTCTAGAAATAGAATGTTGAGTGGAAAAAGCAAGTTGCAAAAGTACATTATAGTCTGAGTCTAGAAAAACCTGTGAGTCTACATATAAATTTCACAGCAATATCACTTATGATTATTAAAATGTATTCATATCATTGTATAATTTGGATATGTATTAGACATATTTGGATATGCATAATATGTACTGTATCTATCTGTGTATGCATATATATATGTATATACACACATTCTATCTGTGCATGTATATATATGTATATACATACACACATATATATATACATGCACAGATAGATACAGTACATATTATGCATATCCAAACATATATTGGTATATCTATATGTATATATATATACATGTGTGTATGTGTATATATATTCCCCCACAGGGAATGTTAACTCAGCAGGATGGGGGTTTCTTTCCATTAGAAAAGAGCAGAAGAGGAATGAGCACTAGAATGCATACATAAATGGCTTTAGTTTATCTGAAATGTTTTATTTCTTTTCTATGGGTGGTGAGTACATGGATATTTATTTCATTTTGGACAAAACTTTGTACCTGAATTTTTTTTGTTTCTGCCCTATCAGTGGACAGAGTTGCCCCTTTCCCTTGTAATTAAAAGTGAAGTCCATCAGAACTTCGCTAAAACTACACACATGGTAGGTGAATGTTAAACCCTCTGCACACGGTAGACCTTCAACAAACATTTGATAAGTGAGCACGTGATAACCAAGTCCACCATATGCAGATTGATGGCCGAATGTAATGCATGCTGCTTTTGTGCCAAACGCGGAGCCTAGCACTTGCTCGCTTTGTTTTCATTAATGCTTACAACAGCCCTTTGAGATTGGTACTGTTAGGATTATTCCCACTTTACAGAAACTAAGACTGAGGCAGGAGCATAAACCCAGAGAGTCAGGTAAACAGCAGAGTGAAGGGCTGAGTTATCTCACTCATACTCAAGTAGCATGTGCATAAGAAATTTATGGCTACCACCTGGCAACCAGCTATCACCTGGAAACTTGAATCTCTGGAAAGAATCAGTCTATCTTTTGGCTGAGAATTTCTTATAAGATTATTTCGTCCCCAGGACTGAGAACTCTGCTATGATGTATTCGTAACAAATTCCTGTGCCTCCTTCCCTGCACTGGCAAACCCCTCAAAGACCAATTTGCAGGCAGTTGACTCAGAAGCATCTAGATGGTCTCAAGCAGTGGGATTCCTGCAGGCACTCCACAATAAAGTAAATTGGGCCATTGTGAGCTGAACAGTAATTGTACACTCAGCCAGATTCTCCCAAGGCTCAGACTCCTTCCTGGGACCACAAAGGGCACTTCTGGAGGCCACGTTAACTCTTTCAGGCCCCTGGGGTGCTGTTTGATGCACAGAGGCAATCATTTACAGAATGGTACCATGGAGACCCCGAAGAGTTAAGGCAGTTTCCAAAAGGACCTAATTTTCTCCCAAACTGGGACTTACATGCTGAGAGAATATTGCTCAATAATTTTAAAAAATTTTATTTACTCACATTATCTAAGCTGCTCCATCATGCCTTGTGTCTGTCTCTCACATGGAAGAAAGGGAAAGGAAAATGATGCTGTGGACTCCAAAGGAAAATGAGGAATGATAAAAGTACTTGAGGGGATGGGGGAAAAATCCAGCTTCTGAATGACAGAACCCGGATAGTTTTCAAGTATGGCTACAATGTTACTATGTCTTTATTACCACAGAATTCGGTGGTTTGGTCCTTACTTGAGTTCAAAAGATTTCAGAGACTTTATGTGACTTTCCCCTGCTAGTGTAACAAGGTTGACCCTCTCCTTTCTAAAAAATGGTGTATCAAAACTTCACTAACACAACAAAAATGTTTCTCTGAGATGGAAACAAACCGTGTTGCAGGTGCCACTCTGAGGTTGGGTAGGTCAGGTGTGGGGGATGGGCTTAGGAACCCCCCAGGGTTACACCAATGGGTTAACAAGGCATAGAGAAATAGCAAACCATTAGATGCTCACACCCAAGCTTGGGTAAACATGATTGGCACCCTCAGAATAGGACGGTCCAAAGGCACCCCAAGAACAGGGAGATGCTGATCCCCCAAAACAGAGAGGAACAGGCAAAGGCCAAAAGATAGGAACAGATGCTAAGGTTCCCAATACAAAGGTATATGAGGTAAGCAAGATTCAACATGCAGCGCAAAAGTGCCCCCTAATTCAGTCCTATAGCAGAGAAGCTGCTTTCACAGGAGAATAGGGCCAAGTTTGACAAAACAAGTAAATTGCACTACAGACCACTGTGCTGCAGGCGAAGCAGCCCAGAAAGGAGATGGGTAACAAGAGAAAAGGTGTCTTGTTAACGCTGAGGTTATTTCCCCAAGCTGTCTTCTCCCCTAGGCTCGCTAAGACAAACAGACACAGCGCCTCCTGTCTGCCCTTAACAACCATTTGCCCATCTGCCCGGTGCCAGGATTTTGTTTTATATTGACCCAGACCCCAAATACTGTATATGTTCAAACCCCCCCCTTTCCCTCATGCCCATAAAATAACGTTCACAGTTTCTTTGTCTCTTTGTGCATGCCCACCACGTTTGTAAGACTTCTGATCTTCATGAATACAAGGCAAGGACCCTTATTTGGGGCTCTTGTCTTTTCCCCAACATAAGCCATCTCTCTCTCCTATTTTTAATCTCATGTCCTACTCTCTTGCTAAGACAAGAGAGAACTTTAGACCCAGAGTCTGCGACAGTCAGGGATGGACAAGGAAGGGTATTTGCTGTCGCTGTGCCCACTGGACACTATACTTGGGAACAATTATTGATCATCCTTATTATTCTATTTAATGTAACTTCCTTCTCTTCCATTGTCAGCTGGGTCCATGTGTGGCTTATGTTGGAATGATGGGCCACACTCAATGCCATAACTCCACACCACTGGCACGGCTGTTCGTCTAAGAGCACCTGTACATAGCTGTGTCTCTGCACACATGCACACACACCCCTGCACAAACACACTCACTTCCAAGTTCAACTGACTTAGTGTTCATTCCAATCCCTCTGCACTAGGAAATGAATGATTCCTTCCACTGTTACCCACTGTTCTGGCTATAGAGTGCTCTATAACAAGAACCCCAAAATTGAGTGGCCTGTTTTCTTCATGGATTTGCAGCTGGGGCAGCTAACATCCACTTGCAAGTTGGCACACTCACATGGCTGGCAAGCTGGTGCTGGCCGTCGGCAGCAAGGTCAGGGGCTTTGGTTCCTTTACACATAGGCTTTTACTCAGGGCTGTCTGACCTCCTCACAACAGGGCAGCAGAGTTCTAAGAGTGACAGGAAGTGACAAGTGACAAGAAGAGGAAGCTGCACGTCTCTTGGAGCCTGGACCTGCACGTCACTTTGGCCCTATTCCATTAGCCAAGCCATCACAAATCCACCCAGATCCCAGAGGAGGGGATATAGATGCCACGTCTTGAAGGGGGCAGCATAGCCCATTCTCAGCATCTGTAACCTACCACATCCACGGATCTCCCTTTTTCCCCATGTGTCCTACCCCAGGTCGTCTGTCTCAGACAGCAAGGAGTTTTACACTAACGGCCAGGTTTTCCTATCTCACTGCCTGCTTTCCCTCAAAGTTCATATTCTAAGAACAATCTTCAACAACTGTGTCTACAGCTCTAGCTTTCCCCATGTCTGTTATTACCAAGTATCTCTGTGTAGTGTGAGGACCTGGAGTGGCTCTTTTTCCCCAAAAGCAAACTCAACCAAAGGCCAGAAGGACCTACTCATGCTTGCTAGATGAATGCCTTCTTCTCTTGGTATGAGATCCTATGATAGGAAGGGTTCTAGAAAGACCAAAGCCCAAGGCTCCAAGATGGGAAAGAAGCAGCTCTGAAGGGGTCTGCTACACAAAACAACAACAGCCCATTGAATCCTTCCTGAAAACAGTTCGGCACACTGAGAAGTCATTAGCCCTGGGCTGCTTCCTGTGTGATGCAATAAAAACCTCCTGTCTGCAAAATCCTGGAGCTATCTAAACATCACATGCATAGGGGATGACACCCTTTTGTATCCAAGGGGAACATGGTTACTAGCCAGGCAGAGCCATATGTCCACTGAGTCATGGGACAGGGAAAGAATCCAAATGAGTTGTGCTCTACAAAAACCCTAGCATTGCCCGAGGAAGCCCAGTGGCGAATGACACAGGCTTGGCCGGAGCGTCCAGGTTAAGTTCTGTTCCTCAGTGACAACTGGGCAACCTTGGCCAAGTTGTACAACGTCTACAAACCTCCATTTCCCTATTTACAAGGCTGCGATAAAAATGGCACCGTCTTCATGGAGTTATTATGAGGGCTTATAAACACTAAATGAAATGCCTAGTTTAGGCAGAGCTTGGTGAATATTACTAGTGATTATCTGGCTGAGAACTCCCCCTTGAAGTATGGAGAGGACTGAAGGAGACTGGTGGGGGAGGAGAGCCCATAGTTCTGCATGAGAACTTCCTTTCTGACTTACCCTTTCAGAGCAGTTCCTTGCCAGGGGTCCAATGCCCTGAAATTCCATTAGGCTCTTCCTTATTACTAATAGAGTAACCCAAATTTTGAGTGGGTTCGCTTTTTAACAATCCCACAGTTGTTCTTCACCTTGGGAGACAATGGGGCTGGAGCCAACCAGGTGGGTCCTTGATCTTGTCTAGCAGTTAATGCAGAGTTAAGGAAAACATTGTGCTCCACTGTGGGCTCTGAGAAATCAAATGTGAGAGAAAGCCAAGGAGGCTAAAGGGAAGTTCTTTGGGAAGAAGATGGGAAAGAAGCAGCTCTGAAGGGGTCTGCTACACAAAACAGTATCTGTTATCAAATCTCAAGACTCACTAGGTCAAGGCATGTGGCACCCCCTGCCCTTCCCCCACCCTTTCCCCTCCCCAGCACTTGTGCCTCCTCTCTCTCTCTCTCTCCAAAAGAAACAAAGGGAAAAAAAAAAAAAGAAGAAAATTCCAGATCATCTTCATTTTCCTTGGGCCTAAAGTGAAAAGAGTCAGGTATAGAGTTGAGCTCCACCCAACAAAGCAGTCCAAGGCTCTTTGAGATACACTCAGTCTCAGAGCCCAGTGGGGACATGGTTGTCATGACAACCAATGCAGGACTAAGGCTTTAGCATAACTTTTGAAATCCTCATATTTCCAAGAGGGTTCTTTATAAACAACCTTGAAGAACACTGTTTTGTGGTTATAAAATTCAAAACAGAGTAGTTTCAAGCTTGATTTCTTATACAAGGATCTGTATTCCAATGGATGTTTTTAGTCATCAGATTTTATCTGAACTATACTAAAAAAATAAAAGAAAGAAAGAAAACAAAGGCAAAAAAAAAACCATCTGATCTTCCCCCATGTTATTTTCCTCTACCAACTTTTTTTTAAGTTTGTTTATTTATTTTGAGAGAGAGAGAGAGAGAGAAAATTCCAAGCAGGCTCTGCACTCTGCATGGAGCCCAGTGCGGAGCTCAAGCTCACGACCATGAGATCATGACCTGAATGGACATCAAGAGCCAGATGCTTAACTGAATGAGCCACCCAGTTGCCCCTCTACTACCAACTCTTAATGAAGAAGCCTGAGGCCTCTGGTTCTAGTGGAGTTTTATTTAGTTAGAGCTTAACAAAAACAACAGGTTTGTACACATGTTAGAGCTTAATCAAAGAATATAGATTTTAAGAAATGATCAAAATTCTGCCTCTGCAGCGCTCATCATAAGTGAGCTCCAGAGACTCAAAACATATCAGATTGCGTTGGCAGTTTGGGGAATGGTGGAAATGGTATCTCAGCCCATACACACACAGTTAGTGTCCTAGAGGCTGCTGGAAAGGTAATGAGGACCAATGACTCTGCATGTGCTGTGAATTTTTACAGTCGTTACTTAATTTTACCCTCCCAGATGTCCAGCAAAGTGTTATTGACTCAACTTTACAGATGAGGAAAATGAGGTTCACCAATATTTAATCATTTGTTTGAAGATGCACAGCTAATTAGCAATGGAGCCAGGACTTGAGACACCTGCTCTTTTTGGCCCAAAAGCCCATGTGTTCAACAATAGGGCCATTGTGTCTCTAGTTACAAGGACAGGACCTGGGAGGCATGAACCAATATCGAAGTTCAGTAATAGGAACTGCTTGCAATGCATGAGGTCACAAGCTCAATTGCCTACAGGTCAGGTACATAAATGAGTATTGGGTTGGGTGAAAGATATTGGGGAATGGAGAACTGGAGGAAACTGAGAAACATAGGGTGCCCCTAACCATCTCCACCCAATTTCAGTATTGCATCTACCAAAATATTCAAGAGAAAACTGGAAATCTGATTTTCATGTGAAAACTTTCCATTTTGAAAAAACGGCCTTGAAGTCATTGTTAATCCCTACAAGCCAAACAAACAGTTTTTGAGATTTATTTAGTGCTCTCCACACTCTGGACTAAATCCTCCATGACAGTAAAACCTATCTGTCTTCTTAACACTCATAGCCCCAGACCCCAGCACAGGATATAAGAGCTTAATGAATATTTGTATAACAAATGAATGAACTTCAAAATCAACAATCTGGAAAGAAGTAAAGAAGGATCAAGCCTGGCTCTTGAATGAGAGTCCCTTCCAGAGCTATGGCTGCCCAGATGGATGGGAAAAAGACAAGACAATGGCCAAACCCACTTACTTTCCAGCAAATTTTGGTAGGGGGCAGAAGGTTGCTCATATTTGTCCTTCCATAAAGCAAAGTTGACCTGAGAACTGGGGGAGACCAAACAACACCCCAGAAGCTAGGGTTATCAGGGCAGGGAAGGCTAGGAAACCTGAGCTGTCTCTCCTAAACTAGTTCCTTTCTAGTACATTCCCTATGCCCCAGTTATTCAGTCTGTGAAATAAAATAGATGGGGCATCACAAGTCCAAAAGATGGAGGGAAACAAATTAATGGACAGTAAGTTACTTGGCAAATTTTTTCACAGAAAGACTTGCCTAAGTGTTCAATGTATCCTAGAAGTATGATCTCAAGAAGAGTCCATCTTTGGAGATCCTTAAATATCTCCGGCTAATAAGTTAGATAAAATATATCAACAAGCGGGTTTCCCCATAAAAATCTGCCAAAGGCTCCATCTGTCTTAGTCTAGTTTCAAATGTGAAAGGATCTCATATTCTCTCTGCTTTAAATGTAGCTATATGGGGTTTTTTTAATAACCCCAAATCAATAGTCAAGCAAAAACTAAATTCTTATAAAAAGTTTCCAACTCTGCAACTTAAACTCCAATACATTCAACCACAAAGCAGACCTCGCTTGGCAGGACCTTTGTTCTGAGACAACAAAGGGAATATTTTGCACCCAAACTGTCACCAGCTGCCACTGGCCAGAATGGCAGCCCAGTGGACAGCCTGGGCTTCCCTCATGGGCGTGTGACCAGGTTCTCCCAAGCCCCACTGTTGGCATGCTGGTGTTTGAGGTTACACACCCTCTCTGCACCCCTGGAAACACATTCCTTCCCTAGCTCCAGTGGAGCTGGTCTTTCTCTGGCTCCCGTGTTGGAATTGTGGTTGAATAATATAATTTTTTTTTAACTAAGGAGACAGTATTACTCAAGAGCCAACTGTCCTTTCGAACTCTTCCTCATCTTGGAGATGAGCCTTGCTTGCCATCTTTATTAAATAGCAAAACACTCCCCTCTAAGCAACCCATCAGGGACCACTTGTGATGATATTAAAGCCACCAACACAGCTTCTGATCATCCCAGAAGTGTTCCCCAGAGCACTGTATCATCTTATGGTTTCAAAAATAAGCATACCAACCTTTAGGAACAGTGGGAGAAGATTCAACAGGCTCTGCTGATGTTCAGCGGGGCTTCCGTGAGCCAACTGCTGGTATTCCAGAAACTTCCTTTCTAGCATCTCCCAGAGAGCAGTGGGACCAGGAGACTCACTTCCAAGTGGAAAGTCAGGCTGAGCAACATCAGGCTGGCCTTCATTTTTGGAACCTGCACACTCAGCTCTGTCCTCAGCCCTTGAAACATCTTCTGCCTCCATGCCTTGGCAAAGCAGATCTGAATTCAGAACAAAAAGCAAAAACAAAGTCCTGTCACAGCACTTCTTGATGAAACTGATTGTGAGACAAAGGTACTGTACTCATTCAGTTCCATTCCTATTGAGGATGGTTCCCCTAGGAATCTGAAACTGACTGAAATAGGAAGATGTTTTAAAAAAGAGATTCTGGGGGCGGGGGGCGGAGGAGGATGGTCCTAGAGAGGGGCACTTGTGGGGAAGAGCACTGGGTGTTATACGGAAACCAACTTGGTAATAAACTATATAAAAAAATTTTTAATAAAAATGCAGATAAGTTGTTTAAAAAAAAGAGATTCTGACTTAAATATGACTTAAATTGACAATCTAACTTGTGTCAGGCACTGTTTGCTGGGCTCTTTACACAGACTCATGAGAGAGACGGTCTCTGTATAGGGAAGGAAACTGGCTAGGCCAAAGGCATAAAGGCAGGTAGATATTCAGTTGAAATGCAAACTGTCAACACCAAACCTTGTGTTTTGCTTTTATTATGTGATGCTACACCTCTTTCAAAAAGCAGAGTAAGTAGAAGGGATATGTGTAAACACCTCTCTACTATTTGTACAAGCATGCAATTCTGTACCTTCAGTTGCAACTTCCTCCTACCACATGAGTCTAAAAGGATATAGGTTTTTCATTCTCAGCATTATTTGGTTCACATTCAATATTTTTAGGGAACTTTGTCCTCAAAACGACTCTAAACCCCCACACTAACTTAAAAGAGCTCCTTTATTAGCACACACACGGATAATTTGTGCAAACTGGAGATCTTGGGTCGGTAGGTATGAGGACAAGAATGTATGCAATGAAAATAGCCAAAGACTGATCTGCCAAATGGGTTACCTTGAGAAGGTGCCTTTATTTGTGTCCTTGGCTTTTCAAGTATCCCAGCCTTTAGTTGAGTCACGACTGACTCACAGCACAACAAATACTTGCTTATTGTTTTTCAGGGGGACAGGAAACTCCAAGTGGAGCCCACAATGTTCAGCTTTCCCAAGAGAAGCCCTCCCCAACCACTATGTCGCCAGGTAAGGCTTCATCCTGGAGTCCGCCCCGTGACCAGCAACCACCAATCATGGGGCAGCGACCAGGTAGATGGGCACAGGAAATGGACCGGCCAGTAGTTTGCTCTGGGCTACGGCAGCTCAGGGGGTATGTCACGCTTTATTTTTAGCCCACTGCACAGCCCACGCAAGCTAGAACGGGAGTGAACTAAGGGTCATGTGGCCAGATGAGCCATGTTTCTTTGAATCATTCTCACCCTTTCTGTACACAACTCCATGCGTCCGTGACGCTTCTTCCAACACATGCACATGCTGCTCTCAAACTTCATTTTCTTGTTACAAAAACCATGTAAGTTCAGTGTCAAAGTAGGAAGGGAACGGAGTATCAGGAAGCATATCAGGTATTGAAATAAAAAGCAAACCATCCTTGAGCAGACAAAATCAGTTTAGTCCTACAAGCAAAGCTTAATTTAACTTATTTTGCAAACCTAACTTGATCTCAGTCATTTCTTGCTTAGACCTCTGAAAATTAGAAACAAAACTTAAACTGTCTTCCAACATTGATGGGAGGCAACCGCTGACCAATTTCCTGTCATTTCAGAAAGTTCCAATATTATAACCAATCACTGTGAAGAATAGTCGGTTCCTTCTCACTATATAAGCTGCTTTATTTTTCTTAAATTTTTAACATTTATTTATTTTTGAAAGACAGAGAGCATGAGCAGGGGAGGGGCACAAAGAGAGGGAAACACAGAATCTGAGGCAGGCTCCAGGCTCCAAGCTGTCAGCCCACAGCCCGAGGCAGGGCTCAAACTCACAGACTGAGACCATAACCTGAGACAAAGTCGGACACTCAACCCACTGAGCCACCCAGGCATCCCAGCTACTTCATAACAATATACCCCTGGGCAAAGTGTTCCCACTTGGCAAACTTTTCTTCTTTAGTATGTGCAGAATCAGTATTCACTAATTACTACTTCAGTGATTCACTGGTTTCACTTTGGCTGTTTTTGGGCCTGTGCCACTAATTTGCACCTACCCAGAAAAATGACTGTTGATATTCCATGGTTATCTATGAATATATTGTTTGATTTAAAAAACACATAATCTTAGGGGTGCCTGGGTGGCTCATCAGTTAAGTATCCAACTCTTGATTTCGGTTCAGGTCATAATCTCATGGCCCCTGAGTTCAAGCCCTACATTGGGTTCCACACTGATAGTGTGGAGCCTGTTTGGGATTCTCCGTCTTTCCCTCTCTTGTTTCCCCTCCTCTTCTTGTGCACTCTGTCTCTCAAAATAATTAAACTTTAAAAAATGTTCCTAATATTGTTGAAGCAAACTTTTTATTTATACTTTTTGCTTTTGATGGTTGGTTAGCTGGGGCTTGGTAGGAGTTTTGTTTGTTTCCTTTGTTGGGTTGACCCTCAGGGGCAGGTGGTGGGGTACATTCCAGCACAGTCTTCCCTGAGATGGACCACGATACTGGCTGGCATAGTCAGTTTATTCACTTATTGGTCAGTTTATTCACTTATTTCTTAGCCCTCTTTTCCCCACTCACATTCCCTTCTTCCCCATCCTGCACAACCCACCTGCTTAACGACATGGGTCTTTATAAAGCATGACATAGGTGAGGTGCCTGGGTAGCTCAGTCGGTCAAGTGCCCAACCTTGGCTCAGGACATGATCTCACAGTTCGTGGGTTCGAGTCCCATGTCAGGCTCTGTGCTGACAGCTTGGAGCCTTGAGCCTGCTTCAGATTCTGTCTCTCTCTCTCTCGCCTTGAGCCTGCTTCAGATTCTGTCTCTCTCTCTCTCTCTCTCTCTCTCTGCCCCTCCCCAACTTGCACTCTCTCTCAAAAATAAACATTAAAAAAAAAAAAACATGACACAGGTGACATTTTCTGAATACAGGCATTTTGAGTTTCCTGAATGACCTTCTGCATATTTTCTGCAGCTCACTTTTTCACTCAGCATTGTGCCTCAAGACCTAGCATGTGCCTCCGTGTTTGTCAGCTGCGGTCCTTCTAACTACCGCCCCATGTTACAAAATGGGCAACACGTGCCTCTTTGATTTTCACTCCACACTCATGGCCAGATTGCCCATGAATTCCAGTACTTTACTCCATTTTCTCCTAAATATTCCCATGTGGGCCCCTTCATGGGGCTGCATGTGACAGGCTCTGCATATGAACTTGGGGGCAGAGTGTTAAGTGAAGGATATACACCTGCTTCATTCAACTAAATACCATGAACTAAGATGCTTCCAGAAAGCTGGCACCAGACCATACACTCCTCATTGGCTCCTCTACCATCTCACCAATTACCCTCGCTCTAATGTTTGCTAATCTGATCGAAGTAAAGTGATTCCTCTTTGTCATTTTAATTTGCATTTCTCTAAGGAGTCTGAGCATCTAAGATGCCTATTACTCTTCGCAGCTCCTCTTCTGTGAACTGACTATTCATAACCTTTGCTTATTTTTCTTTGCCGGTCTTTTTCTTGTTGCTTTGAAGGAGTATATTCTAGAAACCTGTCCCTTGTTGGTTTTACAAATCACAAGTATCTTTTTTCAATCTGTTTTTCTTATAAATTAGTTTATAATTTTTTGTAACAAAAACATATCATGAGTCTTTTTCATGTTGTTAAAGGTCCTCTAATTGTTTTATTTACTACTTATTTTTGGGAAAGATAGAGAGGGTGCAAGCTGGGGAGGGACAGAGAGAGAGGGAGAATCTCAAGCAGGCTCCACACCCAGAGCACAGAGCCTAACGTGGGGCTCAAACTCACGAACTATGAGATCATGACCTGAGCTGAAATCAAGAGTTGGATGCTGAAGTGACTGAGCCACCCAGGGCCCCCAAATTCATTTTGAACGGCTTATGGTATCTATAGAGCCATGCTGATCATTCATTTAATTAATCTCTTACACTTAGGTATTTAAGTAGTTTCAAATTATTCACTACTATAAACAATACTATAATGATAGGCCTTGTGTCTCAGTCTTTCCATAGAACCACGATTAAATAATAGCTTTAATACATTCTTACACTTCCTAGAATGGAAATAGCTGGATCTTGACACGTATTTCCAAACACTGCATCAACGTATAGGCCTCTAACCAAGAATGTGTAAAAGTTCACACTTCCTTACTTATCAGTTTTTAATTCCTGCTCATTTGGTAGATTAAAAGGCAATGGTATCATGCTCCCTTCAGCAGCACGTGCACACACACAAAAGCGGTGGCCCCTGCATCTCACCATGTATCCTGCTGTACTCTGTCTGGTTGCCGCTCAGTCTCCTTCAGGGGCCCCTGCAGTGGGTTCCTGGAGTCAGGCGTCAAGTGCCCTCATTTCCTGAGTTCCCTAGAGAAGACCTCAGCTACTCCCCTGAGAGCTGTGTGTGCACTGAAAGTTAGCTCTGCAAAGGAAGTCACCGCACCTGTGTTGGCGGTTGGCACAGCGCAGATGCTCGATGAAATGTTACTGAGTGAATGAAGGAACCTATATGTTGAAGGCACCCAAATCTTTCTCTCTGTAGTTTAGACCCCTCTTCGAAACAAGTTTTTTTCCCCTCGCTCCAAGGTCTCTACTCGGATTTCCCCCAGACTCAGACAGCCCCTATGTCCAAACCACTATCTCCATCACCAACAGGGCCAGCACAGACCTCCCAGTGCACAGGGTGGCTGACAGAGTCTAAGTGTTGCCTCTCTCCTATTTTGTGGCCAAACCTATAGGTGCTACTAATAGACTCATTCGATAGCATGCCTCGGTAGGCTTGCCACCACGTGACATTTTCAGAATAGGCAGGTGAGAAAATAAAGTGAAAGTGTGGTTCTGGGGAAAGTGGCTGGAGGTCCAGGAGAGGCATCAGAAACCATTTCAGATTTCCTCTGAAATTAAGAAGCTATATTTACTGAAGTGAAACACTCGAATCGCGTTTCCTTGAATAGAGATGTTTCAAAAACAAGAATTTCTAACAAATGCGGATCCATGAAATCCCATGGAGAAGTTGCCTAACCCACACGGCAACCTGTGGCCATCCCCCCTCTCGGGTCTGTTCATCACCCTATACCTACTTGAGTTTTATTTGCAAAAGGAAGGAAATGGGGAGTAGCGGATCTCTCAGGGCTATGTGAAGAATGGCAAGAAGAAATCACTCTAATCCACTTTATTATCAAAAGTGCCTTTTTAAAAAAATTTTTTTAATGTTTATTTTTGAGAGAGAAACAGAGACAGAGTGGGAGCAGAAGACAGACAGAGAGAGAGAGGGAGACACAGAATCAGAAACAGTCTCCAGGCTCTGAGCTGTCAGCACAGAGCCTGATGTGGGGCTTGAACCCATGGACCACAGGTCATGACCTGAGCTGAAGTCCGATGCTTAATCGACTGAGCCACCCAGGCACCCCCAAAAGTGCCTTCTTATAAGAAGGTGCTAACCCTTTCTTATCCAGGGCAAAACAGGCTAAGTTGGGGAGGAGGCGCCCTGGGGTAGGGCTGGGATTAGAGTGAGGCAAGTAAAATACTCACTTTAGTCACGAGATGTAAGGGGATGCCAAAAATCTCAGTAGCCAAGAAAATAACATTTTAATGAAGTAATTTTTAAAAGGTGAAATGAATGCCAAAAACACCATGAGGAACAAATATCAACATTTCAAAAAGACACAGGTTCCAACCCAGCAGATGCCTGACCCCACCTCACGGGCCTCACCCTATGAGAATGGGAGCTGGGGGCATTTTTAACAAAAATCAACAAAAAAATAAACAACTACCACTTCAAGGCCCAAACTTCCATGGATTCTGTTCTAACACACACAGCACAGCGGCCATGAGCACAAACAGTGGAACCAGGCCTCCCCAGTTTGAATCAATGACTTAGACCTAGTGAGGAAACCCATCTGTGCCTGTGTCCTCATTTAAAATGGGACAGGAAGAGGACCCTCACAGGGGACCGGGATTAAGTCAGTGCTGACACATGTCTTTTCTAGGATGGTGGAGGACAGATGGGCATTTATTGGGGCAGACATTTACCTGCACCGATTCATGTAATCTACCCACTTTCCAGCAAGGTCAAAGCTAATGGCCTTTGTCCGCAGCTGGTTCCAAGGCTCAAAGCAGAGAAGTGACCTCTCCAGGGTCCTGTTGTCAGCCAGTGGCCAAAACAGAGTCCATCCTGGGTGGGGGCGGGGATGGGGAGAGGGAAAGGGGAAGACAGCTTTGGCAGAACCAGCGGACTGGAAGCTGTGGGGGGTGTCTCAGGGGTCTCCAGGAAAAGACAAGGCCCCCTCTCTGCCAGTGAGCTGTTTTCCGGTCTGGGTCAGGATCGGGGCATGTGACGCAAAGCAGGGTTTAGTCATGTTACTTCACCAGAGGCCTTGTTTTCCTGCAGCCTGCACGAGGCAGCAAGAGAGAGACACTAGGCAGGAATCTGCCCACTCACTGGGCTGCTGTGGTGCCTCAACCAAGTTACTTCTCTTCTCTGAGACTAGGTGTCTCCTCATTAAAATGGCCCTGATGATCTCAGTTCCACCCTCTGGCTTGATGCATTGGCCGCAGAAGCGATGTAACACAGGGAGTCGGTGCAGAACGCCTGGGGAGGCACCTGAGTGGGCGGAGGGCCTGTGGTTGTGTGTGCTGGGTGGGTGTGGGGGAGGCATTCCCTGTCCATGCATGGGTGCAGGGGGTGCAGATGATGAGTTGGCAGTGACAGTAGAGGGAGGGATTCCCATGTGGAAATGGAAAGTCCCTCTGCCTCTCCCGGTCCTACTGATGCTGCTGCTCAAAAGGGGCTTCACTAACATCCCGGCCTGGACCAGCTAAAGAGCTGGAACAGGACCGTGAGCAGGAAACAAGCAAGCAGACAGACTCTGCAGAGGGGAGAAGGGTGACCACGGGCATTACGGGAAATCACGGAGCAGCTGAGTCATGAAAGACCAGGAGATCGGGCCAGCACAGGCATACTGTTCTAGATAATGAGGAGATCTTGAAGGTTTGGGAGAGGAGAACAACACGATAAACACATTTTAGAAATGTTATTCCTGCCTGGCACTAAACCAGGCCTGGAACAGAGACAGACGAGAAGCAAGAAGAGCCAGGAGGCTAATGTAGACCCCAGGTGTAGGTGAGGACCTCTCTGATTACAAGGATCACTTTGGAGGGCGCCTGGGTGGCTCGGTCAGTCAAGTGTCAGACTTTGACTCAGGTCATGATCTTGCGGTTTGTGAGTTCAAGCCCCGCATCGGGCTCTGTGCTGACAGAGCTTAGTCGGTTGAGCATCCAGCTTCAGCTCAGGTCATGATCTCACAGTTCATGAGTTCAAACCCTGCATCAAGGCTCACTGCTGTCAGCACAGAGACTGCTTCGGATCCTCTGTCCCCCTTTCTGTGCCCCTTCACCGCTCATTCTCCCTCTCTCTCTCTCTCTCTCTCTCTCTCAAAAATGAACAAACATTTCTAAAAACGAAAGAAATGAATTTAAGAAATAAAACAAGGCTGTGGAAAGAGTTCAGCAAGTGAACACACGTGAGAGCATCTCCAGCACAGGCTAGATGTGTGCAAAGTGCCTGTTCCTCTTGCCCTGTGCATCAGCTCCCATTATGATGCTGCTGCCTTGAGGTTCCTAAAACCTGCCTGCACTTCCCGGAGGAGCCTAAGTCCAAAGAGCCCTCATGAGTGTGCTCTGGGGCCTCAGTCACTTTTGGGGGTCCAGCCCTGTGGTCCAGGCAAGCTGCCCCGACCCTAGACCTGGTTTCTCCTCTGTATCACCCCCCTCCTCGATTGTCTTCTGAGTGTGTCCAATCTCAGGTTTTCTCACAATAAGGCACTGGTTCGAATGGACAGCAGGACACTAAGGGAATGAAATCAAAAGCTTAGGAGTTCATCCTGGAGCACAGAGACAGGGCTAGAGGTGGGGAGCTGGGCATCTTCAAGATAAAGAATGGAAATCAGGACCAGGAGTGCTGTCCCCAAGAGCCAGCTCCCAAGGGCAAGTGCAAAAGCATGTGCAGAGGGACCTGTCTTGTGATGAACATCCCTGTAAACAATGGCAGGCAAGAGGGGGGAGTAAGGGGGATGCACAGGAACAAGTGGTACTGGAGGCTCCCTGAGCCTTGACACCCAGTTCCAGTGCAAGGACCAGCATCCACCAGCAGCTCGGCCGGCTAAAGCCCTCTCCAGTTAACAAGTGTCCCTACCTCCTCCATCAGCCAAGGGCTGAGAGTGCCTACAGGCAGAGAACAGCAGAGCCCAGGGCCCTACATCCTCAAATGACTCGGTTATTTCCAGAAGCTGAGAAACTCCCCCTGAAGACTAAGATGAGGACCCTGATTGACAGGAAGTGGGCAGGTTACACCTGCCGGCCCTCAACACTTCCGTTTTCTGATTCCAATCCAAGCGCTCCTGGCTAGCACACACCTCTGCGGAACAGAATATAGGAAGTTGCCGTGTCCTGCAGGAGGGTCCCTGGTTCTCTATCTCACTATGCGCACTGACTTCCACATTGCCAAAAACGGCCAGGGAGCAGTTCCCCTGGCCAGATCCTCAAAGCTTAGCTGTATATGAGCTGTCACTGCCTGCACAAAGACATGGGCCAGAGACAGCACAAGTGACAAGAAGTTCAGCCCCCATGATCGGGAGCCGCTCCACTGTGGGTGCACATCTGTGGCTCGCTGCCCACTAAAACACAGGGAAGCGTTGTTTGAGTACAAATGGCCATAACTGAACGAGCATCTGCTGACAGTCCTCAACGTTCTCTAATCTTAGAAAACTTGTAAGGTAGGTGTGATTATTCCCATTACATAGACAAGGAAAGCAAGATGCAGAGAAATCAACTTTCAGAGAACATAGTTAACTTACCTGAAATCAAACTGCTAATAAGCATCAGAATCAAGGACAAACCCATACTTTTCTGACTTCATCCCCTTCCACCGATTCAGGCTGGCTTGACACAGTCATCAACAATGGTAAGAATATATCTTGGGGGTACCTTAGGCACTAGCTGGAAACTCTAGACGTTCCCCTGGCTGGACTTGCAAAGGTGTTGCTGATCCCTGGCCCACAGAGGTCTGGTGCCAGGTCTGCTGTGTGGTCCCAGCTCACAGAATAGGACCCTGTGATCTCACTGTCCCCACAGGTAAAAGCTGATCTCTGGGAACCACAAGGCCAATGGTTGATTAGCCTGGGCATGAGGTGGCCACCAGCTGGCCAGCCACTCCTGGGCTGCCACCAGCACCACGCCCAGCATTAAACACTCACCCTCCAGGCGAAGCCACCAGAACTGTGGCTCTCTACGGCTTTCTCTGTGTGGCGAGTTGTTTGGTTATTAAACATGAACAGGGTGGAACTGCCCCTGGCCCACACCCTGGACTTGAAAGCTCACACTCAGGGGTGCAGGGAGACTGGCAAGGAAACAGACAGCATGGGGTACGTGCTGGGCGGGGAGGCACCCAGCTGCGAGGCCCAGTGGAGGCTTGTGGCCCAGGCTGGAGAGGGTTGTGATGGTGTGAGACTTCTCAGAAAAGATGGTGCCCATGTTGAGCACTGAGAGAGGAGAAGTTAGTGCTCCAAAAGCCAAGCATTCCAGGTACCATGTGTGTTCGGGTAAGAGGGTAGAGATTCGAAGAGGCTGGAACACAGGGAACAAGGATGGGGAAGAGCATGTGTGGCAAAAGGAACGCCAGCAATGTCCTTGTCATGTTCCATGCAGTTATCCTGGGAGTCGCTGTGGAGTTCTCAGCAGAGAATGTTATGGACCATCTAATGTGACCCCCTGCTAGATGCTGGGCCTGCCCAGAGGGCTCAGTCCCTGCCCCCAGGTGCTCACAGCCTAAGGAAGGGGGTAGGTAAAGGCGTGCCACAATGCAATGCCTGCAATACACCCTTTAAAGCAGGAGCCCAGAGGAAAGCGTGCAGAGGAAAGAAACTGGTTATTTGGGGTGAGAAGGGGTAGGGTGAGGGTAGGAGATGGTAGAAGGGGTGTCACAGAAGCTGGGGCTTTGGAGAAGGAGGCTGAGGGGAGGAGAAATAAGCCTGTGGACAGGTTAGAGAGAACTGCTACCTGAGGAAGGACACACAAAGGGAGGGAGAGGTGATGTTGAACCACTCCAGGGGGGGGGGGGCAGGGGGAGGCGGGAAATGGGGTGGAAATCACATCACAGGGAAAGGCTCTCCAGACACTAAGCTGCCCCCATCCTATTCCTCATCTTCCAAATTCTTGGGAAGAGAGAAACCACCAGGGACTTTGCGGCATCCTTTACGTAAGGTTCAAAAGATGACATTTCCAAGGTTGGTTAGCTCACACAACCTTCTTGTTTAGCTTACTGAATTTCAAATATAATTTGGTTAGAAAATAAACACAAAAATCACTATTTAAACTTATAAACGTATGTGGAAGTATGCATTCCTGACTTGTGAGGAATTAAGCATCTCTGAAGTCTCATGGAATTAATTAATATATTAAAGAATTACAAAAAAAGCAAGAGCACAAATTGCCTACATCACCTGTAAAGAAACTTCCTAGTTTTCTTGGGCTCCCTGTCCTCTACCGTGCTGGGCAGATCTGAATCCAGAAAACTCTGCTTTTAGGCTAATGAGGAAAAGAGACATTTTCAGATGCAACTTTGTCCTTTGATGTTTTTTCACCAAAATGCAGAGGAAATGTGTTACTGGCAGCCAGGAAGCGGGGGCTCAGACCCCTCTGTGACTGACCTCCCCCCTGTAACATAAAGCACCTGGAATAATGCTCCTTCAGGGTCTGCCCACCAGTGAAAGTTTACTTTTCAAATTAGCTTCCTGTTCAGAGCCTTCACATTTCTCTTCTGAGACCCGGATATGTGTTTAATCAGAATTAGTCTCCTACAAGCTAGTGAATTTCTGGATCTGCCAGGAATAATTTCTTGCCTAGACCTAGTTCTTCTACATGCACAGGAAAGGGGGAAATGGCACTGGGAGGGTGAGCCCACTGCTGCTCCATCTCTCTCTCAGCCTTGCCATGGTAGGCCTCTCTGCCTCTGGTCTCCCCGATGTCTCCCAGTCACCCCAGAGTGTCTGACTGGGGAGCACAGCCCCATCAGGTCACTCCCTTGCTCAACTGTCTTTATTGGCTCCTCATGCTCTCAAGGAGTACTCTCAAGCTCCTGGCCCTCAGTGATATGGCCCAACATCCTTCCTTGCTGACTTCCCACCGCACTTCCAGTGAGGTCTGGCTAAATGAATTGTTCACTCAGCATCTGATCCTCTGCCTTTACTCCGGAGTCTCTCTCTGGGATGCCCCTCCCCAGCTCCACATAACCCAATCTCGCCACCTTCCAAACACAGCTCCTGGCTGCCTCCCTGGCCAGGCATCTCTGATGCCCCAACCAAAAAAGAACCCTCTTCTCTGCGACTTCCAAACTCCTGCCCCACCCCCCTCCAAGCCATCCTTTAATTAGAAAGGAGTCACTGCCAGAATGTGACAGCACTTTCCAGGTGTCAATGCTACATCCATACTACAAGATCTCATTTAGTAATTACACCCAGGTATTCCGGGTTATAATCATCTCCAGGGGCAGGTGGAAGGAGGACCCCAGGAGTGAAAGTCATTTGTGCACAGATACGGTGTGTGGACTCAAGCAGAAGAAAAGCGAGTACTTTGTAATTCCTAAATTTGTCAATACCTGTAATAACCGCGGCTCCCATCATTTTCTTCCTTGTGAGATCATTACTCTTGAACAGGCTTTACCTTTCTCATTCCTACGTTACCGCAATTCTAAGTTTCTATCACTTATAAAATGCCACAGTTGGGGCTCCTGGGTGGCTCAGTCGGTTAAGCCTCCGACTTCAGCTCAGGTCATGATCTCACATTGGTGAGTTCAAGCCCCGTGTCGGGCTCTGTGCTGACAGCTCAGAGCCTGGAGCCTGCTTCCAATTCTGTGTCTCCCTCTCTCTCTGCCCCTCCCCGCTCATGCTCTGTCTCTCTCTGTCTCAAAAATAAATTTAAAAACATTAAAAATTTTTAAAAATAAAATAAAATGCCACAATTATGTAATTACTTTGAGAGGGAGGCAATCATCACATTAAATACACAGGTCAAAATTGAGACTATTCAGACACTTCAAATTGTGTAAGGGAAGAAATATTTCTTGGAACCAAGGTGGTATTTTAGATGGGAGATTCTGAGAGAGACCCCTTGCCCCATACGGAAGCAGCGGACTCATTCTCGGAGTTACCTGCCCCCCATCCATTAACTTACAGAATTAAATGTTTCCTGGAGACAAGTATGTGAAAGGAGAAGCTAAAAATTACAAGACTCTGTATTCTGATTGCAGAGTATTGCCCCTGCTTTGTTTGTCCCCCACCCACCCTTTTCAACATCCGGACTTACGTCCATCCGATCTCCCAGCTCTCTTCTCCCTTCACCTTGTTCAAAGATGGTGGCAGTCCTTCCCCACCCCCACTGGAGCAGCTGCTGCGCATGCGCTGGGTGCACTGCAGAAAGTATGAGCCTCAGGCACCTATGGAGGAGGGAGATGACCGTCCCCTCAACCCCACCTCAGTAAGAGGCATGCATTCTTTGGGCAGAAACACAGAAAAAGAGCCCGGTCCTTAGTACAGGCATCACCCAGCCAGCTGCTTTCTGCACGTGGGGCCCCTCGCTCCTTGATCTGGTCCACACCCAAAGAGCCAGAGGAGGAAGCCCTTGGGCTCACTGTGGACGCTCCGACCTTACTAAGTCCTGATAGGCTCTGACCAACCTTATAGCACAGTTTCTTCATGTGTACATTCTTTTATTCATCTTTGCCTGCCTATCTATAGTTTGTGCCTGTCTTTTAAACTGCTATCCGAGTGCTGCTTGGGCAATTTTCTTCTTAGTATTAAGTTAAAAACACAAAAATCAACAAGTATTTCCCTTTTCTGCATACTATATTTAACACGGAAGCATATTTTACTTATAACTGATGTATAGACATTTTCATTGTACCAATCGCCCATCGTCATATCATAAACATAGTCTATGTTGCCTTTACCCTTAAATTATCCGTTTAATGACCAAGAATCACGCTCTTGATCGATTGCCAATAACTAACTCTCTCATTCCCTAATAATGGGACGACCTAGGCCCATTGCTAGAGGCAATCCTGAGATGAAAAGAATCCCCAGGCAATCTTTTTGTTTGCTGTGAATCATCTGCAAAGATGAATTCTCAAAAGAAGGATTAACCATTTGCCAAAGGGGAATAGCAGTTTTCACACTTCGGCCCAAAGTTCACTATTCCTTACCAGAAGTGTTTCCTCAGTTCACAGTGAGGGCAGTGCCTAATTCAAAGCGCAAGAGCTTTAAGTTTAAATCCCAGCTGAGTGTCTTGCTGTCTGAGAGGGAAGGACCTCCAAGCTTCCATTTTCTTTTTTGTTTTTTTTTTTAAATGTTTTTTAATTATTTTTGAGAGACAGAGAGAGACAGCATGAGCAGGGGAGGGTCAGAGAGAGAGAGACACAGAATCCGAAGATAGGCTCCAGGCTCTGAGCTAGCTGTCAGCACAGAGCCCAACGCGGGGCTCAAACTCACAAACTGTGAGATCATGACCTGAGCCGAAGCCGGACACTTAACCAATTGAGCCACCCAGGTGCCCCTGAGCTTCCATTTTCTCATCTGTAAAATGGGAGTAATGAAACTGATCTCATTTGAGGGAAATAAATAAGTTACTAATTCCAGTGCTCTGCCCAGTGTCTAGTTTACTGTATTTGCAGTAATCTATTCTTCTACTAGTAAATCTATTCTTCTTACCCTCCATACCTTCATTCTCCCTGCAACTCTCTGGGCCAAGTGGCTTTTCACTTCTCTAACTTCCACCCTTCTTGAACTGTGTTTCCCACAAAAACCTCTAGACATGGAACACAAAGTACCTCTGAAGGGTACTGCCCAGAAGAAATATGAAGCCAGTCACAAATTCAAGCCACATGTGTAATTTAAAATAGTCTTGGTAGCCACATTTAAAAAGTAAAAGTAAGGAGCGCCTGGTGGCTCAGTAGGTTAAGTGTCTGACTTCAGCTCAAATCGTGATCTCATAGTTTGTGAGTTCAAGCCCCATGTCAGGCTCTGTGCTGACAGCTTGGTGGGGCCTGGAGCCTGCTTCCAATTCTGTGTCTGCTCTCTCTCTGTCCCTCCCCCACTTGCACTCTGTTTCTCTCTCTCAAAAATAAAATAAACATTAAAAAAATGTTTTAAGTTAAAAAAATAAATGAAAATATATAAAAAGTAAAAGTAAAGAGCATAATTAAGCCATTTATTCAAATATACTTTTAAAATATACTTTATTTAACACAATATATCCAAAATATTATCATTTCAATATGCAACCAAAATTTTTAAGTATTAGATATTTCACATTTCTTTTTGTTATTTGTAACATCATTTATATCTGATGTACATTTTACACTTACAGCATATCTCAGTTTAGACTGGCCATATTTCAAATATGGCTAGAGCCTTCTATATTGGATTGCACAGATCTAGACTTAGAGACTTAAGCTTCTAACAGGTGTGCAGATGCTTCAAATGGGGCCATCATCCAAGGGCTTCGGAATGTTGCCTGGAAACATTTCAGGTGCAAAATGCCCAGGAATTTTGATGGTTTGCATAAGAAATGGAGATAACAAATGCAATCCCCACTTGTAAATTAATAAATAAACATAAATAAATAAATTTTTAAAAAGCTGTAGAGTGTGACTCAAGAACTCTGAGGGGCTTATCTTCCTTCTTTCCCTGCTGCACAAGATATCTCCCCTTGAACCCCCAGAAGGCCGAGCTGTCTTGCTTTTCAACTATGAAGGTCAAATGGGAACAGGGGGTGCCAACACTTCATTTCTCCACATGATGTCTAATACACATCTCCACTTGTATCTGTTCAAATCTATATTCTGGAGTAACCATCCTCTTGCAAACACGTTCCTTCTGCCCTTGACCTAGCTCAAGATGTGACAATTCCATTCTCCCTATTGCTCTGGAGTCATCTTCAACTTCTCTATCCCACACACTACACTTAAAACATCATCAAATCCCACACTCAAAAAGTATCTAGAACTCACCACTCTGACCACCTCTCATTATCTCTACTATCACTTTGGGGTGAGCCACCAAAACCTCTACCCTGAATTAGTACAAAGCCTTTTAACAGATAGTCTTGCTTGTTCCTTTCTTACCCATAAAACATCTGAAATGATTCTTCTTTAAAATGTGAGCATATATCAGCGAGTCAAAAATATGTATTTTTAGTGACAGTTAAAATAATATAAAAATATACACCACTTAGGAATAACTCTAGACAAAATATGCACTATATTATTAAAAATGTATAAAATTAAAAATATTTAATGTTTTTTATTTATTTTTGAGACAGAGAGACAGTGCAAGCGGGGGAGGGTCAGAGAGAGAGGGAGACACAGAATCTGAAGCAGGCTCCAGGCTCTGAACTATCAGCACAGAGCCTGACGCAGGGCTCGAATCCACAAACTGTGAGATCATGACCTGAACTGAAGCTGGATGTTTAACCAACTGAACCACCCAGGCACCCCGAGGTTATAAAATTTTATTCAAACATTTTAAAGAATATCTAAATAAATGAGGGTACAAACCATGTGCATGAATTGCAAGAGTCATTTTCATAAAGATATCATATCTCTCCAAATTGTATTTTCAATCAATCCTGAACATAGCTTTTATGTTAAATCTGATAAACTGTTTCTAAAATCATGTGAAGGAAGAATGTACCAAGAATGTCAAGACAGAATGGGAGAAGCAGAGAAAAATAACAGGATTCTTCTCAGATGTCAAAATTTGTTCTAAGCCTAGAGTTAATCATATCATAGAGCATTGGCAAAGGGATCAATAAATGGACAGAACAGAGCCCAGAAACAGACCTGCATATACATGACAACTTGATTTATAATGTAGATCAGTGGCTAAAGAATGGCTTTTTTAATTAGTAGACCTGAGACTCTTGATTATCCACATGGGAAAAACGAAACAAAATTTTAAAAATCATTTTTAGATGGGACAAAACACTTAAATATGAAAGGCAAAATTATAAAAAAAAATAATGTGAGAGTGATTTTATGACTTCACAGTGGAGGCAAATTTCTTAGAAAGCATATATGTATATCATAAAAGAACATATGGATAAATGAAGCCCATTTGAAATTAAACAATGTGGTCATTAATAGAAATTGCAAAGGATATATGGGGACAAGGCACAAACAATAGAAAAATATTTACAAGTTACAAGGCTTAATATCTGGACATGTATTAAATTATGGGAAACCAACAGGGTAAAGGACAGATGGCTCCAAGGAGAAATGGGCAGAAGTTTTGAGCACAAAACAGAATCCAGAATGGCCAGTACACATATGAAGAGATGCCCAACCTTAGCAATTCAGGAAATGCAAATGAAAAACATGGATATATTCTCATTTTCACTAGATTGGCAAAAATTTTAACTCCAACCGTATGAAATGTTGGTGAAGATGTGGAACAACAGAAACTCTAACATCTTGCTTATGGGTGTGTAAAATGATGCAATTGGCTTAGAAAGCATTTGGTGTCACCCAGCAGGGGTGAAGGTCTGTAAACTCCATGACCCACCAATTCTACTTTTAGGGGACATACCTGCGGGAATCCTTGCACACATACTCTGGAATCTACGCAATATACAAGGAGAGCCCTGGAAGTACATACAGATGCTGAGCACCTAGCAGCCTACAATAGAAAAACAAAACCAAAAACCTAAAAAAAAATCCCAACTGCCCATCAGCATTAACTCGGGGAAGTATACTGAGATATATTTATATACAGCAACATTATACAACAAGCAGTAAACATGAGTGAGTCAGAGGCACATGCAACAGTACGATTCCTGAAACAACGTTGGGAGCAAACGAAGCAAGTCTTAAAAAAATATTTAATTCCTATTTACAAAGTTTAAAAACATGCAAAACTAACACTTATTTAGCAATTTAAATATATGAAGGAAAACTATAGAGAAAAGCAAGAGAATGATAAGCCCTGAACTCTGGGAAGCCATGTTCTGTGATAAGAGAAAGGACAGGCCTCTGAAGGACCTCAAAGATGCTGATGGTTTTTTTTAATTTTAAGTCTATTTATTTACTTTGAGACAGAGAGAGAGAGAGAGAGAGGGCATGCAGGGAAAGGCAGAGGGAGGGAGAGAACAAATCCCAAGCAGGCTCTGCATAGTCAGTGCAGAGCCCCATATGGGGCCTGAACCCACAAACAGCGAGATCATGACCTGAGCTGAAATCAAGAGTTGGACACTTATCTGACTGAGCCACCTAGGCGCCCCTGATGCTGATGATCTTTGAAGAACTCTCGTAGGTGACACTTCTTATATCCTATACACTGTCTCTAAATTTTCATTTCTATAAACTTAACATTTAGAGGGGGTATAGCCCAGGACCTCACACTGAACAGTTAGGCCCTCCTCACCTCTCTGGCTGGGTCTCCCGCCCTGCCCCCCACCACTCTCTGCCCCACTGGCCTCCACCAGGCCCCCTGCACTGCACCTTGACATACATTCTCCATTCCCCTGCCAAGTATATTTCTCAAAAACCACAGGGCTCAGACTCTCCCTTCCTTCAGGCCTCCACCCAAAAGGCATGCACATTACAGGCCTCCTGACCCCCTCCTTCCAGCCCTCTGCATTCCATCCCCCTTCAGCCCATCATACCAAGCACAACCGGCCCTGTCCACTGGCCCTGACGCCTTTAACGGTGCTTGCTAGGAAGTGGCTCTCAATAAGTACTTCTCGAAATTTCTCAAATAATTAAATGGATGATTATGCAGAAAATCATGGCAGCATCGACGTTTCCTTGGGAGGAGTAACACATGAAACCCTTAGCTGCTGGACTAGCTCCTCCTGGCTTCACAGATGCTGGGACAAAGGATTGGTTCATATCAGGTATGGTTTCAAGAGGAGAGAAAAGCAAATGCTCTGCGAGCCAGGGGGTCCCGCTGAATCAGCAAATGTTGGTGTTTCTAAGGTTTGATATGGTAATTCACATAAGGCAAGGGAGGCCCAAAGAGGCACCTACTTACCAGACCCCCGGGGAGTGACCACAGGACAAGGACAAAGCTAGCTCTCTGAGGGGCCAGGCTGAAACGGCCCACACTGTTCAGCACCCTTCAGAGGTCCACGCAGGGAGCCGGGCTGAGGAGTCTCACCGTCAGCCCCCCTTCTCCATCCCTGGGAATTAGCACAGACAGGCTTGCATCCAGCCTCCCCCTGGTGTGGCGAGTCACCTTCCTTAGCAGAACCGTGAGAGGGGGTTTGACTGAGGTAGGAGGATGAGGAACAGAGCTGGAGCCCAACCCAGCTCCACACACTCCAACGGGGACAGACACCCCAGTGGATCCCGGCATCAGAGTGGCCCTGCACTGCCCCGCCCCTGCCCCCCCACCCCACCCACACACACACACACACACTTCCTGCTCATCAGCTCACCTCTTCTCCCACATCCACAAACCCAGATCAGGTCTGGTGGTCCCATGTGTTCCAATGCTCAGCTTTTCAAGAGGCAGCCGGTAGGCCCCACCCTGACCGACAGGACCTCCATGCCTGGCCCTGGGTGGCCAAGAGCAAGGTGACCTACCCAGAGGCGTGGTGGTCAGGGCCTGCAGATGTCAAGAGGCACAGGTGCCCCGGTACCGGGCCACAGCACCTCAGGCCTGGGAGAAGAGGGCTCGGCCAGCATTGTTAGTCTCCCACAACGTTTCAGTATGAATCACTCGAGCTGCGTTTCTGCTCATTTCCTGGAGAAAGCAGAAGTGGAGAGTCAGCAGATGCCTGCTCTCCCCATTACCCAGACAGGGACAGAACTGCCTGGGTTCTAGTGGGTGACTTGCACCCTGAAGGGGACTGAGGGGCCCCTCAGGGGACTATGCTCAGTGGTCAAGCCGTGCTGGCCACAGCCAGGGGCAAAGAGGAACAGCTAATAAATAGTGGCTGCAGAATTTAGCCTTGAGCTATTTGGCTGGACTTTCCTGTTTTCCTTGATTCCACCTATCCTCTCTGAGCTTTTGTAAAATACAGAGAATAATGGAGTTTAGGTGAATTTAGTTAGAGATGTGTTGAAAGTGCAGCTATGGACAGTGCATGGGTTCATCAGCCTCCTCTTCTCACTGGGATTTCTTCCTCTTCCAACCTCAGTCCTAAGTTTTACCACTGATCAAGGGAGTCCTTTAAGGTCAGATGGCCAACTATCGGTGACACTGAAGTAATGATGAAAGAACAGGGTTTTTTTTTTATCAAAATAAAAATTTAAATAATAGGATGAAGCTCTCTGAAACTCAGCATCAATGCTCTGTTTCCTTGGGGTGCCTGGGTCCGACTCTTGGTTTTGGCTAAGGTCACGATCTCTCAGTTCATGGGTTCAAGCCTCACGTCAGACTCTGTACGGACAGCATGGAGCCTGCTGGGAGCTCTCTCTCACTCCTCTTTCTGCCCTTTCTCTGCCCACATTCTCTCTCTCTCAAAATAAATATAAATTTCAAGAAAACATTCTCTTTCCTGTAGGCATATTAGATTGAGCCATTTCACATCATCTATCCATAACGTCCCCCATGTAGCATCGCCGGTGTGTCCATTCAAACACAGCACCTCCCCGTGTCACATGAGCAGGAGCAGTGGCTCGCGTGGATACCTGATCCCTTAAAAGCTAGCTCATCACCTCTTCCTAGTTCACAGCCAACTGATCTTTTGTAAGTAACTATGGACAAGAGGAAACATCCTTTGCTAAGGGAAGCAAAACGGCCCTGAGATTGGTTCAAAAATGTAAACACAGTTATGACAAAGCCTCAACTCTTGCCAGCCCAGACTTGACAGTAGACAGCAGCCAAAATCGGGGACGTGTCCAGTTGCAGACCCAGGCATCACATCCCCACTGTCCCCAGGCCCGTTCCCTATCAGGAGGGAGTGGTCCCAGCATCCTTGCTTGAGCTTTTGTTTCTCATCCTGTCCGTGGGTACCCAGAAAGCTACACTGGAAGCTGGAAGCCTGGAAACACAGTGGGGGCACCTTGGGTCACCCCAAGACACCCAACAGTGTGTGCAACAGCACAAGATTCATCTTGTGAGGCCAGAATGGGCTCCAATTTTTTTTAAAGCAACAGCTTACAATCAACGGTTATACTATTTCCAAGATCCGTGATGCTATATAGTGTGCACCATTCTGGGCAAAGAAATGTTAATTTTCTTGGCAGCTGGGACAAGATCCTTCCCTAGAGAAAGACCTGCTTTTGGTGACTAAAGATGATAGGTTGTCAGAGGCTGGGCTCCTGGGTTGAAAATCTCAAGTGATGTTTTGACTACTACTCAAAGACAATTACCATCTTTAAGTCATTTCTTATTTGTGGCATGGAACTACCGTGATGTCATAAGGAACAAGTCAAGTAATATTTGCAAGTGACTCTTTAAACACTAGAAAGAGCTTTACAAGTGTGAATTGTTATTATTGAAAAACTTGCCCATGCTCGGACATTGAAGGAGCCAGGGCAGCTATGAACTGCTCATGTAAGTGTGCATTTTTGTTGAAGGGAAATGTGAGGTTCTGTGATTTTTTTTAAATATCCAAAAATAACAATTCTACTTCTGCTTCCATTTATGACAATGTAACTTACAGAACATACCCTCCCATTGAAAGTAACTCTAAATATATAAGATGACTGTTTTTATGTTTTGAATAGCAGGCAGAACAAGACTACAGTCCTTGAGATAAGAAAACACAATAGGGGAGCCCCACCGTTGCCCTGGCTTTCTTCCTATGGCTACTTCCTGACAAGATGCAGGCAAGCAGAGGCCCAGGAGGCAGTAATCTCCCTGAACTAAAAATGTGTCAGAGTATAAAAGCTGCAATTTTCATGGCAGAGTTCTGAGAAGAATGTGTTTTGTGGGAACTCACTGTGTATGTCCTTGGCCGAGGCTTGCCCTTGCATGTGCGGGGTGAGACTCCAAAAGACCTAGCAGAGATCACCTGCCCCGGCGCTGAGACCCGATGGAGGTAACGGAGATTGGGCAGTGCTGTGAATGTAAGAGTTACACCCCATCCAGGCTGGAAGGACCTCACTGAGCATCTTGTGAATTCACTTCACACTCCAGAAAGGCTACCCAGAAAAGTAACACACAAGAGTAGGAGCCACGAAGTAGGGACAAGCTCAAAAGTGAAATAGAAAATCCCTGAGCAGTCTGAGTGGTTCAGTTCGTTAAGCATCCGACTCATGATTTCGGCTAGGGTCATGATCTCACAGTTATGAGATCGAGGCCAGCATCTGGCTCTGCACTAAGCATGGAGCCTGCTTAAAATTCTCTCTCTTTCTCTCTCCTTCTCTCTGCTCCTCTCTCCTACTTGTGCTCTCTCTTAAAAAAAGAAAAAAAGAAAGAAATGGAAATAGAAATTTAAAAAATCCTAACAAATGGTAAAAGCAAGCCTGGAAGAACCAGAAAGAGATTCTAGTAATTAAACTGCCAACCAGACTAAAACACATCATCTTTTGGTGGAAGGAAACAATGCAGTATCCCTTTAATATAACATTTACATTCTCTAGCATACAACTAAAATTAGTAGAAATCTGGAGAAACAGAAAAACGTGACCTATTACAAAAAAAAAAATAACTATCAATAGGAACAGTCCTCAAGATGAACCTAATGTTCCTTGGAAAGAAGGTTAAGCATCCAACTCTTGGTTTCAGCTCAGGTCATGATCTCATGGTTCATGAGGTCAAGCCCCACATCAGGCTCTGCAGAGAGCATGGAGTCTACTTTGGATTCTCTCTCTCTCCCTCTTTCTCTCTCTCTCTCTACCCCCTCTCTCCCTTTCTCTCTTTCTCTTCCTCGCTTTCAAAATAGATAAATAAACATTAAAAAAAATTCTTAGAAGAGAGCACAGGCAGTAAGGTCTCTGACACTGGCCATAGTAACATTTTTCTAGATATGTCTCCTGAGGCAAAGGAAATAAAAGTAAAAATAAACTATTGGGAGCTTCTACACAGCAAAGGAAACAATCAACAAAACTAAAAGGCAACCTACTGAATGGAAGGAGATATTTGCAAATGACATATCCAATAAAGGTTTACTACTCAAAATATATAAAGAACTTACACAAATCAAGACCCAAAAAACAAATAATCCAATTAAAAATGGACAGAAGAAATGAACAGACATTTCTCCAATGACATTCATATGGCCAACAGATACATAAAAGGTTCTCAGCATTCCTAATCATCAGGGAAATGCAAATCAAAACTACAATGAGCTATCACCTCATGTCTGTCAGAATAGCTAAAATAAAAAACACAATAAACAGCAAGTGTGGCGAGGATGTGGAGAAAAAAGAACTTTCTTGCACTACTGGTGGGAATGCAAATGGATGCAGCCACTGTGGAAAACAGCATGGAGATTCCTCAAAAAGTTAAAAAGAGCCTGGACCTAGTAATCATGCTACTGGGCATTTAACCAAAAAATACAAAAACACTAATTCAAAGGGATACATGTACCCCTATGTGTATAGCAGCATTATTGACAATAGCCAAATATGGAAGCAGCCCAAGTATTCATCGGTAGATGAATGGATAAAGAAGATGTGGTATATATATATAAACACACACACACACACACACACACACACACACACACACACACACATATATACACACACAATGAAATATCATTCAGCCATAACTGTGGGAAATGAGCTAGGAATCTCCTGAGCTTGCACCAATGGGTTAATGAGGCAGAAAGAAATAGAAAGCCACAGGGTGAACACATCCAAGATTAGGTAAACAAGATTAAATAATCAGGGCAAAGGCTCCCAGTAGAGGGCAAAGATATAGGAATAGAAAAGCCTCAGGTTCAAAGCATCAAAAATGAGGTAAACAAGATTAGGTAAACAGGGCAAAGTGCCCCCAGCATAGAACAAATGTATAGGTATAGGAAACCTCAGGATGAAAGCCTTCAAGAATAGTAAACAAGATTAGGTATTCAGGGCGGAAACACTACCCCCCCCCCCCAACTTAGTACAATAGCAGAAAGCTGCTTTCACAGGAAGGAAGGCTCAAAATAGGTAAACAGGTAAACGGGGCTGTAGACCACAGTGGGTGAAGTTGCCCAGAGCAGAGCTGATTAGCAGAGGGACGGTGCCTGGTTGACCCTGAGGCAGCAGGCTCTGTGTCTTGTCCCCTAAGCAAGCTAAGATAAACAGACACCGTTCCATTATGCCTGCTGTAAACAAGCATCTGTTTTGTATGGACCCAAACCCCTAACACTGCTTATCTTCAAAACCCCCTTCCCCTTACACCCATGAGTTCATGTTCACGCGTTCATTGTCTCTTTGTCCATGTCCATCACTCTTGTATGACTTCTGATCCTAATAAAAACAGAGCAAGGACCCTTCCTCGGGGCTCTTGTCTCCTCCTGGACATTAGCCTCTCTCGCATTTTAATCCTGCATCTGCTCTCTTGCTGGACAAGAGAGAACTCCAGACCTAGAGTCTATGACACATAACAAAGAATGAAATCTTGCCATTTCCAATGACATAGATGAAGCTAGACAGTATAATGCTAAGTGAAATAAGTCAATCAGAGAAAGACAAATATCGTATGATTTCACTCCTATGTGGAATTTAAGAAACAAAACAAGCAAAAGAAAAAAGAAAGAGACAAGTCAAGAAACAGACTGTTATTTTAAAAAATATTTAATGTTTTTATTTATTTCTGAGAGACAGAATGCAAGCAGGGAAGGGCAGAGAGAGAGGGAAACACAGAATCTGAAGCAGGATCCCGATTCTGAGCTGTCTGCACAGAGACTGATGTGGGGCTTGAACTCACAAACCACGAGATCATGACCTGAGCCAAAGTCTGACTTTTAGCACACTAAGCCACCCAGGCGCCCCCAAGAAGCAGACTCTTAGCTATAAAGAATGAACTGATTACTTAACAGAGTGGAGGTGGGCAAGAGGATGGGAGAAATAGATGATGGGGATTAGGGAGCGCACTTGTCCTGATGAGCACTGGATGATGTAAGGAATTATTGAATCACTATATTGTACACATGAAACTAATAGACTACTATATGCATTAAATAATAAAATAAAATAAGAGGACAAAAAATGTAAATTTTAGAACCAGAAGTATATTTGAAATGAAAATTTTACTGATGGCCAAGAGCAGAATAATAGTTGCAAAAGAAAAAAAATTAATGAACTTGAAGACCAATCTATAAAATTATTCAATCTGAAAGAGAGAGGAGAAAATATTAAAGAAAAATAAACATGCACTCAGTTGCCTTTGGGATACTATTAAATCGTATAATATATGTGTAATTGAAGTCCCAGAGGGAAAGAAAGGGAGAAAAGAGAGTAGTAAAAATATTTGAAGAAATGTTTGAAATTTCCCGTTTATTGAAAAGTAGAAAATTGTGGGTACAAGAAGCTTAGTAAACCCAAGCACAATACAGCAGAAAGAAAAACCACACTTAGGTATGTTGTAGTCAGACTTCTAATGATAGAAAACAAAAAAAATTATCTTGGGGTGTCTGGGGTGCTTTGTCAGCTAAGCGTCCAACTCTTGATTCAGCTCAAGTCTTGATCAGGATCTTGAGTTCAAGCCCCACGTTGGGCTCCATGTTGGGGGTGGAGCTTACTGAAAAAAAAAAAAAGATTATCTTAAAAATTCCATTTAGGGGAACACAACTTCAGGCAGATGTTTTGTCAGGAAAAAAAATGGAAATCATAAGACATTGGAAAAATATCTTTAGAGTGTTAAAAAGAACAGCAATTCTTAACTTGTTACTCTTGAGTTAATGAAATCCTTGAAAAAATGAGGACAAAATAAAGCTATTTTCAGATTACTGACACCTGAAATCACTCATCTCCAGAAGACTTGTACTACAAGAAATTCTTTTGTTTTAAGGCTTATTTTACATTTGAGAGAGAGTGTGTGTGTGTATGTGAGCAGGGGAGAGGCAGAAAGAGAGGGACAGAGGATCCAAAAAAGGCTCTGTGCTGACAGCAGAGACCCTGGTGTGGGACCCGAACTCACAAATTGTGAGATTGTGACCTGAGCCGAAATTGGATGCTTAACCAACTGAGCCACCCAGATGCTCCTACAAGAAATTCTAAAGGAAGTTTTTGAGGCTGAAGGGAAAAGATACCCAATGGAAATGTGGGTCTACAGAAAGGAAAGGAAAACACTAGTAATGGCAAATCAAACTATTTCTTGTCTTAATTTTTTTAAAACCTTAGGACTGTTCAAGACAAAAAAAAAATGTGACACTGTACTTTGGAGTTTATACTACACGTACATGAAATATATGGCCGCAATCCCACAAAAGATGATGGTGTTGAATGGGAACACACTGTGGCAAGCTTCTCACATTGTACATGACATAGTGTTTTATTAACTCTGAGTAAGAACAAAATTCAGGAGCCATATTTTAGTGATAGCTCTGTGACAAAGATACCAGGAAAGTCAATGTTCAGTTCTAATCAAGAAACACACTGGGCGTCTATTCTGTGCCGGATCCCAGTTAGACTCTGGAGAAACAGATGAGTGAGCAAAGCTTCTGTTAAGATTATTTCCTACCACACTTATTCAAGTAGGTGGGTGATTCTCCCTCAGACTGTGATTCCGGAACACAAGTACCTTGTCCTTGAAAGCCTTGTCATCTGCATCTGATCCGCAGAACAGGAAAGATGGACAAAGCACATCTCCACTCACAAAAGCCCAGCCTGTGAGTGGCATGCACCCCTTGGACTCGAATTCTGTTGTCATTTCATGGCTGTAGCTAATGGGGAGGAAGGCTGGGAGGTACAGTTCAGCCATGTGCCGGCCTTAATCCTGTTATGAGGAGAGCATGCATTTTGGTAGGCTATCAGTCTCTACCCTACTCTCTTGAAAGAGCTTATGATTGACACACACCTAGGAAATAAACAAAAAAGTTGATAATATTTTCCTGATTTCTAAAATAAGTTATGTTAATTTTACACATCATGCAAAAATGTACAAAGAATACAGAATAAAATTAAAATCATTAATATCCTAAGTACTATAACCAGTGAAGCAATAACCCATGTGAGATAACATTTCATTTTTCCTGTGCTTACCAAAATATATTTCTTTTGTCTTAATTTTTTTCTTAACAAATTTAAAATCATGCCATAAATCCTGCTTCATTACATGTTGAGGGTTTTTTTTTCACTTAATTAATCATAAATACTTTCCTATTTCATTATTACAGTGCATTTTTTTACATGAAATTGGAACCAAGAGAATGAAGTCTGTTTATATAACAATGGGACTTTTTTCTAAACCTGAAGAGAAAGCCACGTCCCTACATTTTCACATTCCCTGTGAGGATTATGATAAACTCCAGAAAAAGAGAGGAAATCCACAGGCAGAATGTACTTTCTTGGAGGCGGAGGACATGAGTTCTGGTGGAATTGGGAAATGACTCCACCAGGCACCTGGAGCCTGAAGGAGTAATTATGAAGGCTGTTGGTGACAGGGCATTGGAATGCTGTAGATGGTCAAATACATTTTTTACTTTGCAGAAGCACTGGGAGGTAGAACGGACAACTCCACGTTGGCATGTTGACATCACACTCAGCAGGAGCCCACTGAGAAGGTAAAGAAGAGCCAGAAGCTATCATTCAGTCAAACTTGAGCCATTCAAACCACTTCAACCAGCATGGTGATTTGCCAGGACAGATCCTAAGCTGGGCTCTGAGGGCACAGATAATAGATAAGAATGCCTTCCTCAAGGAGCGTTAAACCCAGAACAAGTCCTTTAGGCTTAGCTCATATATCTTTGGTGGATGAGAACATGCAGGCATCCCTAAGGATGTGAGCTTCAGTAAGGCACTAGTCAAAACCCTGTATGATCTCTACTTCCATTTATCTCACTGCCGTCGCCTCAACATCACCATATGCCTGGCACTGTGCAAGATGCCTGGGGTGAAAAGTTCCAGTCTGTTTCTGGGAAACGCATAGACATCACACACCCAATGCATAGCCACACACCTGTCATGCCCAAACGGTTTTATTTTAGGGAAGTAGGATTAAAGAGCGGAAACTTCAGTTTAACACTGAGTGCCTTTATGCTCTCTCACCACTGATGCAGCATTGACAGAAATTAGGTCCTCCCTAAAGAGGCTCAGCTTTGGGGGAGATCTCATGAGACCGGAGAGGATATCAGTGAGGAGCAGGCTTAGTGGGGGGATGGAGTGAGGTTTCTGGCAATAAGAAAAAAGATACATGGGAAACAGAACCTTCTCAAGAAATGATACTGGAACAATGTGGATATCCATGATGAAAATAAATCACTTTTAACTCCTACTTCAAAACATATACAAGAAAGGAAGGAAGGAAGGAAGGAAGGAAGGAAGGAAGGAAGGAAGGAAGGAAGGAAGACAAAAGAAACAAAAGCAAACAAAAGAAAGAAAGAAAAAAATGAAATAAACAAAAACAAAAAAAACCCACAAAGTGTCTTAGACTGAAATAGCTAATGCTATAATGCTCTTAAGAGAAAACTTTATTAAAAAGTATCTATGAGCCCTGGGAGTAGGAAAAGCTTTCTTGGGCAGGTCACAGAAAACAGTAACTACAAAAGAAAAGATAGAGAAATTAGACTTCATCAAAATTAAAAAGTTCTATTTTTTATAGTTTATTTTCTTATTTTGAGAAAGGAAAGGGAGAGAGAGAGGGAGAGAGAATGAGACCAGGGGAGGGACAGAGAGAGAGGAAGAGAGAATCCCAAGCAGGCTCCACACTGTCAGCACAGAGGCCAATGATGGGTTTGAACTCATGACCGTGAGATCATGACCCGGCTGCTTAAGTAACTGAGCCATCCAGGTGGCCCCAAATTAAACACTTCTTTTAATCTAAAGGCATTGTTATAAAATGAAAAGGCAAGCCATAGGCTGGGATAAAATATTCACAAAGCATATATCTGATCAAGGAAGGATCCAGAACATATAAAGAACTCCAACAAATCAAGAATTAAAAATATAAAACCCAATAAAATAATGTCCAAAAAAATGTTTAATATATAAAATATATAGGTATATGCATATATATATACACATAAATATATACAAATGGCCAAAAAATGCTCAATATTATTACTTATCAAATAAGTAGAAATTAAAATCACACTGAGTTGCCTTAGTAAACCTGCTACAATGGCTAAAAGAGATTAATAACACCAGATAGAGAGGATTTGGAGGAAGAGGCATACCCCTATATTGCTGGTAGGAATGTATAATAATACAACTATTTTTGTAAACAGTTTAACAGTTTTTTACAAAGTTAAACATACACTTATGTGACTCAGCAATGCATTTCTACCTACTTACCAGAGATAAATAAGAACACATGTCCACACAAAATCATGCATGAATATTCATAACAGCTTTATGTATGATAGCTAAAGACCAGAAATAACCCAAATGCCCACCAACTGGATAATGAGTAAACAAATCATGGTATATTTGTATAATAGAATTCTACTCAACAATAAAAAGATCTAACTATCAATACCCCCTTCAACACAGATGAATCTCACCGGCATTACTGACTGAATGGAGCTGCACACAAAAAGTACATTCTGTGATCCTTATATAAAAAATAACCTATGCTAAAAGAAAATTAGAGCATCGATTGCCTCTGGGAATGAGGTATTGACTAGAAAGAGGCCCAAAGGAACTTCTGAAGTGATGGGAATATTTTATGTTTTGATATTTGACCTACACAAGTGGAGTGTTTTTATTTATTTTTTAGCTTTTTTAATGTTTATTTTTATGAGAGAGAGACAGAGACAGAGACAGAGCATGAGCAGGAGAGGGGCACAGAGAGAGGAAGACTCAGAATCTGAAGCAGGCTCCAGGCTCTGAGCTGTCAGCACAGAGCCCGATGTGTGGCTCAAATCCACAAACCTCAAGACCATGACCCAAGCTGAAGTTGGCCACTCAACTGACTGAGCCAACCAAATGTCCCAAGCATTTTTTAAATATACATAAAAAAATATGCATATGGGGTGCCTGGGTGGCTCAGTCGTTTGAGTGTCCGACTTTGGCTCAGGTCATGATCTCGCGGTTCATGTCAGCTGCGCTGACAGCTCAGAGCCTGGAGCCTGCTTCGAATTCTGTGTCTCTCTCTCTCTCTGCCCCTCCCCTGATCACACTGTCTCTCTCTGTCTCTCAAAAATAAATAAATGTTTAAAAAAATTTTTTTAATATGCATACATAAAATGTTACATGAAAAAACTATAAAAATAATTAAATAGGCAATAAGATATAAATGAACAAAAAATGGCAAAATGTTGATCAAGGCTGAAGTTGAACCATGGGTACATGGGTTCATTATATTACTTTATTTATGTCTATTCAAATATTTTCCATAATAAAACTTTTTTAGAAAAAAAAGAAAGCAAGAAGAGAAGACTAGCTATACCACAAATCAAAATATACTCTAAGTCTTCTATCATGGAAATAATGTTCTTGTAGATAAATAGAGGAAACAGTGGAACAAAAGATCCAGAAAAAGCCTCAGTTACATGTGCAAATTTAGTGTACTCAAAGGTGACATCTCACTTCAATGGAGAAAGATGAGTTATTAATAAGTGTATTAGACAAGTGGATAGACATATAGGAACAGATACTACACTTGATCTTAGCTAAAAGGTCGAGAAGCGGTGGATAGAAATAGAAGAAAAAAATAAAATTTGATCATTTCTTACAACTCAATAAAAAAAGCCAAATGAATCCACTGTTTACATGTAAAAAAAATATTAAACACATGCTAAAGAAAAAAATAAAGAGGATTCACAAAGCCTCTGGTAGCTACCAGTGGAGACATAGTTCTAGAGAAGTGGCCACAGCACATGTGAGTCCCAAGGAGATGGCAGGCTCAAGGCCAGGGTCCCAGACCTTAAGTGACAGCCCAAGGAGAGGCCGACGTGAAGAGCTAGGGTTCCAGGAGCCCACAGAGCTGGGCCGTGGGCTGTGGGCTGTCTGCAGGCCTGAGGAAACCAGGAGAAACAAAAGTAAAAACACATTCATTTCACAAGTGCCCAAAGTCGTGCGGTGCAAGGGGCGAACTGCTCTCCGGTCATCACACGGGTCAACTACTGCGCAGCAGCCGGACTGGGGACGAGGAGGAAGGAAGGGGAGGGGACGGAGGAGGAGAGCACACTGCATTGGTGTGGCACCCGGAACAACCCGGCAGGCCCAGACTGAATCTTGGACACAGGTAGCGGCAGAAGGATGGCGGGACAAGGCCACAGGGGAGAAGGGTCTAGACAGTGGCTCTTCCAAAATTCTACTTAATCCAGGAAGGGCTGCTCTTCCCTTTCCAAGGGCCACAATCGACCCTTACCAGGTGCAGAGAACTGGCCCCTGCCTGAGAAGAATTTACCTTGGAGCATCAGGCTCCTTGAAGATAGTGTGTGCCACGCAGAGGAGGGGCACGCTAGGAGCTGGCTAAGAGAGGGCCAGGCCAGGAAGCAGTGGGCAGCAAGGCAGAGACATCCAGGGGCCTGGCGGGAATGTGGGTGAGGCCTCATTCTCAGGGCAGGAGGGGCAGGGGAGTCTGGACGGAGCTGTGCTCCGCTCTCCTGGCCCTGTCACCAGGAAGATGAAGGAGGGAAAGTGGCACCCAAGGACTCAATATGTCCCCTCCGAGGCCGGGCTGTGAACCAGAACTGATCCCCTGGACAAATCCTGAATGAGGACAGCCACCCCCTGGCAGCAGTGTCTGGCCACCACGTATTTGACATCTTGGAGGAAGGCCAGGGTCAGAGAACAGAGACAGTTTCTGGAAGCAAGACTTTTCTCCCTTGTCTTTAGAGAAGTGAGGTCTAGGTGGGAGGTGTGTCCTCAGCCTCACCACAGGGGCCTGGGCGCTTCCTCCACACGCCTCACGGGCTAGGCTTTTGGTTGGAGGTGCAGAAAGTGAGTGGTCAGCTCTGCCAAAGCAAGCCGGATGTGAGTGCCCCTTGTCCCTCCTTCCCGAGGTCTGTATCATTCCCCTGCGGGACTCTTGCTGGCTCCTTTCCTGGCCCACAGCATCCATGGTGGAACAGAGCTGTGCACGGTTCCAGAATATCATCTCTCCCGTGAGGTCAGCCTCCCAGAGAGAGCTGTTCCCTAGCCTCCCACCTCCATCTGAGTCAGTGAACACCTGGCCAACCAAATGTGGGCGGGATGGGGTCTGGACGTGACTGTGATTAGATCACTGTGGGTCACTGTGGGTCAGTCCCCCAGTCAGAACTATCGCTGGTGGCTCACCCTGAGCAAAGTTGGCTGTCCTGGCTGCAACCACATGGAGGACTGTTTTATGGATGTGTGTGGGGAAGGCTGTCTCATCCTGCATCAGACTCAGCCAGATGCTCATGCCCCAAAGAGGTCACCTTACAGTGATTGCTGCAAGGCAGCTAAGTACACCCTCTCCTGGAGCCAAAGGAGACAGAATGCAGGTACTTTGAACAAGATGCTGCCCTGTTTGACACTGAAGAAGGGAAGAGGGAGCCAAAGGCCTGGGAGGCTGGGGTTGGAGGGTCCAGAAGAGCTGAGTGAGGTTACGATCACCATGCAGAGAGGCAGAGCAGAGCAGAAAGAGCAGAGTGGCCTAACTGCTGTTTTCAGAAGCTTGGTCAAGGGTAATGTCTCTGTGGAGGAGTCTTCCTCCCAACTCCCGCCAAGATGCAGTGAGACGACGTAAAGGAAGGGAAGCACCTTTCTCTGTGTCCCAGGGCTATTCTTTGGGACCTGCATCCTTTGTCACAGGGTACAGAGTCCAGCTCCTCCACAGCCGTCCTAGAGGCCTCAGTGTTTTTTGCACAAGCCCCTTTGGACAGTGGCCTTTGGTGACAGGGATGCAACGTAGGCACTGCAGGTGCTGGCTTCATGCTTCAGTAACCACTTTGCCAGCTGGCCTGTGGCCCCTGGGGGACTCCACTCAGGCATGGCTCCTGGACACGCCCTGCAGAAACAGGCAGAGCAGGAGGAGGTCAAGGTGAGCTTTGAACATCAACAGAGGCAGGGCTGCCACGGATCCCATCAGAGACCTGGAGCCCTTGTGCTCAAGGAGGAGGCTGTGGGCCATGTCGCCCACCCTCCTGGGAGCACCCTTCCCAGCAACCATGAGACCTGCAGAGGAAGGGACGGTCACGGGTTGCTGGGAGGTGGGTGGTTTGGAGCAGGCGGGAACGGTGATCTCAGGCACATTATTTAACTACACTGAGACTGTTCCCCATCTGAAAATGAAGAAATTAAAATTGTTTCATACAGATTTTGTTTTAATGAGAATTAAATAGAGTAAGTGTCTAAAGTGTAGGTCAGGGCACCCTACACTTCTCAACAGAGTTCTGCTTGTGGGCATATCCTGGGCAAGGCTGGTGGGAGGGTGAAGAGGGTGATGCCCTGACCAATATTGGTTTAAATATTTTAATCCTTTGCTGCAGAGAACAGGAACTTGCCAACTTAAGCCACTAAACTGTAGGACTCTGAGTAAAGTGTCTAACCAGCCTGAGCCTCCCTTTCCATATACATTCATTTAGGGTAATAGGAATTAAATAATAAAAATGTTGGGGTACCTGGCAGGGGCTCAGTATATTCAGTTAATAATATATATTAACCTTGATTTCAGCTCAGGTCATGATCTCACAGCTCGGGTTGTTATGATTGAGCTCTGAGTTGACTCTCTGCGCTGTCAGTGCAGAGCCTACTTGGGGTTCTCTCTCTCCCTCTCTCTCTGCCTTTCCACTGCTCCGATGCCCACGATTTCTCTCTCTCTCTCAAAGTAAATAAATAGACCTTTTTAAAAAAGCATGTACCATATGGAAAAGTGCAATGCTTAGCATATTGTGAATATTTGTAGCACAAAATGTGACCAGTCCCCAGTGTGACCAGAGAATTCCCCTGGCTGGCCGTGGGGAGCTGGAGAACCAAGGGAAGTGTAAATCAGGATGAAATGTGAACATAGACCTTTCAGGGTATTTGCATATGTGGTCGAAAGCAACATACACAGTAAAAAAAGATTATTGCAAAGTATATATACTTCCAGGCTGAGGAAGCAGAAGTTGCTTTTTTAATAGTGATGTGGGTTTTTGTTCACTTATAAAATTCTACCTGCACATGAAAGCAAAATTCAGCTTATAAGAACCAAAAACTAGCTTCTCTTTTGCCTCTGATCATGTTCCCCTTTGCCCTAATGATCACTAAGAGTAATTTCTTGTAGCTCTTCTCATGGTTATACCATTACAATTTTAGCTTATGCTTCTATTTTAGGATAAATTTAGATAGTACCTTTAGATCTTCAGAAATGAAAAACAAGACAATTGGCATGCTTCCCCTGTTTTCTTCTTCCTTTCTTGGACTCCTTCCTGATTCATATTATATTTTTATGTTATTCTTCTAACCATTTCCTTTCCAACTTTGTCCATCATATTCTCATATTTGCCTCTGGCAGTTGCCTTCATGAATTTCATGGTACATTCACTCCTCTATGTATTAAGTTGACCATATTTGCTGTTATGCAAGATGAAAAAAAGCCAATTATTCTTCCTCATCCTCTTATGTTTGTTACATCATTGTCTTCATGTTCATCGTGGTTGAAAATCTTTGTGTTGGGGCACCTGGGTGCCTCAGTCAGTTAAGCGCCTGATTTCGGCCTAGGTTATGATCTCATGCTTTGTGGGTTCGAGCCCCGCATCAGGCTCTGTGCTCACTGCCCAGAGCCTGGAGCCTGTTTCCAATTCTGTGTCTCCCTCGTTCTCTGCCCCTCCCCCACTCATGCTCTGTTTCTCTCTTTATCAATAATAAATAAACATAAAAAATTTTTTTTAAAAGAAAATTTTTGTGTTAGCTAACTACAAGTCTCTGACTTGCTTTATCCCTAGGTTGGCCCTCAAAACTTGAAAACTAACAAACAGTATTGACAATAGTGTGGTTTCAAACAATATTCACAGTAGAGCTGAGAAACATAATTGACCTTGAGAGAAGAAAAGTACTCCTGAGTCATTAACACCTTAAAGTTAAATTACATAAAACTTAACATTAAATAAATTATATTAATACAAAGATAATAAATAGTCAAAATCCACTTTATTTTTTCTTTTTTTTAATTTTTTAAAACGTATTTATTTTTGTTTGTTTTTTTAATATAACACAATTTATTTTTTTAACATATGCAATTATTTTCCATCATTTACAATACAGTAGTTACAATGACACTCCAAACAGAAAAGCAAAGGAAAAAATCAAAACCCCAACTTCTATTTCATGTAATTAGACTTATACAGAAATTAGAAGGTTAAGTAACAACTAGTTAATCACCTAATTTCACAGCTATCTGAAGT
>NC_043701.1:147085085-147092437 GCF_006229205.1 Suricata suricatta | reverse complement strand
TAACACAATTTATTTTTTTAACATATGCAATTATTTTCCATCATTTACAATACAGTAGTTACAATGACACTCCAAACAGAAAAGCAAAGGAAAAAATCAAAACCCCAACTTCTATTTCATGTAATTAGACTTATACAGAAATTAGAAGGTTAAGTAACAACTAGTTAATCACCTAATTTCACAGCTATCTGAAGTGGCAATCGTTATATAGCAGCTTATCTATGATACATTCAAGATAAATGATACAGTTTGTTACTTGCCCATAAGCTAAAACACAGCCTGCTTAATACCTCTCCTTAAATTCCACCTCTATACTACAATATACTAGTACACTGTGCTCTTGTGCTGCTGTGGTTATTGTATCTGCATGATGGAAATGCCGTGTAATAATGTGCCATGGTTGGTATTTTAAAATTGGTCCTGGAGGGAGAATTTACACCATGGAAACTGGAAACATACTATAAGCAAGGACTTGATTCATTATTTTATTGATAAAACTTAAGAAAGCGGTGAGGAAATTGTTAATAATGCAGATTACATTTAAAATGGGCTGTATCTATAGTCATTACATGGTGAAGAGCACTTAATTGAAGAACTATTTTTCTGATGTTGGAAAACACCAGAACGCTTGAGCCGTGACATAGCCATGGAAAGTTCTGACATACAGAGCACAGAGGCTGAAAATGGCTTCAGTTTAATGAATATAATCTGAGAAAGGGATTAGCAGTAAATTACATATCAGACTTAATGACCATAAATTATTGTATATAAATTATTGCACTGTGGATCGCAGTGCAACTCTATTTGTCAAATCATGGTTCAGCTGAAACTCTAGGGGCGCCCTGATGGCTGTCAGTTACGTGTCCAGACTCTTGAATTCAGTCCAGTTCATGATCTCAAGATTGAGCCTGGCATCAGGCTCTGTGCTGACAGTTCAGAGCCTGCTTGGGATTCTGTCCCTCTCTCTCTCTCTCTGCCCCTCCCCTTGCTGTCTCTTTCTCTCAAAATAAATAAATGAACTTAAAAATATTAAAAAGAAATTGAGACTTTGGTTACAGATTCAAAAGTTTGGCAAAAAGTAATAAAAGCATCCCATAAGGATTAATTGGCTAAATGGAATCTGCAATCAAGAATCGGATACTTTATTTGCAAATGATGTGCTACATATACTTTATATTGGTAAAATTTATAATAAACAGAAATGATACATAGAAAGACAGGACAGATGTATTTTCTGAGAGCTGGTTGTTAGGCATTTACCAGAACATAGCGGTCCCACAGGCTTGCCGAATTTATCATCACATCACATAAGAAATTAGGAGAAAATGGAGAGAAAGACTCTCTCCTCCCATGCTCCAGGACCAGTGGGGTCCTAGGGGGTCATGGAACTCATCGGAAGAATCCCTGGGACTTGTCACTGAGCATGGGGAAGCAAATGCTGAGAAACAGCAGGGCTGACGGGTCAGGTCACTCCTCTGCCTTCAGCCACATTTCTAAAAAGGGACTGCTGATCCTTCTCCCCGGGCTCATGGGGGAGTCATGAGGTTCCATAACGTGATGGCTGTGCGGATGTGCAGGCTCACGGGCAACATTTGCCCTTTAAAAGAGGCGCCACCATCCCCCCAACCAATTACCAGCAGGACCCTGTGGCTCAAACTGCCCCCCTCCCCTGGCAAGCTGCCAGCCGTTGCAGGGGCCGGCCTGATTCTGACGCAAGCGGAAGAAGCAGGGAGGCTTGGCCACTTCTGCTTTTGGCCCACGCCCACTGAGGGCTCTGCGCGGGGAGCACATTTGAATACTCAAACCTCAGCCACAGCTTCACTTCAACTTTTGAGGGAAATTTTACAGGCAGTTTCGTTATAGCTCGTTATAGCTAGGCCTGTGCAGAAGTGCCTCTGGGTGTTTCTGGAGCGCTACAAAATGTGTGATGGGTGCTCTGAATGAGATGGATGTGACTCTCACTCATGGGGATTGATCATCTTTTCCCTCCAGACATTTCTTGCAGAAAACCCTAAACTTAAAGTATTTTTGTACCATTCTGGGAACCCATCCTAAGGAAATAACCCAATATTCAGAAAAGGCTTTTTCTAGATCTGCCTCAAATCCTTGTGTAAATAATGAAATGATGTGGGAACATAAATGCAGCAGCAAAGCGAACACAGAAGGTTCTGTTGTGGGGGCCTTTAAAAGAACATTACATACAGTCATTAATATGTCATTTCAGATGCTATTTTTAATGCCATGAGGAAATGCTTGATTTCAAAGGTTAAGTTAAAAAGCTAGCGAGCGGCATCACAGCTGTGAGCCTCTGCTCTGGATCCAAAAGCCTCAGCTGGAGTCCTGCTTCTGCCCCTCCTCAGCTGCCTGACCCTGGGCAAGTCACCGTCACTCCCTCCCAAGGCCTCAGCTTTCTCATCCATACAATAGGACCATGGCAATGCCTTTCTTCATGGGCAGTTGTGAGGAACACAAGGAGAGAATCCAGGGCACCTGGCACATAGTGAGTCACAGACAGCGTTGTCATTGTATCTATGGCAAAATCCATCCACATACAATCCTGGAGGGCAACATCACCAACCGCTGGATGGAGCCAGTGGGTGAGAGGCCTTGTCCTCATTCCTGCCTGTCTGCAATAGGCTTCTCTCTCCTCCCCCTCCCCCCTGAGCACCCTACACTCTCCCTACTGCTCATCCATTCTACACTCCACGCTGCTATAGTTGTCCCCTTGCTTTTCTGATCTGTGAGCTCTTGAATCAGGGAGTTTCTTGTTCATTTCTGTCACCCCAGCCCCAAGCACAGACCTGGAAAATAATAGGTGCTTGAAAACTTGACCATCAGATTTTTCCAAGTTTTATTGGAGAGCATTTTGGAGATTTACTGCTGTGTAACAAAATATAATGGCTTCAAATAAGAACTATTTGTTGCTTCCCATGATTCTGTGGGACAGGAAGCTGATGGGGCTCAGCTGGATGGTTCTTCTGTTCCTAGCAGTGTGGGCTGGGGGCTGCCAGCTGTATTCACCTGGGGTCTGGAGTGTCTGGAAGGCCCAAGGGATCCAACTCACACGACTGGTGCCTCAGTGCTCCTGGTAGCTTCTCTTTCCCACATGGCCTTTCATCGCTCACTAGGCTGGCACAAGCCTCGAACAACATGGTAGCTGAGTTCCCGCGAGAGAAAGAGATGCTGACAGACTTCTCTGGGGCTACGTGCAAATTTATCATAGCATCATGTCCGCCTCTTGATGGGAGAAGGGATGTGCATACCGGGTCGGGGGAGTTTGGAAAGCCACCTTCAGAGCATCTGATGCTTGATGAATAGAAATAAGAGGAAAACATAGTGGGAAGGTAACACCAGCTTTAGTTGGTCTGGAGCAGCGTTAGCTGAAGTCTTGCTGTTTCTGTTCAGAGTGGCCCCAGGCCCTGGGAAGAAGCACAGCTACAGCCCTCTCCCCAGGAGCAGCCAACCGGGGGTGTCCCCTCAGGGAGGCTGCGCTCTACGCGGTGGTGAGTGACCACAGCCCTCTGCACCCTCTGGGCCCTCAGAGGAGCCTGCTCAGCTTGGTGCTCCCTGATTCCCCAAGGCCCAGCACCCGTGCACGGTGCCCTATGGGGGAGAGCAAGGTGCGTAGGGCAGCCTCCACCTCCTTTGACAGCCAGTCTCTGCTGGACGGGAAGGCGTGACCCTGGCAGCTCATTGCCATGGAGACACAGGAACCCACGTGACTATATGAGCCCTGAGAAAAAGTGCTACAAGTCCAGGAAGGAAGGGGTCCCTGCCTTGGGCACCATGCTTTGAGGGCCCACAATAACCCAAACATACACAACATACATCTGTTAAAGAATGGGTGCCTCTGTCCTCGAGATTTACACAAAGGGCTGGCCCAGCGTGCTCTGTGGCCCCGACCTAAAACATCTGTTTGCTAGGGGCACCTGGGTGGCTCAGTCAGTTCCACTCTTGATTTCAGCTCAGGTTATGATCTCACACTTCTTGAGCTCCAGCCCTGCATTGAGCCACGTGACAGGCTCCTCACTGACACCATGGGAGCCTGCTTAGGAGTCTCTCTTTCTCTCCCTCTCTCTCTCTCTCCCCCTCCCCCACTTATGCATGCTCAAACCCTCTCTCTCTCTCTCTCTCTCTCTCTCTCAAAATAAATAAATAAGCTTCAAAAAATTGTTTGCTGGGCTAGTCTGGTCCAGAAGCTACATCTCTTGCTACATCTCAAAAGAAAAAGCAAATGCCATGGGTTTCGTTTGCAGGTTCAGGTTTATCTTTACATATATATATAGATTTTAATGTTTACTTATTTTTGAGAGAGAAAGAGAAAGAACATAAGAGGGGTAGGGGCAGAAAGAGTGGAGGACAGAGGATCTGACAGCAGGGAGCCCGATGCAGGGCTTGCACCCATGGACCGTGAGATCATGAGCTGAGCCAAAGTCAGATGCTTAACCAACTGAGCCACCCAGACACCCCAGGCTTCTGTGTATAAGTTGCGCCACTGCTAGAACGGACTAACCTGGCTTCAGTGTAGGGTGAGAGGCTGAAAATGTAAACGATGGAAAAAATCTAATTAACTTTCAAAATCTTCCTCTCAGAGCACTTGAAAGTGGTAGATTCTCCAGAACAAAATCTCATTTCCCAGTGGTGCCGAGCGTCCATTTTCTTGCTTCTTTTAGAGTTCATCTTCATAGTCCTATAGGTACTTACACGTCTGTGCAGTATTCACAGTAGTTCTACATAGCTGCTTGGAAGTGTTCTGTGATATTAAACAGTTCAGTTACTCCTAACTGCATATGGGTAGTTGTCAGCATAACATACACAAAGCGTGACACTGAGCCTTCCCGTTGGCCACTAGATGGACAATGAACACCAGAGTTCCCAATAGTTCCCTTTCCTGCTTATATATTTTAAGTCTGAATACAAATTTAGTTTGGTTCACATAATTTTTATTTTTATTTTATATTCATTCATTATCATATACATTTTGCCATTTGATCTTTTAAAGAAATCTTTAAAGTGATTACATCAGCAAAGTTTTAACTTCCTAGGAAGACTTTTCTAGGTGTGGGCTAATAGGTTATGAATGTATATAGTTGCTATTAGTGAATATTCTGTGTTTTAAACTTTGTATTTTGAAATGATTATAGATTCACAGGAAGTTGCAAAAAAGGTCCCACATACACTTTTGCCTGTTTCTCCCGATGGCTACATCTCAAAACCGGGAAACTGACATTGGCCCCATGCATGTCATGCTGTGACAGTTTATCACGGGGGTAGATTTCTGTAACCACCAAGAGACAGAAGTATTCCATCAGAGCTGTCTCTGGTGCTACCCCTCTGTAATCACACCCACCTCCTTTCCCCTCTTCTTAAAAACTTTTTTGAATATTTATATATATTTTTGAGACAGAGACAGAGCCTGTGCAGGGGAAGGGCAGAGAGAGAGGAAGACAGAATCCGAAGCAGGTTCCAGGCCCTGAGCTGTCAGCACAGAGCCCGACACGGGGCTCGAACTCATCAACCACGAGATCATGAGCCAAAGTCAGAAGTTCAACTGACTGAGCCACCCAGGCGCCCCTACAGTTTCCTTTATCCCTAACCCTGGGAACCACTAACCTGACTTCCATGCATACAATCTTGGCATTTTAAGAATGTTACACAAATAGAATCATACAGTATATGAGCTTTTGAGATGGGATTTTTTCTCTTGACATAATACCCTTGTGATCCATCTACCTTGTCGTGTGAATCCAAAGTTCATCTCTTTCCACCGCTGCATAGGATTCCTTGGCATGGATGTATCACTGTCTTTCCATTTGCCCATTTAACTATTTTGAATGTTTTCTCTTTAGAGCTGTTACAAATATAACTGCTTCAGGGAACCTCCCTTCACCTATTCTCTCTCCATGGGGATTGTTGGCAGCTGATCCCACCCCTCAGCAGTGAGCTGGACACATGACCATGGTTGTCAGATAAGGTTACTCTCTGCACTGGCCACAGGGATGCATGCAGGACTGGCATGAGTGCCCGTGATCCAGCCAGAGATCATCTCAAGCGTTTTGCTGGAACCATTGGGTTTATGTGCCTATAGCCAAAACTGCCTTGAGAAATACACTCAATTTTTCTGGGCCTCATGGTCCTTGGCTCTGCAATAAGGATTTTTGAAATCCCTAGGCTAACAGGTAAGTATGTATCTGTTTATTCAACAAAGTAAAAGTGTCTATTGACAGAGCAAGTGCGAGAGATTTCAAGAAGGAGAAGCAGGTGTTAAATGTCTGGGACGGGAAAGGAGCTCAGTGACCAGTTGGCCCAGAGCATAATCCTGGTAAGGGGTGAAGGTGAGGCGGGGCAGGGGGACCAGATGAAGTGGAGAAACAGGCAAGGACAGCTCAGGGAGGACCTTCTAAGATCCGGAGGGGAGTTTGGACTTGAGACTTCCATGATGAGAAGCCACCGAAGTGTTGGAAGCAGAGAAAGGGCACGCTCCAATTTACTGTTTAGTGCTGTGTGGGGAATGGCCCTGGGATCGTGGGGCACGTTCAGAAGCCCGTGAGGAAGTCTCTGTATGAGGTGAGACAAGCAGTTATGGTGGCCTGTCTCGGGTGATAACAGTGGGTGCAGAGAGAAAGGGGTGGATTTAAGACATACATTGGAAACAGAAGGAATTGTAAAGCTTTCTCATGGAATGGGTCAGAAGGTAAAATCAAGAATGCCCTCCTGGGATTTTGTTTAAAGTTAGTGTAGCATTTATTGACACAGAGAAAGGGAGCAAACTTGGGACAGGCTGGGGTACCTATTCGGGACATGTTACATTTGAGGGTCATAGGGCAGTCAGAAATGGAAGTCTGTAACTTAAGAGTAATATCTGTCTGTCTTGGGTTTTTCCCTTATTATTTTCTTTACTTTTTTTTCCTCTTCTTTTTTTGGTGGTGGGGGTGGTTATGTTTAAATGAAGTTGCTTTTACAACACCAAAGACTTAATCATCCATTTCCTATATAAAAGGTAGCTACTTTTTTGCATGGACCTCAAGTATACTGTAGTATAGAGGTGGAATTTAAGGAGAGGTATTAAGCAGGCTGTGTTTTAGCTTATGGGCAAGTAATAAGTTGTATCATGTATCTTGAATGTATCATAGATAAGCTGCTATATAACGACTGCCACTTCAGATAGCTGTGAAATTAGGTGATTAACTAGTTGTTACTTAACCTTCTAATTTCTGTATAAGTCTAATTACATGAAATAGAAGTTGGGGTTTTGATTTTTTCCTTTGCTTTTCTGTTTGGAGTGTCATTGTAACTACTGTATTGTAAATGATGGAAAATAATTGCATATGTTAAAAAAATAAATTGTGTTA